>NC_090854.1:596666-950833 GCF_024217435.2 Syngnathus scovelli | reverse complement strand
GGCCCGGACATCAAGTGGACACTGTTTGTGTCGCTGTCCGCGTACAGCACCACAAACACACCGGTGTTTTGCTCATGACGAGAGACTGTATTCGAATCTCCCCGATCGACAGTGCACATACGAGATGTACAAAGGCCTCGGGGCATCGCCTGTACAAGTTGAGTCTCCCCAATCGACAGTGCGCATATGCGATGTACAAAGGCCTCGGGGCATCGCCTGTACAAGTTGAATCTCCCCAATCGACAGTGCGCATGTGTGATGTAAAAAGGCCTCGGTACATCGTATAGGCACTACCATGGCAACACCCAAGAGGAACCGATCCAACCTCTATACGACATACACCACGTGCATGCGGAATACGCGGCACGACATAGCGGAGTATGCCCGAAGAAAAGGATTGGAGACCACTATTAACGGTCGGGATATGACAAAGTCCGAGATGTGCGCCATGCTGTTTACGGATCGGGTACCGCAACAACGGGTGAGCATAGACAATGCCGTTAGGACTCACAGTCTGGGGCAATTGCAGAACATGTGCACGGAAAAGGGCATCCCTTACCTGAATGAGCGAGGCATGCCCCTGACTAAGCACGCGTTGTGTGAGATGTTGTTTCACCCGGCCGAACGCACGCTCCAAGAGACAGTTCAGCCTAATGAAAATGACTGCACCATGAGTCATCCACTCCACGATGAGGCTGTGGATCACGTCCTGGTAAAATACAACACTACTAAACTCCAGTTTATGTGCAGCGATCCGGATATTGTGATCATGGACAGGGGCAGAGCCGTTGACAAAGCGGCCATAGTGGCCAGACTCTCGGGCTCACCGCAGACCAGTACCGTTACATCAGCCTCGCATCGGCCCGCGGTGGCCAGCAGCAGCAGCAGCAGCAGCAGCAGCAGCAGCAGCAGCAGCAGCAGCAGCAGCAGCAGCAGCAGCAGCAGCAGCAGCAGCAGCAGCAGCAGCAGCAGCAGCAGCAGCAGCAGCAGCAGCAGCAGCAGCAGCAGCAGCAGCAGCAGCAGCAGCAGCAGCAGCAGCAGCAGCAGCAGCAGCAGCAGCGTCCAACGTATTCCAAGTATGCGTGAGTGCATGAGAACGATGTCTATGAGACAAGTGGTCGCCATGTGCAAAGAACGTAACATCGATGTGAGAAATGAAGATACCGGGCGCCCGTACACCCACGCAGAGCTGTGCAAGAAGCTAACGGGCAGTTCTCCCACCATCACGGTACCCGAAACGGGACTGGTGGTGGACCCGGCGCCCGCAAACAGTCTAGTGTACATTAAGATGCCCCACACTATGCTGCATAACACAGTTCGCGCAGCCCACGGTGTCACGTACAGCTTTGTGGTCGTGCAAGACTCTGTTCCGGGCACTTACAAGCCTGTGGATCCGGAGCACTATGTCGTCTGTCACACCCCTCCGAAGGACATTGCAGTGCAGCTGTCGCCCATCGACGGTTGGGGCCCGGACATCAAGTGGACACTGTTTGTGTCGCTGTCCGCGTACAGCACCACAAACACACCGGTGTTTTGCTCATGACGAGAGACTGTATTCGAATCTCCCCGATCGAGATGTACAAAGCCCTCGGGGCATCGCCTGTACAAGTTGAGTCTCCCCAATCGACAGTGCGCATATGCGATGTACAAAGGCCTCGTGGCATCGCCTGTACAAGTTGAATCTCCCCAATCGACAGTGCGCATGTGTGATGTACAAAGGCCTCGGTACATCGTATAGGCACTACCATGGCAACACCCAAGAGGAACCGATCCAACCTCTATACGACATACACCACGTGCATGCGGAATACGTGGCACGACATAGCGGAGTATGCCCGAAGAAAAGGATTGGAGACCACTATTAACGGTCGGAATATGACAAAGTCCGAGATGTGCGCCATGCTGTTTAGGGATCGGGTACCGCAACAACGGGTGAGCATAGACAATGCCGTTAGGACTCACAGTCTGGGGCAATTGCAGAACATGTGCACGGAAAAGGGCATCCCTTACCTGAATGAGCGAGGCATGCCCCTGACTAAGCACGCGTTGTGTGAGATGTTGTTTCACCCGGCCGAACGCACGCTCCAAGAGACAGTTCAGCCTAATGAAAACGACTGCACCATGAGTCACCCACTCCACGATGAGGCTGTGGATCGCGTCCTGGTAAAATACAACACTACTCAACTCCAGTTTATGTGCAGCGATCTGGATATTGTGATCATGGACAGGGGCAGAGCCGTTGACAAAGCGGCCATTGTTAGGGTTTTCCAGGTTATCTTTATCGTAGGATTATGTTGGAATGCAACAGGTAATAAATACCTTACCTTGTCTTCCTTATCACAAGGTCGCAAAACATCCCCTGACATGTTTAGACTAGAGGACAAGGGCTTTAGCCAGCCTACCCATACCCCCACTCTGTTTCTCTTAATAAATATCCACGTGCAGGAAGGAGGGCAGACTTCATTCCTGTAGCGAGTGAACTCTCCACCTGTAGGTGTCTAAAAGAACTTGCCTGTCTCCTGTGTGGTTCTTGCAAAATAAGTTGGAGTGAGCAAATCTCTAACATTTTGGTGCCGAAACCCGGGACCTCTCATACCCATCATCTGGCTGACGGAGGACGACGCGCTGTACACCATCGACGGGCCAGCGTCCACTAGCCGGACCTGGTAAAGAAAGACCTGGGAAGGAAATTCTTCGCTGGGCCAGCATCTTAGGTCTGCCTTCGTCTGACAGAGGTGGATTGACGGGACCCGGCAGTGCAACGAACCAGGGGACAAGTAAGTTAAAGGCCTGAAGTTGTGTGATTGTGTTGTTGTGAAACGCTGTTGGAAATAATATACTTTTTATCATTGGATTCTATGTAACTACTTTTGTGTGCAAGATTCTCCGCAGTATGTGACCAATCTGGCCTCGTGAAAATGACTTGGGGGCATATGGCAGTCATTAGCCGCGCTATACAATAAGCCCCACAGTTAGCTAGACGTGCAGATCATGAGATTGTCATGGGACGGCTGAAGCGGACAAAGGTCTTATTTAAGTTGAAGTCATGAGTACGGCACAGCAATGTATTCCCAGAGGCACTAAAGACTACGTCTTTGTTGAGCTAATGGTCATGAGACGTCCATACTGCCCCGTCCATAAGAGTACCCCCTGTGTTCTGTGGTAATGGGATATAACTATGGAATGTTCTTCCTGTCTGGAAACCTATTCGACCATGTACACTTGCCCCTTTGTTTCTCTCTCAATAAAGGCACGGCTAAACTCAGAGCAGAGTGCGAATCTCAGCCACACTTGCTGCGTGTGTCTGGGGTGCGCCCTTCTGCGCAGGAGAAAACGCTAAGCCAAGAAAGACCTACCGTCTCCGAGATTGATTTCAGATAAATGTTGTAAACCCAACAAACGCGTATAAAAAAAAACAAAAAAAAAAACACAGGTGCACGTGAGATACGGCTTTGGTTTGTCCGCGCTATGAGATTCGGCTTTGGTTTGTCCGAGCTATGAGATTCGGCTTTGGTTTGTCCGAGCTATGAGATTCGGCTTTGGTTTGTCCGAGCTATGAGATTCGGCTTTGGTTTGTCCGAGCTATGAGATACGGCTTTGGTTTGTCCGAGCCATGAGAAAAATACAAAGCGCTTGAGTTTGTGTGGTTGGGAGTGTGACTGGTAGGATAAATTGACTAAATAGCAGTTCTAGCATTGATCCACGGCAATAATACAGGCTAGTAATTTGTTGAAAGGTCAATTTAAACCTGCATTGAGGATCCTCAAAGACATAGTTAAATAAATAAATAGTAATAATAATAATAATAATATTTTTGAGACAAAGAGATTGTAAAACCTAGAACTACTAGAATAAAGATGGGAAATAAAAACTGTAAATCTCTACCTCTTGACGGAGATGAGAAGTACATGGCGAGTAGATTTCTTAATTGTATGCAATATATGCCGAAGTGGAAGAAAAAGTATGGAGTAGAAGGGAAGTTGAGAGTTGAAGTGTGGAAGATAGTAGTTGATGTTTTAGAAGAGAGTGTGGATAAAAAGAAAAATGGACTGAAAAAGAAAAGAAAAGAGAGAGAATTGGATTGTGCTAAAATGTGGTTGAAAGCTTCACAAGAGAGAAAAGAACAAATCCAAAAGACAAAAGATAGAAAGATGAAAGGTGATGAGGCTGAGACTATGTTTGTCAGGCCGGAAGAAAATGAGGCGGCAGTGCACAGGCGCACTGCCGCGGCCATGGCTCCAGCCGAAACTGAAGGCGCAGCTCAAGCAGAGGAGCAAGAGGGGCCTTCCGCTCGTACGCAAAACTTGTATCCGAGCTTAACAAACCTGCAGCCCCCCCCCCCCCATATAACAGCAAAAGAAGTCAGGGTCACATTACTAGAAGTCCTGTACAAACAAGAAGTTTGACCACTGCTGCTAGATTTTCTCAAAATTTAGACAAGGTTGATGTGTGCCCAATGATACAGGTGCCAAACCCTAATGTAGGGGAAGGCCAACTCCCACATACATATGTTTTCCGGCCATGGACTTTGGAAGAGGCAAGAAAAGCAGTTGAAGGGGTTACCCCTGTTGCTGAAGACCCAGCTATATGGGCAGAGGACATGGCTGGAATTATACATTCCTATAGACTGAATGGACATGAGGCAGGAGAAGCTGCAATGTCCTCCCTGGGAAAAGACTGGGCAAAAGTTAGGGGAAATTATACAGGTAGAAATAATCAAGGGCCTTTTCCCTATCCCGTTGAGGGAAATCAATTGGGAGGGGAGTATGCAGCACAATGGAATGGTCTTGTGCAAAGAGTGCGAACTATATTTCAAAGACAAGCGAATTATGGTCATTTGGCAGGAATAACACAGAAGCCTGGCGAATATACTGATGATTTTCGTTTGAGATTTGAAAAATAATTCAGGGTGCATAGTGGCATCCCATTCAATGATAGAGCTGAGAGTGCTTATCAACAACAGCTTAAAAATGCGCTCCTCACTAATTTCCGCCCTGAAATAGGCAACTGGGTGAGGAAACATTTGGAGGAAGTGGATGTTGCAAGTGTGACAACAACTATGCAATGGGCCAGACATGCTGAAAAAGTGATCAAAAAAGGCAAAAGTTCTGATGTATTTCATCTAGATAATGATGATGATGAACTAGATGAAGATACAACAGTCTTCTTCCAAGGGTCCCAGCAAGGCAGAGGAAGAGGTAGAGGCCAACAAGGTCGCAGGCCGCCATATAATTCAAAAACCCCACGAGATTCTGACAACTGTTGGAACTGTGGCAAACGAGGACACTTAGCAAGAGTGTGTCGTTCTGCAAAGCAATATCAATCAAAGGGTGCAGGAAGGGGCGGAGGAAGGGCCAAATTCTCAGCATGACTAGATCCCCCCCCCCCTTGACCTCTGGTGCTCCTATAGAGGAAGAAATAGTAGATGTCCATACAGCATGGGACATTCTGAGTGCATTAAAAGAAAAACCATATGTTACTCTAAACATTGGAGGCAGTGATGTCGAGTTTTTGTGTGATACCGGGGCTTGTAAAAGCGTGATAAAAACTAAAGTCCCAAATCTAAAGGCCTCCTAAAATACTATTTGGGTGAAATCTGCTGATGGGCAGGTACACAAGGAGAGTATCTCTAATCCAGTTGAAGTGAGAGATAAGGAAACTGGAAGCATGGCTTCAGTTTCGATTGTCCTATCCCCAAAATGTCCCATAAACCTGTTGGGACGAGATCTGATGACTCGGTTGGGAATTGCAATAATTCCAGTAAAGGATGGCATGCGAGCATGTAGAGTGAGAGATGTGGACTCATATGCTGCACAAGCAGGTGAACAGATTTGCTGCTCCTATGCCATCCCTCCTGAACGAAATCCTAAACTCCCAAGCAGATTGCTGAGTGAAGCTCGAAAACAATTGTCCCAACCTGAATCAGAAATGACTTGTACTGAATTACATGTCACCATGAATATTCTCACTGATCCACAAGATGACTATATTGGAAGTTTTCTCAGCGACACAGAAGTAACTTTAACAATCACTGCTCTGTACACTGATCGCAGGTCATTTGCAGCTGCCGCTGTGCTCTTGCCCGCTCCTCAGAAAGACAGATACAAATTGTCGGCTGTACCCCACATCTCATTGTTTAAACCTCACAGTATAACGTGGGCAGATGTGGGTTCCCGAATTAAACTTGCTGGATCTGTGACTGATTATGAGGACAAAGGTGATGGGTGGAGCTACAGTACCAGTTGTGACGTGTGGAAGCAAACAGTGTGTGAAGTGGCTGTAGGCAGAGCAGGCGCTTGTGCGCTTCCCTGACCAGTTGACATTTGTTTAAATGAAAAGGAGGAGGGGGAATTGGCTGGGCTTCCTGAAAAACTGTGGACCAAGGGCCCATCTGATGTAGGACTTTTAAAATCCATTTCCCCAGTACAGATCAAACCAAGATCAGAGTTGCGTCCAAGAGTTAAACAATATCCTTTAAAACAGGAGGCAATGAACGGGATTGACCCTGTTATAAATGATCTTTTGACAGGAGGAATCATTAGGGAATGCTCGGATTCTCCTTGCAACACTCCCATTTTTCCAGTCCAAAAGGCCGACAAAATTAATTGGATTTTGATTTACGAGCAGTGAATGATGCAGTGCAAACAAGAGCACCCAATGTGCCTGACCCACACACACTTTTGAACACTTTGAAACCTAATCAGAAGTATTTCACAGTAATTGATCTCAGCAATGCATTTTTCTCAGTGCCAATTCACCCAGACTCACAGTTTTGGTTCGCTTTTACCTTTAAAGGACAAAGCTATAGATACACCAGATTGCCACAAGGATTTGCTGATAGTCCAACTATTTTCGTTCAAGCTATCATGGCCTGTTTGGCTGATTTTCAGATGTCAAACAAAAGCCAACTTCTAGTTTATGTAGATGATCTCTTGGTAGCCTCTGAAACTGAAGCTGCTTGCAAGGCAGACTCCTTAGCATTGTTACACTATCTCTGCAAAACAGGGAATAAAGTGAGCAAAAATAAGTTACAATGGGTTAGACAGGAAGTGAACTATTTAGGTCACACTTTGTCGGCTTCTGGAAGACAGATACAAAGAACCAGAAAGCAGATTATTTCAGATACACCGAAACCTGAAACAAAAAAACAAATGATGTCATTTTTGGGGCTCTGCAATTACTGCAGAGCATGGATCCCATATTATGCGGAAAAAACACAACCGCTGCTGGATATTGTGCATGGAGTTCCCATGACAATGACAGAAAAAATCATGTGGACACCAGCAGCGGATGATGCTTTTGTAGTGCTGAAACAGGCTCTGATAGAAACCACAACTCTTATCTTGCCAGACTACAATAAAACCTTTGTGCAAACAGCAGACTGCAGGAATGGTTTTATGACCTCAGTGTTACTGCAGAGTCATGGCAGCAAACTAAGACCAATTGCATTTTATTCAAAAAAACTGGATCCAGTGGCTCTGTCTTTGCCAGTCTGTGTCCAAGCAGTATGCGCGGCGGCGCTTGCAGTGAGACAATCTGCAGATGTGGTGCTCTTTCACAAAATGGAGCTGCTGGTTCCACATGCTGTAGATGTGTTGCTGTTGCAAAGCAAAATGAACTTTTTGTCACCAGCCAGACATCTGTCCTACACTGCTATACTTCTGTCACAACCACACATTGTGATAAAGAGGTGCACAATCCTTAACCCAGCAACGTTGATCCCGTTGCCAGGGGATGGAACACCACATAACTGTTTGGATGCTACAGAACATCTACAGCTGCCCAGAGAAGATTTAAGTGACACGCCACTTGACAAGGGGGAAAAGTGGTTTGTGGATGGATCATGTTCAAAGGATCCTAAAGGAAACAATCAAAGTGGTTATGCAATTGTGAAATTGCCAAACCAGATTGTTGAAGCAGAGAAGCTTCCATACACCAGGTCAGCACAGGCTGCTGAGCTGATTGCTCTAACAAGAGCTTGTAAATTAGCGGAAGATAAGGAAGTCACTGTATACACAGACAGTCAGTATGCGTTTTCTACTCTGTTCTATTTTGCGAAACAATGGGAGCGCAGAGGGATGACAACATCAACCGGTAAGCCGGTTACCCATGCCTCCTTGTTAAAAGAATTGTTGCAGGCCATTCTTTTACCTGCTAAACTAGCTGTGTGTAAATGTGCTGCTCACACCACTGGCAGAGATGAAGTCTCAAATGGAAACAGATTAGCAGACAAAATTGCAAAAGAAGCAGCTGCAGGGATACATGGCCATGAATTTTTTTTAATGGGTTCAGAGGACACACAACTCATAGATAAGACTGTACTGACAGATATGCAGGGCAATGCGCCAATGGTGGAAAAACGAATGTGGACGACAAAAGGTGCAATAGTGGATACAGATAATATCCACCGCATCAATGACAAACCTGTTTTACCAAAATCACTTTTTAAGGTAGCAGCGCTTGCGACACATGGGCCTTGCCATGTGTCGACAGGAGGGATGAAGTCCATCATAGATCAACAATTCACTACCTTTGGTTTAGATGCTTACTTAAAAAATTTTTGTAAAGCATGTCCTGTTTGTGTGAAACATAATCCACAAGGAAACATGAGACCTAAGAGAGGCTCATTTCCAAAACCCTCTTATCCATTTCAAATCATGCATATGGATTTTATTGAACTCACACAAAGTAGACCTCACAAATACTGCCTAGTGATGATTGATGCATTTTCAAAATGGGTGGAAGTAGTTCCATCTAAACGTGCAGATGCCTTAACAGGGGCAAAAGCTATCTGCAAAACCATCATACCAACTCATGGCATCCCCCAAACCATTTACAGTGACAATGGTCCACACTTTGTGAACCAAGTTGTGCAGAACATGGCTGTACACCTTGGAATAACGTTAAAAAAACACTGTGCTTGGCATCCTTCGAGCGCAGGCCTGGTTGAACGGGCAAACTTTACTATCAAAAGCAGGTTGAAAAAATGCATGGAAACAACAGGCAGACCTTGGCCAGAGTGCCTCGACTTAGTGAAGCTCTATATGAGAATTACTCCCACTTCCGAAGGACTAACACCTTTTGAAGTCATACATGGGAGAACATACAGACTACCAGTGTTCCCTGCAGATTTGCAAAAAGCAGACGAAGAACAGACCTTGGCAGATTATCTAATCAGGACGCTCAAACTGAAAGATGTGTCCAATGCAAATTTACTGCCGCCTGATCTCTCCCCCTCACAGGTGGACAACCCCATCAATCCAGGAGACTGGGTCTACATCAAGGTCATCAAAAGAAAGAACTGGGCCAGCCCGCGGTGGGAGGGACTGTTTCAAGTTTTGCTTGCTACTCCCACGGCGGTTAAGATTTCTCAACGGCGCAGTTGGATTCACCTCAGCCACTGCAAGTTGCAGAGAGTGCTGGACCCCTAATTCGGAGTGGTGGGGAAGGCTAACTACAAAGGAGTCCCATTGTTTAGGGTGAGACGTCTCACTGTTGGTGAAGAATTCATCGATCCCCACTCCGCTAGGCGAGGGGATGTCCCGGTGTCTCTGCCATCCTAGTAGCAACGGGGCTCCATATGCCAGATGGATCCTCTGCTGCGTTGTGGTTGGAGCGTGCTATGGTCTATTGACTCATCTGAACAGACCAAATGACAATGTTGCCCGTGGAAAACGATGGTCGCATGATGAGAACTTTGAGGACTGGTCATGGGACCCCAGAAACCCATACGAAACCAACACTTGGTACCGGTATGTCAAGTTCACTGTGAGAGCTCACACACGGGAGGCGTGCTATGTGTCTTCGAAACTCCCCCCTTCCTCCACGCAAGTTTGCTTGGAGGCCAGAGCAATGAATGTCACTGAAGCAAAATGTATGGCACCGCCCTGGACTTGCTGACGGTGCCTGTGATCAGCTATTCTGGACAAATCTCAATGTGACTGTTAGAGGACGAACAATACCACAAGTGGCCTACACAGAGAGACCAGCTGGAGTGAATTACACATGTTACATCCAAGGTAACAAGACCCACGTCTGCATTAACGACGACTGCTCTCCAGGAGGAAACTGGATGGGAGCTTTGGACATCACCGATGAGTGTCAAGATAAGAGAGCCATTTCAGGTGGTGAGGGCTCTCCAACGAACATGGCTACACCATTGAACGGAACATACTTCATACAGAATGGCTGGTGGCTTTGTGGTCACAAGGTTTATCCGATGCTGCCCGCCAACTGGACAGGAGTGTGTGCACCAGTGTGGGTGACGGACCACACCTACAGGATACGACATCATCAGCTGACAGGAGCACACAACTCTTCTGGACGTCGACGCAGAGCAGTTGCAACCTTTGACCCTCATGACCCTGTCTGGGGTGCGAACGTTCCAGAGGACCATAAAGTATGGTCCGTCGGAGACACAGTTGTCCTTGCGCTCTTCCCTCAGATTGGGGTTGGGAAACTATCGCTCTTCATCGAGACACTGAACTATCGTTTTCAATCCTTTGTGAATCTCTCACTGCAAGTCAATGATGGACAAAATAGAGAGATTCAAGCTATTAGACTGATGGTCTTGCAAAACAGGATGGTTCTGGACTTGTTGACGGCAGCACAAGGTGGCGTGTGCCACATCATTGGGACTTCCTGTTGCACATACATACCAGGAGAAAATGACACCCACATCAACGACGCCATGAATTCACTGAAGAACTTACACCAGGCCACGTCTAATGTCAAGGTCCCACATCAGTTTGATTTCTTTTCATGGCTATTCTCTGGCAACTGGTGGCAACTGCTTTTGAAATTGCTGTCTCCTGTGCTTGTTGTGCTGGTGGTGTTGTGCTTGTTTACGTCCTGCGTTATCCCATGTTTGAAGTCTGCTGTGTCGAAGTTTGTGTCCTCTACTGTAGCCCAAGTTCATATACAACTTCTTAGAGATGACGGATGTGATGACGATAATGAAGCGTGGATTGCGTAGATGCTGTTCTATTGAGCATGTTTTACAGAAACTTGATGATTTGACCATCGAAAATGCTTCGCAAGTGATGGATACAATGATGTACTGTTTCTGTGTTTTTGTTTTTTATTGATAGCATTCTGGTCGCCTGTGGCAACGGGGCCGTGTAAGAATTTTCCTGCTAATAACATCTGGCCAGCAGGTTTTTCGCTTACACAATAAGTTTGATCTGGGGTATTGAGGTAATGCCTCATCTTCACTGGAAAGTGTTGCTATCATTGTTTGTTGTTTTTTATTTTTACTATTCTTCTTTCTTCATTATACATATATATGTGTGTTTTTTTTTTCTTGTCTTTGTTGTTTGCGGTGGCATAATCATATGATAAAACAGAGGGAGATGTTAGGGTTTTTCAAATTATCCTTATCGTATGATTATGTTGGAATGCAACCGGTAATAAATAACCTACCTTGTCTCATCCTACACAAGGTCGTAAAACATCCCCTGATATGTTTTGACTAGAGCACAAGGGCTTCCCATTCAGTCTACTCTTACCCCCACTCTTTCTCTTAATAAATATGCCTTTGCAGTTGGGAAAGGCTCCAGATTTCATTCCTGTAGCGAGTGATCTCTCCACCTGCAGGTGTCTAAAAGAACTTGCCTTGTCTCCCGTGTGGTTCTTGCAAAATAAGTTGGAGTGAGCAAATCTCTAACAGCGGCCATAGTGGCCAGACTCTCGGGCTCACCGCAGACCAGTACCGTTACATCAGCCTCGCATCTGCCCGCGGTGGCCAGCAGCAGCAGCAGCAGCAGCAGCAGCAGCAGCAGCAGCAGCAGCAGCAGCAGCAGCAGCAGTAGCGTCCAACGTATTCCAAGTATGCGTGAGTGCATGAGAACGATGTCTATGAGACAAGTGGTCGCCATGTGCAAAGAACGTAACATCGATGTGAGAAATGAAGATACCGGGCGCCCGTACACCCACGCAGAGCTGTGCAAGAAGCTAACGGGCAGTTCTCCCACCATCACGGTACCCGAAACGGGACTGGTGGTGGACCCGGCGCCCGCAAACAGTCTAGTGTACATTAAGATGCCCCACACTATGCTGCATAACACAGTTCGCACAGCCCACGGTGTCACGTACAGCTTTGTGGCCGTGCAAGACTCTGTTCCGGGCACTTACAAGCCTGTGGATCCGGAGCACCATGTCGTCTGTCACACCCCTCCGATGGACATTGCAGTGCAGCTGTCGCCCATCGACGGTTGGGGCCCGGACATCAAGTGGACACTGTTTGTGTCGCTGTCCGCGTACAGCACCACAAACACACCGGTGTTTTGCTCATGACGAGAGACTGTATTCGAATCTCCCCGATCGACAGTGCGCATACGAGATGTACAAAGGCCTCGGGGCATCGCCTGTACAAGTTGAGTCTCCCCAATCGACAGTGCGCATATGCGATGTACAAAGGCCTCGGGGCATCGCCTGTACAAATTGAATCTCCCCAATCGACAGTGCACATGTGTGATGTACAAAGGCCTCGGTACATCGTATAGGCACTACCATGGCAACACCCAAGAGGAACCGATCCAACCTCTATACGACATACACCACGTGCATGCGGAATACGCGGCACGACATAGCGGAGTATGCCCGAAGAAAAGGATTGGAGACCACTATTAACGGTCGGGATATGACAAAGTCCGAGATGTGCGCCATGCTGTTTACGGATCGGGTACCGCAACAACAGGTGAGCATAGACAATGCCGTTAGGACTCACAGTCTGGGGCAATTGCAGAGCATGTGCCACAAAGCTGTACGTGACACCGTGGGCTGCGCGAACTGTGTTATGCAGCATAGTGTGGGGCATCTTAATGTACACTAGACTGTTTGCGGGCGCCGGGTCCACCACCAGTCCCGTTTCGTGTACCGTGATGGTGGGAGAACTGCCCGTTAGCTTCTTGCACAGCTCTGCGTGGGTGTACGGGCGCCCGGTATCTTCATTTCTCACATCGATGTTACGTTCTTTGCACATGGCGACCACTTGTCTCATAGACATCGTTCTCATGCACTCACGCATACTTGGAATACGTTGGACGCTGCTGCTGCTGCAGCTGCTGCTGCTGCTGCTGCTGCTGCTGCTGCTGCTGCTGCTGCTGCTGCTGCTGCTGCTGCTGCTGCTGCTGCTGCTGCTGCTGCTGCTGCTGCTGCTGCTGCTGCTGCTGCTGCTGCTGGTGCTGGCCACCGCGGGCCGATGCGAGGCTGATGTAACGGTACTGGTCTGCGGTGAGCCCGAGAGTCTGGCCACTATGGCAGCTTTGTCAACGGCTCTGCCCCTGTCCATGATCACAATATCCGTATCGCTGCACATAAACTGGAGTTGAGTAGTGTTGTATTTTACCAGGACGCGATCCACAGCCTCATCGTGGAGTGGGTGACTCATGGTGCAGCCGTTTTCATTAGGCTGAACTGTCTCTTGGAGCGTGCGTTCGGCCGGGTGAAACAACATCTCACACAACGCGTGCTTAGTCAGGGGCATGCCTCGCTCATTCAGGTAAGGGATGCCCTTTTCCGTGCACATGTTCTGCAACATGTTCCCCTCCGCGAGTCGTCACCTTATCGTGGTGGAGGGGTTTGCGTGCTCCTATGATCCTAGGAGCCATGTTATCGGGGGCTTCATGCCCCTGGTAGGGTCACCCATGGCAAACGGGTCCTAGGTGAGGGGTCAGACAAAGCACGGCTCACCCAAGCCCCTTATGATGAAAAACATAAATGGACTTTGTTTTCCCTCGCCCGGACGCGGGTCACCGGGGCCTCCCTCTGGAGCCAGGCCTGGAGGCGGGGCTCGAAGGCGAGCGTCTGGTGGCCGGGCCTTCGCCCATGGGGCCCGGCCGGGCATAGCCCGAAATGGAAACGTGGGTCCCCCTTCCCATGGGCTCACCACCTGTGGGAGGGGCCGAAGGGGTCGGGTGCAATGTGAGCTGGGCGGCAGCCAAAGGCAGGGACCTTGGCGGTCTGATCCCCGGCTGCAGAAGCTGGCTCTTGGGACATGGAGTGTCACCCCTCTGGCTGGAAAGGAGCCCGAGCTGGTGTGCGAGGCAGAAAGATTCCGACTAGATATAGTCGGACTAGCCTCCACGCACAGTTTGGGTTCCGGTACAAGCCCTCTCGAGAGGGGCTGGACTCTCTTCCACTCTGGAGTTGCTCACGGTGAGAGGCGTCGAGCAGGTGTGGGTATACTTATTGCCCCCCGGCTGGGCGCCTGCACATTGGGGTTCACCCCGGTGAACGAGAGGGTAGCCTCCCTCCGCCTTTGGGTGGGGGGACGGGTCCTGACTGTTGTTTGTGTCTATGCACCAAACGGCAGCTCAGAGTACCCACCCTTCTTGGGGTCCCTGGAGGAAGTGCTGGAGAGCGCTCCTTCTGGGGACTCTATCGTTCTACTGGGTGACTTCAATGCTCACGTGGGCAATGACAGTGAGACCTGGAAGGGCGTGACTGGGAGGAACGGCCCCCCTGATCTGAACCCGAGCGGTGTTCTATTGTTGGACTTCTGTGCTCGACACGGATTTTCAATAATGAACACCATGTTCAAACATAAGGGTGTCCATGTGTGCACTTGGCACCAGGACACCCTAGGCCGCAGTTCGATGATCGATTTTGTAGTCGTGTCATCGGATTTGCGGCCGCATGTTTTGGACACTCGGGTGAAGAGAGGGGCGGAGCTGTCAACTGATCACCACCTGGTGGTGGGTTGGCTCCGATGGTGGGAAAAGATGCCGGTCAGACCTGGCAGACCCAAATGCTCTGTGAGGGTCTGCTGGGAACGTCTGGCAGAATCTCCTGTCAGGAAGAGCTTCAACTCCCACCTCCGGCAGAGCTTTTCCTACGTCCCGGGGGAGGCGGGGGACATTGAGTCTGAGTGGACCATGTTCCGCGCCTCCATTGTTGAGGCGGCCGTCCGGAGCTGTGGCCGTAAGGTCGTTGGTGCCTGTCGTGGCGGCAATCCCCGATCCCGCTGGTGGACACCGGCGGTAAGGGATGCCGTCAAGCTGAAGAAGGAGACCTATCGGGCCGTTTTGGCCTGCGGGACTCCGGAGGCAGCTGACAGGTACCGGATGGCCAAGCGGAACGCGGCTTCGGCGGTTGCTGAGGCAAAAACCCGGGCGTGGGAGGAGTTCGGTGAGGCCATGGAGAATGACTTTCGGACGGCTTCGAGGAAATTCTGGTCCACAATCCGGCGACTCAGGAGGGGGAAGCAGTGCAACGTCAACACTGTTTACAGTGGGGATGGCGTGCTGCTGACCTCGACTCGGGACGTCGTGAGTCGGTGGGGAGAATACTTCGAAGACCTCCTCAATTCCACCTACACGCCTTCCATTGAGGAAGCAGGGCCTGGAGACTCTGAGGCGGATTCTCCAATCTCTGGGGTCGAAGTCACTGAGGTAGTTAAAAAACTCCTCGGTGGCAAGGCCCCGGGGGTGGATGAGATCCGCCCAGAGTTCTTAAAGGCTCTGGATGTTGTGGGGCTGTCATGGCTGACACGCCTCTACAACGTTGCGTGGACATCGGGGACAGTGCCTCTGGATTGGCAGACTGGGGTGGTGGTTCCCCTCTTTAAGAAGGGGGACCGGAGGGTGTGTTCCAATTACAGGGGAATCACACTCCTCAGCCTCCCTGGTAAGGTCTATTCAGGGGTGCTTTAGAGGAGGGTCCGTCGGGAGGTCGAACCTCGGATTCAGGAGGAGCAGTGTGGCTTTCGTCCTGGCCGTGGAACAGTGGACCAGCTCTACACCCTCGGCAGGATCCTCGAGGGTGCATGGGAGTTCGCCCAACCAGTCCACATGTGTTTTGTGGACTTGGAGAAGGCGTTCGACCGTGTCCCTCGGGAGCTTCTGTGGAGGGTGCTTCGGGAGTACGGGGTGCCGAGCCAACTGATAAGGGCGGTTCGGTCCCTGTATCACCGATGCCAGAGTCTGGTCCGCATTTCCGGCAGTAAGTCGGATTCGTTCCCAGTGAGGGTTGGACTCCGCCAAGGCTGCCCTTTGTCACCGATTCTGTTCATAATTTTTATGGACAGAATTTCTAGGCGCAGCCGAGGCGTTGAGGGGGTCCGGTTTGGGGACCTCAGCATCGCATCTCTGCTTTTTGCAGATGACGTGGTGCTGTTGGCTTCGTCAGGCCGTGATCTCCAGCTCTCGCTGGAACGGTTCGCAGCCGAGTGTGAAGCGGTCGGGATGAGGGTCAGCACCTCCAAATCCGAGTCCATGGTCCTCGATTGGAAAAGGGTGGAATGCCCTCTCCGGATCGGGGATGAGATCCTGACCCAAGTGGAGGAGTTCAAGTATCTTGGAGTCTTGTTCACGAGTGAGGGGAGGATGGAGCGTGAGATCGACAGGCGGATCGGTGCAGCGTCGGCAGTAATGCGGACCCTGTACCGGTCCGTTGTGGTGAAGAGAGAGCTGAGCCAAAAGGCAAAGCTCTCAATTTACCGGTCGATTTACGCTCCTACCCTCACCTATGGTCACGAGCTATGGGTCGTGACCGAAAGAACGAGATCTCGGATACAAGCGGCCGAAATGAGTTTTCTCCGCAGGATGTCCGGGCTCTCCCTTAGAGATAGGGTGAGAAGCTCGGTCATCCGGGAGAGACTCGGAGTAGAGTCGCTACTCCTCCACGTTGAGAGGAGCCAGATGAGGTGGCTCGGTCATCTTATCAGGATGCCTCCTGGACGCCTCCCTGGGGAGGTGTTCCGGGCATGTCCCACCGGTAGGAGACCCCGGGGACGACCCAGGACGCGCTGGAGAGACTATGTCTCTCAGCTGGCCTGGGAACGCCTTGGGATCCCCCGGGATGAGCTGGATGAAATCGCTGGGGAGAGGGAAGTCTGGGAGTCCCTCCTAAAGCTGCTGCCCCCGCGACCCGACCCCGGATAAGCGGAAGAAGATGGATGGATGGATGGATGGATGTTCTGCAATTGCCCCAGACTGTGAGTCCTAACGGCATTGTCTATGCTCACCCGTTGTTGCGGTACCCGATCCGTAAACAGCATGGCGCACATCTCGGACTTTGTCATATCCCGACCGTTAATAGTGGTCTCCAATCCTTTTCTTCGGGCATACTCCGCTATGTCGTGCCGCGTATTCCGCATGCACGTGGTGTATGTCTTATAGAGGTTGGATCGGTTCCTCTTGGGTGTTGCCATGGTAGTGCCTATACGATGTAGCGAGGCCTTTGTACATCACACATGCGCACTGTCGATTGGGGAGATTCAACTTGTACAGGCGATGCCCCAAGGCCTTTGTACATCGCATATGCGCACTGTCGATTGGGGAGACTCAACTTGTACAGGCGATGCCCCGAGGCCTTTGTACATCTCGTATGCGCACTGTCGATCGGGGAGATTCGAATACAGTCTCTCGTCATGAGCAAAACACCGGTGTGTTTGTGGTGCTGTACGCGGACAGCGACACAAACAGTGTCCACTTGATGTCCGGGCCCCAACCGTCGATGGGCGACAGCTGCACTGCAATGTCCTTCGGAGGGGTGTGACAGACGACATAGTGCTCCGGATCCACAGGCTTGTAAGTGCCCGGAACAGAGTCTTGCACGGCCACAAAGCTGTACGTGACACCGTGGGCTGCGCGAACTGTGTTATGCAGCATAGGCATCTTAATGTACACTAGACTGTTTGCGGGCGCCGGGTCCACCACCAGTCCCGTTTCGGGTACCGTGATGGTGGGAGAACTGCCCGTTAGCTTTTTGCACAGCTCTGCGTGGGTGTACGGGCGCCCGGTATCTTCATTTCTCACATCGATGTTACGTTCTTTGCACATGGCGACCACTTGTCTCATAGACATCGTTCTCATGCACTCACGCATACTTGGAATACGTTGGACGCTGCTGCTGCTGCTGCTGCTGCTGCTGCTGCTGCTGCTGCTGCTGCTGCTGCTGCTGCTGCTGCTGCTGCTGCTGCTGCTGCTGCTGCTGCTGCTGCTGCTGCTGCTGCTGCTGCTGCTGCTGCTGGTGCTGGCCACCGCGGGCCGATGCGAGGCTGATGTAACGGTACTGGTCTGCGGTGAGCCCGAGAGTCTGGCCACTATGGCCGCTTCGTCAACGGCTCTGCCCCTGTCCATGATCACAATATCCGGATCGCTGCACATAAACTGGAGTTGAGTAGTGTTGTATTTTACCAGGATGCGATCCACAGCCTCATCGTGGAGTGGGTGACTCATGGTGCAGCCGTTTTCATTAGGCTGAACTGTCTCTTGGAGCGTGCGTTCGGCCGGGTGGAACAACATCTCACACAACGCGTGATTAGTCAGGGTGGTGGGCCCCAGGCCGCTCACAGTCTACGAGGAGTATGTTCTCGCGAGCGAGGGCTGCCGCTGTGATATCTTTGGCGCCATTATGGCCGTGTGGATACACATGGGTCCCGCGTCAGACACCTTGCTCTCTTTTGCTCAGTACCTATGTGATCGCTATCTCACGAGAAGGCTACCAGTACCAGCACAATAGTCACGGTCCCAATTATCAAGGGTATCAGCATGGACATGGGCTGAATTGGAGGCGCAGGCGCAGGCACAGGCGCCGGCACTGGTGCTGGCGCTGGCGCCGGAGGTGGAGGTGGGGGTGGGGACGGGGGTGTTGGTGGAGGTGGGGGCAGCGGCTTGGGCCCGTGGCCGTCAAAGTTGCAGTTGATAATGTTCTTTACGTCTTCGATGGTTACAGCACCAGTATCCACCATCTGATGGGCAACTTCACATACATTTGCCGGGCACGTGGGCTTGCGCACCGCACTAGGCAGCAGCTGGTTGACGGAGTCTGCGCATGGGGCATACCAACAACCGTCGTTAAACACCTTCATGGCTTTGACTTTTGCGTAGGCGGGATCACGTGTCCGCATGGCGCACTTGCAGTCCGCCGAGGTCGGGTTGCGCACGCAGTAGCCCTGGATGAAGGCATCATTGTTGGGCGGGTGTAGGTTGTTGTACCATTTGCTGCACCAGTTTGAACCGGGACCAGTTATCTTAGATGTGATGGTACCATCAGCGGTGCGTGTGGCCACGCTACAGTAGTTTGTGTTGAGTGTGAGCATTGAAGTGGCATTGTCACTACGAGAGCCAAACAGGTCAGTGGAGCGACTCAATTGATTCTCTGTGTCTACATACTCCATCTTGTACGTGAGTGCAAGCTGGGGGGCCCTTCCATGGAACTGTGCACCTATCACAGGGTTGATGCCCTTTGAGCTCAGGCCAATCTGGCCGTCCCTGGTGCTGGCTGCCATGCACGTGGGCTGGGAAGTGCAGAAGCCGCTGCAGCACGAGGCTTGCCCCAATTCCCAGTCGCGCACCCGGTTGTGCATGGGACACTCCCTACGTCCTGTAAATGCGCTGCACCAGCCGCATGCGCACGGCGCGTCGGTGGGCACGGCTGCACCATCGCGGTCTATCTGAGTGCGAAACAGGGTTACAGTTGACGCCATCTTTTAAAGACCCGACACGCTTTAAAATAGCAGTCATGAAAACAGTTTTAGTTACACTGGGTTTTATTATGCTGATTGTATGGTGTTACATCATGTGGTCCAACCAGCGTACGCTCATAAGGTACGTAGAGAACAGCAAAAACAAAGCTAGAGAGGACGACATAGAGGGGTGCGATGACTGCACCGCCTAGGACATCACACCCCTGTCAAGGAACGACTGGCCATGGGTCATCGTTTGTTTATTGACTCTGCATGCCGCCAGCATGGGAGGCTCCTTGTAAATGTGCACAGCGGCTGTAGCGGGGTTGGCATTGGCCGAAGCGTGGACCTGTGCCTCCACAGTGAAGGTGTGCGCCATGACATGTGAATACGCCCTCTGCGCCACCACGTCGGTGGGTGTGGCAGTGCGACTCACACTAACGCTCTCCAACTGGCTAATGGCCTTCTGCACGGTGGTAGGCCTATACAACTGCCTCTTGGCTACGATGCCCGGGGGCGCATAGGCGCCATCAACCGACACACGCTCCTGTATGTAGTGTCCTACGCCCAGTGTGGGCCTGTGGAATCTGCGACTCGCCATGTCAGGCACCCCGTACACGTGAGTGTCGGCCAACGGTACAATACGACTGCCGGGCCCCACCGACTCTGGCACTAGAGGCATGCCCCCGGTGATAGCCTGACGTGAGTACAGCTGCTTGTCGCTTGCCTCGTGTCCTTCCGTCTGCTGGTGAGAGATGTCTGTGAACTTGACACCGTCGATAAAGGGCTTGTTGCCGTGGGACGTGACATTAATGGAGCCGCGTACCGGGGAACGGCCCAGCACTACAGCGTGGGCACCGCCTGGGTCTATGGGACTCCTTGCCACGAGCGCCAAGGTCACATCGGGCATAGCCACAGTGTGCACCGACGATGCGGCATAGTTGGGGTGTTTGAGAGAGACGTAATCATTGTTGGCTACGCGCCAGGCTTCTTTGGCCACATCCACAAAAACCCGCTGCGTCTTTAGAGTTGAGGTGGGCCTGGGCCGGGGGCCCCTTGTCACCTTGGGGATCCTGGGTGTTTCGTGCCTGAAGCTCGTTTTGGTGGCGAGCAGGGCGCCAGATATCATCATCTTGTTTTCATGTGACGGCTCTCACATATGCGTACATATGCGAGCCCCGTTCAAAGATTATACATCTAAAGCACAGCCTCCTCAGTTCCACCACACAGCGGGCCGCTCCCACACGGTGATGCAGCGGCACATGGGCCCCGAGTAAACACACGCGGCCACGTTGATGTCGGCGGTCCATGACCCTGGCGGAATAGCCGGGTCGCCGTTGACAAGGGCCACGGCCTAGCTAAACCTGAGCACAACATAATACTGCGTGTCTTGTTTACGTCGGTCATTGTCCATTTCGAATTAGGTGGGCGGTGTGCGCCTCACGCAGCAGTCCACCGAACAGTAGCTACGTCCGGCCGAAATCACGGGCCGCCCCTCTGTGATGGCAGCGCGACACCCAACGCAGACTACGCCATTACCGAGGTACAGCCTGGTAAATATGATCCTCCTTAGAGACTCTATAACCTCCTCGGGACCGTCCATCTGCCGCTCAGTGGGCTCCTCGGCGCGGTACGGCATGGGGCTGGTTGTACCTGGTACGCTTGGCAGCGGACCCGGCCATGGCACACTACGTGCCATGGTGAGTGGTATTCGCTTGGGTATGCGGCCATTGGCTACATCATCCTCTATGGCCGGGTAGAGCTGCCGAGCCATTTCCCGAAGGCTAGCCAACTTCTGCTCTAACTGGGCCTGCGCTGAGGCGTCGGTCAGCGCAGCGTACTCTCCATGAGCCCCCGATGTTATAAATGCGTCCTGCGGTCCAGCGTATTCCTGACGTATGAACCCAGCCCTATGAGTGTGGTCGGCTTCCAGTAGAGGATATAGATTGGCCCAGGCCGCGGGCAGGTTGCGCACCCCGCAGCCCTGGTCCACTAGGCGCGATACGTACGCGCTCAGGTCTACGTCAACAAACAAGGCGTTGAACATGAGCTTGGCTGCCGCTAGGGCCGAGACGCGCGGACGATGCACTGGGTAGCCCAGGTACCTGGCAGCTGCCTTGTACATGGCCTCGGTCTCCAAAACCACTCTTTTGTCTCTCAGGATGTAGTACACGGGATTTTCCGGGTCATAGCGTCGTTGCGTTGTGGGCTGCAGCAAGTAGTACGTTCCACCTGCGTGCCCGCTACGCTCGCCGCATGTCTCGTGGTCGCGCGTGGACAGCACACCCATGTCGCCAGCCTCCGGGTACCAGGGAACGGCCGTGACCAGAGCGGCCGCCGCAGTGCGTGTTACGCGTGCCTGCCACTTTAGTTTAGCGGCTGCCAGCTTCTCCGCGTTGGCCGTTTCCAGCTCCCTGAACACCACGGCCAGAGGCTGGTCCGTGGCGTCGGAGCGTTGCAAGACCTTGAGCGTAAAGGACGCCGGGTACTCTTCGATCAACCTGTTTAGCGTGGGGTCGTTCCTTGCCCTGAGCGTGGCTACGGACACGTCCATCTTTTTACAAATCCATGCCCAGATACCTGAACATGGGGTCCACGTCCACGTGGGCTGCCAGTTTCTCATTAAACTCGGCCATGAACCCAGCCTTGTGAGGCGAATCGCCCAGGGCCTTAATGTCAGCCAGGATGTTTGTGTGTATGACCTTCATTTCATCGGCCTTGCGCTGGTACGTGTCCTCCTGCTGCCTGTAATAAGCATATGAGTACCTGAGGCTCACGTAATGTTCTTTGGTACCAGGCACCTTCTCGGGAGGCGGATCTGTAGACGCTGCGCTGGCCCTGAGCTCTTCCTCGCGCTCAGCGATCTCACGCTTCTCCCTCCTCTGCGTCTCCTCCACGCGGCGCCGGGCCGTCTCTAACGTCTCGGAACACTCCTTGTCCATGGACACCTTCTCCACTTCGGTGGGCATTCCGGCCTTTGTGGTGATGGGGAACGGGTGTCCCATCCTTACGGTGTACACGGGCAGACTGTTGTCTGTGTTACGTACAATATCCCTGGCGATGGCCGCGGCCGCGTCTGCTGACTCAGCCACACCCCGTACTTTGCACACCGCAAAAACGCTCTGCGACCTGAGGCGCGCAGCCATGGCCGCCAGCCTGTCCGCCGCGGCCGGGACCTCAGCAGACAGGGCGTCCAGCTCGAGAGACATGCTCTCGTTAAAACCCGCGGCCAAGAAAGAGACCAGGGCATAGGCCGGTTGGCCGGCGATAGCTGGGTTAGCGTAGGAGGAACCAACCTGAGGTAACATATTTTAAATACACCTGTGTTTGGACACTATGAGGAAAACGAAATCCTGGTTGTCGCGGCCCAGTTTCCAGTGTATCGGACTGTAGTCTATGGGCTGGCCGACACGGCACGGGATTCCGCAGCACCCGAGCTTGCCGTCCTCGGTCGCCTCGTGCACCACCAGGATATGCTTGAGCTGGGACACGGCGTACACGCCCGTGTCAAAGATGTAGGCCACCGTGGCCGTTGTCATGCAGGGAACAAGGCGGAGGACTCGGATGCAGAGTCGTTTCTTTCTCTGATTTATTCCAGCACACACACTGATCAAAAGTACAACTCAAAACGCCTCTTGCGAGGGAAACACGTGGCAAAAAGTTCAAACAAAAGCGTCGCACTGGGGCGAGACAAAAAGGCTATGGGGATCAAGGCACTAACAAAAGGCGTCGCTCTGTGGCGAGACAAAAAGGCTATGGGGATCAAGGCACTAACAAAAAACGTCGCTCTGTGGCGAGACAAAAAGGAGGAATCTTACTGAGAGCTCGGACGTCAAAGAATCGCTGGTGGTCGGGACGAGGCAAGACACACTGGCACAAGACAAGGGGAAGACGCGGACTAAATACACACAAAAGGGCTGGGAGGCAGGTGCTGACAATTAGCGCCAATCACGCCGGTGCCACAATCGGGATCGGGGAAGACAAGACAACCAAACACCGAGGAAGGAAACACGAACTGAAACGGAAGGGATGACAAAATAAAACAGGAAGTAAAGTTACGACACCGACGAGACAGAAAACCGGAAAAATAAACGCGACCGCATGACAGCCGTGCCATCCTCCATGGGCACCTGGACGTCCACGGTGTACTCGACCGGCACCTGGACACCCCGGCCATTTATAGCGCAGCCCGTGACGCTGACTATGTTAATGTCCCGGATGGTTGACACTATGCTATGAGGCACACCCTCGCAGTATTTGTTGTACTGCGTGACCATTATGTGCTTGGTAATCAGAGACCTGGACATGTGGTCGTCACCATACCGCCGGGACAATACGCTCAAGGGCACGTTAATCGTTCGTCGAACCAATGGCATTTTTTTTCACATATACGTCATGGGGGCACCAGGTATAATAAATGACAGACAAGAGTATAGGGAATATGCTTTTATTACGATATGCCATCGACATGTGATGGACCTCACTATACAGACCGTATGGTCACAGCACTACATAATAGCAAATACTGTAACCGGGCAGATACAGCAATCCAACATGGCAGTTGCTGGGCCTGTATCTACAAGGGCACCACTGCCCGGTGAACCGGGGCGTCACGGAGGCACATGCGCGCCTCCAAAACGTGCGGTTGCACATCCCATGTGATGGACCCCACCTGGCTGAAGTTCTGGCTAGAGTGGGCGCCCAGGCCCGTACCACCACAGCCATCGCTCACAAGGCCGTCGCTCTCAGAGTCGTCCCTCTCAAGGCACGTGCCGTATTTGCGCTCCTGGTGCACCACCACCTTCACCCTTCCCACGTGAGTCGTGCTGAGCCCAGCCGCCATCGCCTCGGCGCTGCCGGTCTGGTAGAAGGTCAACATGCGTTGCTTATACACAGGACGTGTAACCGTAATCATGTTTGCTGCCTTGATCCGAAAGCAACCTATGTGCTTGTCGTCTATATATATGTCTGCATTTGCTTGGAGTGTTAGGTGTCCATTGGTTACAACGACACTGTAACTCTCCCTATGCTGTAGTCCGAAAGCCCCATCTCGGTAAGGCACCAAGTGTCCATCAGCTGACATCAGACCGAGGGTGTAGAAAGACTTTGTGACAGACATCCTTTTAATATTGAGTCGAGTAGGCGACATAGTGCACATTCAAATATTACCCATATCATACAATCATGTTACGGGATACAATGTACGAATGCTCCAGGGAGTGGACCTGGTAGGTGTGGGTAGTGTCATTCCCACCAACCAGCATCACATCGAACACGGCGCCGTCGGTAGTGGCGCTCTCAACCCTCCACAGGTTGGTTCCATCGACAAATACATAGTCGTTGCTGATGCGTGTGGTGCCAAACTCTGTTATAATTACCTCAGTGGCCCTGTCGTTGTCCCTGAGCAGAATTTTGATTTTCATATCGTCCGAATTGGTCTTGATCACAGCTTTGATCATGTTCAGAACGTTGTCACCTTTTTCCAGTGGATTATAAATGCGGAAATCATCCATACCATCCAATATTATCTCCTGGCCAACACTTGTGAGGCGTTGGTCCTCACTGTGTGGCGTTGCGAACCTGTTAGCGTTGACTGCGGTGTAGCTGGTGGGTGAGTGGTCGGGCATCTGCGCAGTATTAATTGTGACAGGTGTGTACGTACATGAGAACAACTCGTTGCGGTACATGACTTTTTATCTATAGCCTTGTTGTTTTAATTAGATGCCTGGGTTGTTTGTGTCACTGGGCCACGCCAACGACCTGCTGCAGCACATGATTCCCTTAGAGAGGAATCGGATCTGCTGGTACTGCGCTACCATGTTCATAGTACTCAACAACATTGCCCGATTGCACCGAGCCCCGCGGCTGTAGCCTTGCCAAGAGGGTGTTGTATTTTATCTCGTGTCTACCACGGCTATGAGGATACCTCAGGGGTAGACAGAATGTCATCTTACGTGCCTCTGTTAACATGGGGTGTATTGCAACAAGAACCCAACCCCTGCACATGACATTGTGACGTTTCCATTTTCGTACAGCATGTGGCGACAACTTGTGACGACTGTGGTAAATGCGACTGCCCCGGGTGTGCCGGGTGATCCAAACTTTATACTGGTGGACCTTACTGATCACCTCCTGGACCATCTACAGGAAGAACCAAACATTGGCGCACTTGGACGGGTCCTCGGACTGATCGTGTGGTATCACACGCATTACCCTGATCAACGTCAACAGCTCATCGACTCTACTGTGAGACTTATGGATACCCCAGCCATGTACACTTGGCTTGACTGGCTGAATAAACATGACATCACCATAGATGAGTCCCTGTGTGGCATGCCCCAGATTGTTCTCACACCCAAAAACCGTAACAAATATTGTTGCAATGTTCAATAAATACATGTCCCACCGGTAGGAGACCCCGGGGACAACCCAGGACGCGCTGGAGAGACTATGTCTCTCAGCTGGCCTGGGAACGCCTTGGGATCCCCCGGGATGAGCTGGATGAAGTGGCTGAGGAGAGGGAAGTCTGGGAGTCCCTCCTGAAGCTGTTGCCCCCGCGACCCGACCCCGGATAAGCGGAAGAAGATGGATGGATGGATGGATGTTCAATAAATATATTACAGTGACTATGTTGTGTCCTTGTTCTAGCATGTGGGAAAAGATGTCACAGTGTCAAACATGTGGTTTACATATTTATTCATACAGGATAACACAACATATTTTTCTCATTAAGGATGTTAACCAAGAGACTCGTCAGACTCATAATCAAACTCGTAATCACGCAACGCACCCGGTAACGGTGGACGGCAGCAGTAGACGTACGCCAGGATCCCGGCCGCACAGGCAGTCACTCCTAGAACACAGCTCACCATCACAGGCCACATGGCGTACACCTGATATGAGTGAACGATACCGGACTGCATGCATGTGTGGTGGCCCAGAGGCCACCACACAGTCGCTCCACACATTTCAATGTAGACGCACATGCACACGACATGGCCGTGGACAATTGGCATCCCCTCTGTGTGGTTGTAACACACCGAGCTGGGCACAAGCAGCATCAGTGTAGTCAGCAAGGTGATCTTGTCCATAATGCGCATGATTGTACAAGGCATGTTGTTAAACATTGTAATTCGAATCTTTAGCCTCTGGCCATGTCTCGTATGGTCACGTCCAGGAGCCGACCACTCCTTTTATCGTACCGGCACTTCAGGTACAAGGTAATGTCTTTGATGACTTTAACTATGGAGTAGCCCACAGTCATGGCCATGCCGTATGTGGTCATGTAGGTCTTAAACTCTCGGTACAGGTCTAAGTCAGTCACGGACGCCCCGGGCTCCCTGATTATCATGGTGTCGGCAAACGTGCGTACGTAGTTATTGGATTCCTCGTAGTCCTTGGTCACCTGCAACACCTTGCAGGGCGTTTTATACGCATCGGCAGGCTCGCCCTGTAGCACACCCCAGATCTGTACCAGCAGCCACGCCATGGGCGCAGTCAGCAGGGGGATCTTGTCCACAAAATGCTTGTCCATAACCTGGACATAGTCACGCTGCTCTATGGGCACCTCGCGGCGCACCTCTTCCAGCCGTTCGCCACTCACAAACACGGCCTCAAATGGAACCACGCGCACTCTGTTCCATGTGGCCATATTGGCCATCTTAATGTCAGGCAGTGTGTTGCAGATGCAGTGCAGCTTGAACATGGGCACGATTTCGGTTGTCTCTTTGCCTGAGCACCACAGGTCGCGGGCGAAGAACGTGTCATTGCCTGTCATGCTCTTGAGGGGGCCCGGGTGTATGGTCTCGTCGTTGTTGGGCTCCTCCATGACGGCCCAACGCACACCGCTCCTTAGTCGCGCCAGTTCAGGGTTTGTGCTCGTGACGCATGGCTTGCGGCCCGTGAGCACTGTGGTGCTCAACTTGACTGCAAAACTTCCTAGCATTTTCTCGAATAGCGTCTGCGTGACTGTTTTGCCGTTGTTTCCGCTGCCCGTCCAGAATAGGCACACTTTGTCATGGTTGCCACCAACAAACACTTGGCACACCTGTCTGAGGAAATATTCACGCACCTTCATATCAGGGAACGTGGTGTTGTAGAACCTTATGACCTCATACAGTGGCTGCTTAACTGTTAGAAAAATTGTATATATATGTTATCATGCGTTCTCTAATGAGTACTTATTCACAATATTACTGTTCAGTATGCTTGCTGCTTTGCCTTGCTTATTCTTATCTTGTACAACAGAACAGAAGGATTACGGCTGGGTCAGGGGCGAGATGACGGTTGTGTCAAACAAGATGCTGCTGACAGCTCAGCGTCCACCAGAACAGATCGTGAAAACAACACGTCAAACAATGCGTCATGAACCTTCTGATCTTCCTTAAAGAGATTCTCTTTTTATCTCTCGGAATATCGCTTAAACTGTTTTGCTGATATAGCCATATCTGCACGCAACAATTTGTGCGTTACTTTTTGTTTCTTTTCTTACGAGACGAAGCCACAATCTCTTTCCCCCCCCCCTTAAGGGCTAATCGTCTCACACTGTGGGTAGGGCATTCCAAATAAAAAGAGCGAGGAGTGTAAAACAGATTTTTTGTGTAGTCGGATTGCTGTAAGTCTGAATGCACTCCTCGCGAGAAAAGACTCAATATTCTGCCTCACTGGTTTTGTCTGCTGATCCTTTTGCTGATTTTGAACCTAACAGATTTTTGGGGGCTTGTTCCGGGGTCTCAATAGACCTATTTCGGGATTCCAGCTGACTTTTCGACCCAGGACAAGTCCTTGGCCAAGGCATATAGAGGAAACCCTTTTCACGGGGCTGACTCGATCAGTCAGCTGGATGCCGGAGTGGTTGACGAGATCATCCGAGGAGAAGGCCCAGCAGACTGTGAGTACGAATCTTGATTCTGTTGAAAGTAATGAAAGTGCAGTGACAAGAGGTCACTTAAAACCTTGACAATTCTAGACCCTATCAAATGCAATTAGAAACAGTAAATTCCGCTGGGATGACGGAGTCCCCTGACTGATAAGTCAGTTAAATTCCATGGGAGAGCGGACCCATCTGTTTTCTAAAGAAGTACAGGTAATTTGGAGCAGTTAAATTCCGCTGAGGTGTCGTGGGGCCTCCTAACTTAACCTTCCTAATGTGTTAGCTTTCTGCTGCCATCTGTGGTGTTTTTCTTAACTCTTGTTTAGCTGGTTTGGCTTCTTTATCCATGACAGATAGGTTTTATATCTACTTTAAGAATAAGGCAAAAATAAGTTTTTTATTACACAATAGGAAGGTTAAAGAGTTTGTTAAAATCCACGGGAGGGCGGACTCCCCTGCTTGCCTGTGAGACGATAAGAGTGTGCATTGTGTGTGTGTGTGTGTATGGTTTGACTGAGAGTGATCTCATTTGAGCTCTCCTTTATATAAAACAGGATTGTAGACAGTGGCTTTGTGTGGAAGCAGAGGAAAGGAGACTTACCACTGAATATTTTACCACTGTCCTGTGAATTAAATTGGCTTTCGGACACTGTAGGTGCCATTCGAATTGCCAACTCCGAAATTTAGAGAAATAAACCATGGGAAAATCAACGAGCAAACAAAAGCCGCTACCCCGACATGAATTAAAATGCAAGGGGTCGACACCGAAAATATAAAATATCTTGACAAATGCATATTTTGGACAGAGGTGGTTGCATTATGCGACGTGGCGGTGGCGAGGCTCTCCGCACTTCAGTTGCTCCCCCCACCCTTGTTATCAGCTGGGAAGATTGTCATGTCTATGTTGTGGGCCCGTGTGTTTGTTTCTGTGTATGTTTGTCTTTGTGTATCAGTTCGTTATAAAGGTTGGAATTGCGCTAAATTGGTGCACGAAAACGGTGTGCTAGACAATGGTTTATCAGATTTGCATTGTTAAATGTAAAAATTAGAAATTATAGAATAATATGACGGTTGTGGGCAGAAACTCATCCGACGAGGAGAGTGCCCAACCCTTATAAAAATGTGAGCGTAAGAGAAAACATACATTGTAGAACTGGATAAAATTAGATTAATGATTAGAAATCAATGGTGTTATTATTATTCTCTAATCCCCTACATTGCAAATGTCTTCTTGATGCAGATAGGTTAACAGGCTAGGACTTTAGTGAGGAGATAATTTATCAATTGATGGGGGTTAGTAATTGTCCAAATTCTAGACTATACAAGGACACATGTAAGGACAAGTCAAAGATTTGGATCACTTAGAGTGAAAAACAACATTGCAAGGGGGGCACTTTTTATCAAAAGAACACCAAGTATTAAGTAGTGGGCATTCGTGATTGGGATTGAATTAAGGATAAAATTAGGTCAATGATTAGAAATCAATGGTGCTCTACACAAAAAGGCTTAAATTTTAATGGGGAAATATTTGGAGTACTGACCCCCTCTCTGCACGTTGTTGGTCTACATAGGTCATGGGCCTAGTTTATTTGGTTTTGATTGTGGTTTGGGTTTATTTTGTTTATTGTTAAGGTGTTCCTTGTTATTCTCTTATCCCCTGCATTGCAAATGTCTTCTTGATGCAGATAGGTTAACAGGCTGGGACTTTAGTGAGGAGATAATTTGTCGATTGATGGGGGTTAGTAATTGTCCAAATTCTAGTCACATGTTTTGAGGGACCACAGCAACAACATTATATTTAATTTCCAGGCCATTATTTAGTATGATATGACGGTGTCTAGCTAAGTAGACTGTTCTATCAAAAAATGTGAGAGTGAAGGAGGAGGTTTGATTTGTAATCTGCCATTTGGGTCCCATTTTGAAGAGTCTCTGCAGGAGCGTAGATTGTTTTTGTTTAAAGATATGTTTAACAGTTTATCTCGGTGCAGTAAGGATATAGCAATTTTGCAAGACTTAAAATTAAAAATTAAAAAGCAAATTTACATTCTCATTTTCCCAGATGAGAGGAAAATTGAAAGATAAGGAAGACGAAGAAAAGATAAAAAAGAACTTGCTGTTGCACAGACAGGAAGATGATGACACAGTGTCAGCGTGAGCTCGCTTAAGAATCGCAGCTAAGAATGTGATGAATGAAGATGAGAAAAATTATCAAATTACAAAGACAGATGTTGTGGCACGGCAAAGCGAACCATCCTTTCCGTCTTTGTACTCCAAATTAAACAACTCATTGCTTCCTATAATTTGAGAGGTGATGAAGTACAACAGGTTTTCATGGTATCCTTAACCAAACATTGGGCAAGCGTTAAAGGCGCCTGGAGTCCTTTTGATCTCCAGGGCCGTCCATTGGAATATAACAGGGTGCCATTACAAATACAAATTGACCAACTATTGGGCAGGATAAAAATAAAATTCCAACGTAGAGCAAATTACACAGACATTGGCCGAACTAAACAAAAACAAGATAAGTTGTTTGAAGACTTTAGACACAGACCAGAAAGAGTGTTCAACTGATGTCTATGATCAACAACTGAAAAATGCTCTACATGCAAATTTGCGACCAGTATTATGTCGACAACGAATAAATTCGACAAATTTTTCCCTATAAAATGGTGCCGTTTGGGTTTGAAGTACATGAAAATTTGCGACCAGTATTATGTCGACAACGACTAAATTAGACAAATTTTTCCCTATAAAATGGTGCCGTTTGGGTTTGAAGTACATAGTCGCTTCAAAGGAGGAAAAGCATGATTTAAGATACACGATTGATCAATGAGAAGGCTATCCCTTGTGCCAGGGGTGTCAAACTCATTTGTTCAAGGGCCGCGGTGTAGTCATGGCTTCTTTTGGAGGGCCGGTATGACTGTCATACCCGAGTAGATGTGTGAGCGCCTCATATTGTGGGAGTTGCAAAACAAGCTGACGAGTAACTCGCTTTCAAATCAGACAAATACAAACTGGTCTAATATTTAAACTTACAACATTATTAAGAGGGAAGATAATTTGCAATTCGAGTAATGACATGAATATGAAGCACAATTTGACACCTGTGCCTTATACAAAGGTAAAGTAGGATTAGGAATTGCTTGCAATATAATTACAAATTAGTTAACACCTGTGTGATTGATTGATTGATTAATTGATTGTCAGATTGAGTGAGTGAGTGAGTGAGTGAGTGAGTGAGTGAGTGAGTGAGTGAGTGAGTGAGTGAGTGAGTGAGTGAGTGAGTGAGTGAGTGAGTGAGTGAGTGAGTGAGTGAGTGAGTGAGTGAGTGAGTGAGTGAGTGAGTGAGTGACTTTTCTGTCGCCTGCATGTCATCTTTCTTGCATGGCTACGTTGCTGTCTCAGCTGCTCTCAATCCTGCCACTCTCATTCCCCTTCCTGACGACGGCGGATTCCATGATTGTGTCGATGCTGCCCAACAGATTGCAAAGGCTCGGCCTGATTTGGAAGATACGCCTCTGCCAGATGGTCATGTGGGTTTTGTTGATGGGTCTTCTAAGAAAATGAATCTGGTGTGACCCTTACTGGGTATGCCATTGTTACTGCCGACGAAGTCTTGGAGGCTGCTAAACTGCCATCCTATATGTCAGCACAGGCCGCTGAGCTCATTGCTTTGACTGGGGCCTGCAAATTGTTTGCAAACAAGTCCGTCACTATCTGGACTGATAGTCAGTATGGTTTTGCTACAGTGCACGTTTTTGCTCAGCAGTGGAGCAACCGTGGCATGATAACTTCTACAGGGAAGCCCGTCACCCATTCCACATTACTAACTCAACTTTTGGACGCTGTCCAGCTACCTTTAAAGGTGGCGGTTTGCAAATGTGCTGCTCACACTGCAAGATCTGATCCTGTTTCTCTTGGTAATGCTTTTGCTGACAAATCCGCTAAGGCCGCTGCAGAAGGCCTGCTCCATGTCCTCTCGTCTCTCACTGATCATGATTCGATGTCACACATCTCCCCTGATGTGTTGCTTGACATGCAGTCTCAGAGCCCCTCCCAGGAACGACTCTCTTGGAAAAAACGGGGTGCAACTAAAAACACTGATGGTCTTTTTGTGTGACCTTTGGGCAAACCTGTCTTGCCTCGTAACTTGTTCAAATGGGCTGCTATTTCGAGTCATGGGGTCACCCATGTCTCGACGGGGGGTATGGTGAAACAAGTTGAAGCTATTTATACGACATACGGTTTTGCAGCTTTTTCACGAGGCAATTTAAGACCTCAGAGAGGAAAGTTCCCGACTCCATTGTATCCGCTTCAGACAATACATATTGTTTATATCCAATTACATAAATGTGAAGGGAAAAATATTGTTTTTTTTCTGCATTTATTTGTTTTCTGCATTTATCTTATTGTAAAAAGGTGATCTCCGCAGACCCAACCTAAGTACGGAAGGTGAGCAAAGTCTGGTAATAGTGCCTGATCCTGGTGCCAAGATCCAGGGTTGACACGAAAGCTAGCAGAAGCCAATTTCCAAGACACCAACCCGAAGCTCAGGGTGTTGACTCTGAGGAGATCCAAAAACATGAGCATTAGAGAGCCATTTGGTGAGTACTTTAATCCGGCTGTGGCCTGTGCAAAGTCTGCCATGTGTTTTTGGTTGCTTTTGCTGGTTTGTGTTACCATTGTATTTTTTTTCGGGGGTTATTTTATTTGGAGGGATGGAGTACCATGAGCCTCGAACATTCTTCTCTCGGGCAACTACCAACGCTGATTCTAATCAATATGGCTCATGGGGAAAAATTGCTAGACATAAGGGCAACACAAAATCCCCTTTTGATCATGTTGTTTGTACACCAGAAACCGTCCGCGTTCCAACTTGCGCACCATGGCTTTTGTCTTGGACTTACAATAACTCATTAATGTTTACTGTGGCTCCTAATACATCTTCTTCTATTATTTTACCTATGAAAAGGCTATTTTGTAGCTTCCACAGGAATAAGCGGTCAAATCAACAACTGGCTTCTTATGGCTGAGCAAGCCGCAAAAATGGCTAACACCAGTTGCATTGCATGTATGGGTCCAAGACCTCTTTTGAAAATACTTGCAAATATAGTTCCTAAGTGTGCTGTTGTTTTAATGTTAAACTCATCCATTTCACCCACTCATGATTGTTTTAAATGGGATAAGGTTTACCCTGTTGCCTCTATGACAAAATATAAACCCCTTTTTTCGTCCGATGTAGATAAGGGTAATTTTACATGCATTAGATTACCTGGTACCGGTGAGAAGCTCGGCGCCCTACCTACTCCATGGTGTGGGTCCATGACCAATGTCACTGCCCCTTTTTGCCCATTGCTCGTAGTGATATTTGGTTTTGGTGTAATAGTAAAAAACTTTATGATAGGTTGCCTTTAAACAGCTCTGGAATTTGCGCTTTGGTAGGCCTATTGTTTCCTGTTCATTTGATACCAATGTCTTATGATCTAACATCTTTTGCTAAGTCCGTAGTGCCCGAATACTGGCCGAGAACGAAGCGAAACGCCGAATGGCAGGGCGCAGTTAATCCAACTTACATAGACGCCATTGGTGTTCCTAGAGGAGTACCGGATGAGTATAAGCTGGTGAATCAGATAGCAGCTGGTTTTGAATCCGCCCTGTGTTGGTGGTGTACTCTTAACAAAAATGTTGACAGGATTAACTACATCCACTACAACGTGCAGAGGCTTGGAAACTGGACCGAGGCGAGTTTCAAGGCGGTCCACTCCCAACTGGCCGCTACTTCCCTCATGGCTTTCCAGAATCGAATGGCCCTTGACATGCTACTCTCAAAAGAGGGCGGTGTCTGCGCCATGTTTGGTGAGCAATGTTGCACATTTATTCCAAATAATACTGCAGCCGGCGGAAGCCTGTCCCGGGCCTTTGAGGGTCTGAGGACCTTGAATGGGAGGATGAAGGAACACAGTGGGGTGAACACAGAGGTTTGGACCGACTGGTTGAATGTGTTCGGAAAGTACCGCACCCTGGTTTCCTCGGTCCTGGTCTCCATTGCCGTTTTCTCTGCCATTTTGACCCTGTGTGGATGTTGCTGCATTCCTTGTCTCCGATCCTTAATTATTAAGCTAATTACAACTGCTATCTCTCCACCAGCTGAGACTTTTCCGTTACTCCAAAGGGATGACCTTTCGATCGACGGGAGTTCTTTCTCTAGTGACGACTCTGTCAGCGAATCCATTGTGGTAAACCTGTCCGATTTGTTTCGTGACTCTGGCTTTGATGATTAAGACTCAATTTCCTCCCAAGTGTAAGTTAGTTCTTGCGAAATGTGATCTCTTGGCTGAAAATCTTTTGAAGTGGCCATATGGGTGATAAGTTAGTCCCCGAGAACTTATGATAAACAGGGGGGAATTGTTAGAAAAATTGTATATATATATGTTATCATGCGTTCTCTAATGAGTACTTATTCACAATATTACTGTTCAGTATGCTTGCTGCTTTGCCTTTCTTATTCTTATCTTGTACAACAGAACAGAAGGATTACGGCTGGGTCAGGGGCGAGATGACGGTTGTGTCAAACAAGATGCTGCTGACAGCTCAGCGTCCACCAGAACAGATCGTGAAAACAACACGTCAAACAATGCGTCATGAACCTTCTGATCTTCCTTAAAGAATGTCACTTTCTCTTTTTATCTCTCGGAATATCGCTTAAACTGTTTTGCTGATATAGCCATATCTGCACGCAACAATTTGTGCGTTACTTTTTGTTTCTTTTCTTACGAGACGAAGCCCCCCCTTAAGGGCTAATCGTCTCACACTGTGGGTAGGGCATTCCAAATAAAAAGAGCGAGGAGTGTAAAACAGATTTTTAGTGTAGTCGGATTGCTGTAAGTCTGAATGCACTCCCCGCGAGAAAAGACTCAATATTCTGCCTCACTGGTTTTGTCTGCTGATCCTTTTGCTGATTTTGAACCTAACATTAACTGTCATGGTATTGGCCACATCGACTATAGCATCCAGTAGCTCGCACACGTTGTACGTGTTGGTGGTGGGGTCCAGGGTGGCCGCGGCCAGGATCTCGTCCACGTACCGACCGTATCCCACTTGAGTGTAAGGCACGGGCAGGGTGTGCGACAGCATGTCCTCGGGTTCACCCTGCCTGAACACCCTGTTCTTGAAGTCAAACACGCCGTTACAGAAGGCTATGATGTTGGGATTTGTGTTGAGGCGCTTCGACGTAAAACAGTTCAGCGCACTCGCGCATCACGCTCGACTTGAACGGTGACGAACCCAGCTGTGCAGTGGTGCGGTGAAGCGCTTTGAGGTACCCCTCGTCGGGCTGCGGCACCAACTCAGCCGCCACCATGGACAGGTACTTGTTAAGCACCGTGTGTATGGGGCCTGTCTCAGACGATATTAGGCTACGCACCACGTTCATACCCTTTTCGTTCCACACAGAGCCCTGGAACTTGTACCACACTTCGGTTTTGATGTTGGCACACACATAGTGTGTGGCCAGAGCACTGTACATGATATTTGCCAGCCCCACGTGTGTCAGCTTGAGCCTGTCGGTGGCCATCCATCTCTGGTGCGTCCACTCGTCGTACTCCTGGGAACTGTACTGCTTGGCCAGGTACCGCAGTGTGCCTATTGTGTACATATTGGGCCTCATCTGACGCTCCCACATGTCATGGCACGTACCCGCATCAAACTTTCGAGCACATCTAGCGCTGAAGGACATCCACAGCCGCAGGCCGTCCTGGCTGCCCTCAGTGAGCTGGTGGAGGCAGAAGCCTACCTTGAGCCACACGTTACGGTCTTCAGCCGCGCGCTCGGGCAGCATATTCACCAAACGCTCGATGTCCGTAAACCTCGTTCTGTCCTGAGGGGCGGGCGTCTCTATTTCCATGGGCTGCTGCAAGAGCCGCTGTTGCTGCTGCGGGGCTTGGGACACGGTGCACACGAGCCTACGCTTGTACCTGAAGCGACCGTACGGCACGACCGACAGCATCTTGCCCAACAGCGTAACGGGCGCCTCGTCAGGGCCGACGGCCAGGTTGCCCGAGCTCGGGAAGCGGTAGCCATCCCATGGCGCTCCCTCGACGGGTCACCCGTTGGCCTCATACTGGCCTGTAACGGTGTACGCCGTGCCGTTGGGCTTGCACGCACCGTACAGCAACCAAGCATTGCTACAGCTGAGGGTGTCTACGTCAGGAAACTTTGTAGCCAGGGGCTTTATTATGTATTCGGTTAGAGCGTGTGTGTCGGCAAATATCTTTGTGTACTGCATGTGGAACCCCTGCTTCACGTTGCCCTGTGAGTCACACCGGATCGGTCGGGCCACCTCCCCGGCGTGGTCCAGTTTCTCCAGCAGCACAAACGAGCAGTCCTCGGACCTGATGCCCCCCATCACGCATTGCCCGAGCAAGTGCACAACCTCTCTATGCACAGGCATAACATGGGAGTCTAGCGTGTATAGGTGTTCTTCTGTTTCGGACGCTCTGAGGTCCACATCTATAGTGAGCATTGTATCGTGGGGCCTGCATTCTGCCCAGTGTATGGGTTCGCTAGTGCGCTCTAGAAAGTGCCACAGCTCCGACACCTTGTGGTCATCTATTATGTATGCCCCACCGGTGAGGAGTACATGGGTACTGCCCCCGGAGTCACCAAACTGCTGTCTATCGGGAGCCAGAAACACACTCAAAGACATTGTTTTATGACACATAACCAACCAAACAGGTGCCTTTTATTAGGAATCAAACGTTATTCGGTGGTCACCCTGATGTACAGGCGGCCTCCGACGAGGTACCGGGAATTAAGGGGGCACATACGTGCGCATCCGATGGGTGTGTTGGAGTGGCCCGTGGGCCTCTGGACCGCCTGGTCATTGGGGCTGGGTGTAAATGAGGTCGCTCCGAGAAGCACCCCTCCGTTGCCCAGTACTTCAAACCAGACCCTCAATCGGCATGGCCATATCAGCAGCGTGTCATAGGGCCCCTGGAGCATGACGAGAAAGAGGGATATGTGCGTGCCGTTGCCAGGCCCTTCGCCGTTCGGGTACAAGCGCAGGCACATCTTGTAGCCCATGCGACTGGAGTAGAACGGGTGCAACGTTATGTGCTCAGGCCCCAGCCTCCTGCGCGTGTCAAGGTCTTCCACGATCCACACCATGGTGCCTGAGTACACAGTGGCCTGAAGTTCGCACAGGTGTGTGGCCAGGGATCTGTTAACGGCCATCTGGTCTTCGAGCAGGCCCTTTAGCTTCTGCACTTCTTCGGACAGGAAGGGCAACAACAGGCCTGTCAGCCTCTGAGCCTCCACCATAGACTCCCGGTTAACGCACCAGTGCGCTCTCTTGACCGCGGCGGCGTTGCAGTGCGAGCACGATATGAGTTCGTGATTGCACCGGTTCTCATGGTCCCGGTGGTAGTCGTCCACTGTGCCGACCCAGTCACACCCGCTGTGCTTGCATTTAGCCGGCATGGCTGTGACCTCCATGCCCATAGCTATGTTGGGAAACTGCTCCTCCACTGCACAACCGCACGTAGGACACATGGCCTCGTCCATGCACTCTTCACACACGCGATGTCCGCATCCCAGTTGTATGGGCCGCTGGAGTACGTTGCGGCACTTGGCACACATGTGCCTTGCCTTGGGTATAACGCACAACTCCATGCCTTTAAAAAATGCTGTTTTATGCAGAGAGCACTCACCCCAACAGAATCAAATCCCTGATCGAACTGTTGTACGCCAACACCGACACAGTGTACTTTCGTATCTCGGAAACGGGTATGCGGTTTGTGCACGTCATGAACGACGTCCGGGCCAGGCTGGCGGCCAACCCAGCGCGACCGGCGGTGCCCTCCATTCTTCTGGCGAATGTTTGATCGCTGGACAACAAAATGGATTACGTTCGCCTGCTGAGGTCTACGAACCGGACGGTGCGGAACTGCTGTGTGCTCGTGTTCACCGAGACCTGGTTGAGTGACAACATTCCGGACTCTGCAGTGCATCTGGAGCGGCTAGCGTGCTATCGGGCGGACCGTGCCATTGTACGAGGGGGAAAGTTGCGTGGAGGTGGAATATGCGTCTACATCCGAGAAGAATGGTGCCGGGACTCTGTGGTGGTATGTAAGCACTGCTCGCCGCTTGTGGAGTTTGTGATCATTAAGTGCCGTCCTTTTTATCTGCCGAGGGAATTTACCGCGATTCTGCTAGTCGCGGTATACATCCCGCCTTCCAACATCGAAGGAGACAGGATCGCGGCGCTTGGTGAACTGTACCAGGCTGTCAGTGAACAGCAAACAGCGCACCCTGACGGTTTCACCATCTTCGCTGGAGACTTCAATCATGCCAACCTGAAGTCTGTTTTCCCGAGGCTTCACCAGCATGTTCCCTTTCCGACACGTGGAGACAGCTTCCTGGACCTAGTCTACTCGGCGCAAAAGGGAGCTTTCAAAGCCACCCCCCTTCCCCATCTGGGGCTTTCTGAATATCTCACCGTTTTGCTTTTGCCCGCATACAGACAATTGGTAAAGGCATCCAGGCCGATTCGGAGGCAGGTTCGAGTGTGGCCAGAGGGTGCCTCCGATGCACTTCGTGACTGCTTCGACACCACTGACTGGGACTTGTTTAAGCAGGCAGCCACCTACAACGATTGGACGGACATAGAGGAGTATACTGACTCTATTACCTCTTACATCACGAAGTGCATCGATGATGTGACTTGCTCGAAATCCGTCGTCACTCGTGCGAACTGGAAGCCGTGGCTGACGGGGGCTGTCCTCAGACTGTTGAGGGCCAGGGACAAGGCTTTCAGCGCGGGGGATGAGGCTGGCTTGAGGACAGCGAGGGCCGACCTGTCCCGAGGCATCAAAGAAGCGAAGAAGGCGTTCTCGTGCAAGGTCTCCACCCACTTCAAGGACAGCAAGGACACACGTAGCCTTTGGCGGGGCATTCAGACCATCACGGACTACAAGCCCGCGCCGAGGAGCTGTGAGGGCGACGTCCGTCTGCTGAACGATCTGAACCGCTTCTTTGCTCGCTTCGACGCCCAGAACAGCACTTGCCCGCTGAAGTCCACTCCCCCCCCACTCGCTACCCCCTTCTGCGTAGCGTGCGGCACTGTTGCGCTATTTTCGGGAATGTCTGCTGTACGCGCACTTGCTCCTTTTTTTCTGCTCCTCTTATTTATTTATTTATTTATTGTTGTGTTATTTATTCATTATTTATTCAGCACACTTTTGTTATACTTGTTTACTTGTTTGTCTGTTGTGAGCCATGTCTTGTCACCGTGGGATAGGGGGGAACGAAATTTCGGTTTCTTTGTGTGTCTTTGGCATGTGGAGAAATTGACAATAAAGCTGACTTTGACTTTGACTTTGACATCTCGGCCAATCTACACGCCGAGGGCTTCGATACGTACAAGTACGACGCGCCCACTGACGCGCTCTACGTGGGCCTGGGGCAGCACACAGCACGTGACTTTAAGACAGTGCGTAAGGGTTCACGCGTTTGTTTCAAGCTTCATGGAGCGGAGCCCATGCAATTTGAGGTGCAGGTGGGCGCGCAGGGTGGTAGCAGTGTCACCTTTATCACGGCCGTGGAGACGTATGCCCCGGAGTTTGAGCGCCCTCGTGACGTTCGGTACCACGGCTGCTTCATTCTACCCACTGCCGACTTTTCCGCCATGTGCCGGGGTTTCAAGCCGGGCACTATGACTATTGACGCTGTGCTGGAGAAGCAGGTTAGCATGTCCATGTGTATTGAGGGCTTCAAGACAAAGACGTACCGCTTTGGTACGGCCACAAGCGCCCCGAGTACCACGCTGAGGTATCCTCCGACCGCATCCTAAAATTGGCCAAGAGGGTGTGCGAATGTACGTAGGTGACCTAATCAAGTTCGTGGCAACGTACAAGCTGGGTACTGTTGAGGTGCACATAGACGTTACTCGTTAGTGAGCATGTACTTAATGTCCCTGTCTATGATACGGATAGCCAGCTGGGCTGAGTACGTCTGGTTGTTCATCAGTGTGATTGTGCATTTGTACAGTCCGGTGTCAAACCGGTTGGGTCGGGCTCACCGCAGACCAGTACCGTTACATCAGCCTCGCATCGGCCCGCGGTGGCCAGCAGCAGCAGCAGCAGCAGCAGCAGCAAGAGCAGCAGCAGCAGCAGCAGCAGCAGCAGCAGCAGCAGCAGCAGCAGCAGCAGCAGCAGCAGCAGCGTCCAAAGTATTCCAAGTATGCGTGAGTGTCTATGAGACAAGTGGTCGCCATGTGCAAAGAACGTAACATCGATGTGAGAAATGAAGATACCGGGCGCCCGTACACCCACGCAGAGCTGTGCAAGAAGCTAACGGGCAGTTCTCCCACCATCACGGCACCCGAAACCGTTACAAAGTGCATGAAGATCCCCATAGAGGACATTCGCAACAAGTGTGATGAATTGGAAATATCCCCCATGTCGCCTACCACGGGCATGAAGCGTAACAAGAACAGATTGTGTCAGCTGTTGGTGAGGGCTGTACATAGTCCCACACAGCGTAGCCCGTCGCCTCAGCGGCCCTTGGAGGAAAGTCTCTTGGTGATTGAGGAGAGCGCTGAGATGGAGATCCAAAGACGATCCAACACGGACAACAGCGCCCCGGTGCAACAGCCCCTGTGTGAAAGTCCGAGAAGACCACTAAATGACGACAGCCCTCCGGTGGCGAGCCCCAGCATGGACGGCAGCTCGAGAGGGCCACTGGATGAAGACAGCCCTCTAATGGCAAGCCCCAACACGGACGGCAGCTCCCCGGTGCGACGGCCACTGACCAAAGGTCCAATGACGCCCGTCAGCCCAGACAGTCCTATGGTGCGAGCCAGGCAAAGCCCGTCGAGATCCCCGACCAGGACTCTGATGATACCCGACGGCCCAGACAGCCCTCTGGTGCGAGCCAGGCAAAGCCCGACGAGGCCCCTGACCGAGACTCTGATGACATCTGACAGTCCGCTGGCGGACTACAGCTACAGTACACGGCCCCGGTCTAACAGCCCCGTTGCGGGCTCTCCGGTGCAGCGGCCCCTGACTGAAAGTCCAACGAGGCCCGTTAGGCCATTGGTGGACTACGATAACAGCCCGTCTAGCAGTCCCTACTCCATAGGCACCGGTCCGTCATGTTCCATCGTTACTAGTCCGGTGTCTACCAAGCGACCCCTTGATAACGAAGCTTCACCTCTGGCGAAGCGTGTGCGGTTCGAACCCACGCACACGCCTGTTCCTCTACGCAGCCTCCGGGAGTGGACCGATATGGTCGCCATCATGTCGGAGCGCGAGTTGCTGAACCGTTGTTTGGAAGGCGGTGTGCCGGTCAATGATCCCAGGACGGGGCAGCGCCATAGCGTCGCACAACTGCGTGACGAGCTGCTCGAACAGGTAGCCGAGGAGCTACGCGTCTCACAGAGGTCATTTGAGGAACCCCTGTACGGCACCGAGACTCTGGAGGACCTGAAGAGAATGTGCGCAGCCGCACATATTTCCTTGCGGGACTGTAACATGGAGTATCGTTCTGCCGACAAGCTCAACGACTTGTACGTTAAACACCTGGGTGATGCGTGGCTTTGGCCCAGCATGGATGAGATAGAACGGTTGATGTCCTCCGAGAGCCCCGTGACCATTAAGATGCGGGCGCGTGTTTACAAGCTGCCGCTCGTCTACAACTATGATGGTGGATCCCGGCCCCTCCAGGAGATTGCCCGTGATGTGCTGTACGAGCAAAAGAGCGCCGAGCGGCGCGCCCTATACGACTCTTGCGACGAGCAGCGGAGCCGGTGCAACATCGATAGCTTCAACGAACACTCTGTGCGCCGGGGGGAGCCCTGCGCGACTCCCCCTTGGGAACGACCAGTGCCCCAGCCCATGATCAACACATCTCCCATCTTTTCTACACTACGTGACAACACACCCGTAGTGGGACCTTACAACACGGTAGTGAGTTGCGCCATCCCGTACCCAGAGCTGTGCCAGGAGATCCGCCCGCAGCCCGAGAATACGACAGCGCGCCCGTTGTACGGGGCCCTGGTGAGACCGCTGAATCTACCAGTGGACATCTTGCCGGGCGGCTTTGACAATGTCATAGCTTACACCAGCATCGAGGATATGCCCCTGCAGTGTGTTAACGAGGATAACGTTCAGAAGACATACACACCCTATGTGCCCGTGTGTGCCTGTGTTAAGCAGTATGCCTTGGACGCAATCCACGATGTGATCAGGCCCCCCACGACTCAAGAGGAACAGCTCTTGTCTGTGTACGAGCCCATGAGCCCCGAGCAGCTGGACTATTACAGAAGCGTGACACCCAAGCTCAAGCTCTCTGATAGGTACTACGCCCCATACACGCAGAATGGTGTGCAGGTGCCCTGCATCATGCATGTCGAACACTACAAGAAATACATAAACGATGTGCTGTACACTTACGATAAGCGTTGTGGTGCAGACTGGCGAGTGCTACTGGCCCACGGCAGTGTGGGGCAAAATCAGGACTGTGTGCCCGCATCCCCCGTGCCCCCACCCCTGACGCCACGCGGCTCTCCCAGACCAATGTCTCTCGAGTCCTCGCCATTATCCCCTGTGCCAATGTCCCCTCCTATATCCACGGTGCCCATGACCCCGGGCCATTCTCCCAACTACTCGCTGCCGATCGACGGGCTCATAGACGTCGCCCACTCGCCATCGATCGACGATCTGACGCCGCTACCGCCCTTGCTGTCGCCCCTGCGGGAGCCGGACATCGACGTCACCGTTGCGGACTTCTTTAACTGGACTGAACGGGACTACGATGTCCACACCGAGTGGCTGGCCGACGGGCAAAAGGCACACACGGCTCATGCCCTGCTAACGGCGCTGGGCTATGATGTGCCAGCGGGTATCTCGGTCAAGGATTACTTGCGCCGGTTCACCATCAGAGACTTTAACGAGTTGTTTCTCAAACTGGACTCCAACGGCCGCGTGTTCCAGCGGCCGTTGGATCTCAAAGTGTACGACAGTTACTTCTTTATGTTGGAGACCATGCTGGATTATATGGATACTGAGACGGGCACTGTGCGGACCACGGAGCAGTTTCAGGCGTACGTGCGCCTCAACCCCCGCCGTAACATCAGGATGCGTGCCTGCCCAGAGTTCAGTGCCGTTATGGACATGTTGGAACGCGACCTGGAGGAGCGCATCTTCCAGCCGCGAATGGCCTCCCTGGACTGTTATGAAAATGGCGACACCGCCCAGGCGTTGACCTCAGCGTGAACCTGAGTGACCTGTTTACCCCTGCGCAGCACGCGCTCAACGAGGCAGACTTTCTGGCTGACTACCGGGCCCCGACCCTAACGCAGTGGGATTAGAAAAAATGCGTCCCTCGCTGTTGTCATGTCACAATTACGTCATATCAAAACTCAAACGTGTATCTGATGCCCAGGTGTACATGTTTATCCTAGAGACAGCCGCTGTGATAATTGAGTTCACGACTGCTGGGCACACTACTCATCTCGAAAAGTATAAAAGCATTGTACATTGTGTTTATGAAACTAATAAATGGACATATGAAGAGGAATTCCGTGTGGCTCTCTTTAATGACGAGGTGTGGTACAGTAGGCAGGATGTTCAGCCGCAGCTGCAGCAAAAGCAACCGGGTGATGCAAGACGCATAGTCCGGTTTGTGGATCAGCTGCACAGCTATGTGTACCTGTATCAGGGCATAGGTGACAGCAGGTTCCCGGTGCACATCCCCAACACAGTGTTATCGGGCATAAAGGGCCACCTCGAACGATACCGCATAGCGCATGATGCAGTTACGTTACAGCAGGTACTGTCCGTCCTCAAGATGCAGAATCACGTCAAGTATTACAACTGCGCCGCGGTTATCTACCGGATGTTGACGGGTCGCTCAGAGACGCTGCCCCAGTCCGTGGTCGAGGGCGTGCAGGCGGACATCGGCAGCCTGGCCGCTGAGCTCTCGTGCCGCGCGGACGTATGGCAGCTATGCTCCCAGGCCGGTGCCACATATGTATTTTTCCAGCTGTTGCGGCACAACGGCCACGAGTACAACAGCCACACGTTTGTGCCGGCCAAGACGCTGTCCAAGAAGCAGAAGCAGGACGCAGCATGCCATGCTCTGTGCAAGCACATGTCGTGGACCTTCTGGCCGTTGTGACAACTCTGCGTGTAATAGTGTACGTCCGGTAAGGATGACACTGCGTACATGATTGTTGCCACCCATTGGCCAAGACAAACCGCCAGTATTCCTTTCAGCTACACATCGGTATTCCACAGCCACCCCGATGACACTCTGGATAGTGTTCTGAATGTGTCGACTGTGGAAAACAATGTACCTCTAAATAAAAAGGATGTTGTGTGTGTCATTATTATCAGTGCCTACATTATGCCAAATAGACGCCATACAGGAGTGAAATATATATATACTAGTACACACTGAGTCAATACAATAACCAATGAATATTGTGACAATATTACAACCGACAACAATAACCAGCTGGAATATGTGTTGCACAACTAGGGTAATTGATCCACGTTCGGCGGATATGCACAGCAAGTGGTACACACCACCTATAGCGATGCGCCGATCCGACGCTACCGTGGGCACAATCCCACCTTGGCCAACCGCAGGTGTGTCGCCAAAGCAAAAGCCATGAAGGTGTGGTAGTACTTTGGTGCTCATGGCGTATTAACCGGGAGTATATTAAAAGCGATGAAGACCCCGTTGTTGTTAATACTGTCCATATTGGTGGTCTGCAATGGGGTGCTAGTGTCTGGCATCACTGGGTGTGAAACTGTCCACAAAGATGTAACAGATGCTCTGATGTGCATGAAAAACGCATATGATGACGGCCTGGGGTTACATTATAAGAGTCTGACGCCAAACCCGTCTAATCCCTTTACTGAAGAATATGTCTACATGATTGCAGCCAATAATCCCTATTATTGCTATCTGTTGAGAGAAACGGTTAACAGACTGTTGGGCTATACCTACGGTTATGTGACTGCACCAGATGACAAGGACAAGTTGTCCATGGGTAAGATGTCTATGTGTACAGGACAGCTTTCTCTGCTCCTGGATGCATGCGCCGAAGAGCTGGGTTGCAAGCATGCACCCTATGATCTTGAGGAGCTGGTACACAACCAACCCGATGACACCATGGCCACTCTGGACAGAGCCCTGGATCTCGGTAACAGCTTTTAAAAGTGCAGTGTCCTGCTTGCGGGCTGAAATGTAAAAGGGTGCGATGTGGACGCACATGTCAGGTTGCGTTTCCTTCACATTGGCGTTATCGTCAACTATGACCACACGAGACATCCCTCCAAAGTGGTCTACCAGGGGCTTACCCCCAGTCTCGTCGTGGATGTCAAACATGAGATAGGAAAGGGGCATTCTGTCGAGTCCCAGCACCTTGACTACGTCTCGAGCGTAGGCTCCACATGCCGCGGTCCACACACCCGCGCGGTAGCCGCTGGCAAAAAGCCATGCTATGAATGTATGGGTGTGTGGACGAACGCACACCACAAAGCCTGGGATCTTATGCCACTCATATCGCGCTATATCGTGTGCCAGACGTGCGGCTGAGGCTGCGTGACTGGGCACATTATCAACATCTCTGGACACTCTCTTGACACCGAGATCTGGGATGGCCACACTCTCTATCAGAGTGTGGTCCAGATCTAGGATAACAATTGACATTCTTTTTAACAGGCCATTGCACTTGCAATCGTTTCTTAGTGAGTCACGTTATGATCCCAGTGGTGCGTGAGAGTGCACATAATGCATATGGACAGGCCATCGCACGTGGCACACACATAGTAATTGGGGATGGTGTGCACGGAGCACATAACATCGGGGGAACCCGTCTCCAGCAGAGACCGCAATGAGTAGTTGACTGACTTGCTGGTAATGGCACAACGGCACACGCAGCATTTGTCGTCCAGCATGGCCACACAGGCTTTGCACACGCTATGCCCGCAGTTGAGCACATACGGCTGGGTCATTGTTGGAAATAATATACTTTTTATCATTGGATTCTATGTAACTACTTTTGTGTGCAAGATTCTCCGCAGTATGTGACCAATCTGGCCTCGTGAAAATGACTTGGGGGCATATGGCAGTCATTAGCCGCGCTATACAATAAGCCCCACAGTTAGCTAGACATGTGCAGATCATGAGATTGTCATGGGACGGCTGAAGCGGACAAAGGTCATGAGTACGGCACAGCAATGTATTCCCAGAGGCACTAAAGACTACGTCTTTGTTGAGCTAATGGTCATGAGACGTCCATACTGCCCACTCCATAAGAGTACCCACTGTGTTCTGTGGTAATGGGATATAACTATGGAATGTTCTTCCTGTCTGGAAACCTACTCGACCATGTACACTTCCCCCTTTGTTTCTCTCTCAATAAAAGGCACGGCTAAATTCGAGCAGAGCGCGTATTCTCAGCCACACTTGCTGCGTGTGTTTGGGGTGCGCCCTTCTGCGCAGAAGAAAACGCTAAGCCAAAAAGACCTACCGCCTCTGAGATTGATTTCAGATAAATGTTGTAAACCCAACAGTCATAGTGGTGAGACACACAGGACAGTCCATGGCGATGACTGGGATGCACATACACGCACCGGGCGGTGCATTTCAAATATTCCGGTGGCACGGGGCCGTGTCCACACCATGGAATGTGTGTACGTTCCATGATGTGGACACGACCCCGTGCCTATTTACGTACGTGCTACGGTGTTGTGGCCATTTACAGGATGGGGAAGCCTGCTGCGCCGTCGGCAATCTTCATAATGTTGTGGTTGACTGCGATAACTACAAGCTCAAACTTCTGTGCAACGCTGTAGCCGGAGGTGTTGGGTCCGTTACCCACAGCTGTGGTGCGGGCGTTGTCCGACACTTTACAGGCCAGAGTGACGTTGGACAGGCGTCCGTAGTTAGTGGAGCCCATGGGATTGACGCTGCCCATATCAAGGGTGTAGCAGTAGACCATGACGCCGTCGATCTCGGGCATACTGGGTGCAAAGTAGTAGGGGTTCACCGAGGTAAAGTAGTCCACTCCCATTTGGTACAGCCTGGCGGCGTTCTCGTAGATGAGAGACACCTCGGACAAGGGGTTCGTGGCCAGGGCTGGTAGCACTACCCTGTTGTCTGCGATTATAGTGATAAAAGTGTCTTGACCGGGTGGCTGAATCTCAGGTCCAGGTGGACCAAGGAGTTGTCCTGGGGGTTCACCAGCACTCGGGGGGCCACCTGGCACTGCTCGATGAGCATGGTGCGGCTGGACCGGGCCACGCTCTCACGCTCCTCGCTAGTCAGAATGGCGTAGGTGCCCATTACGGACACTTCGGACAGGGATGGGGTGACGTTGCTCAGGTCGGCGGCTACTACGGGCCCGATGGCCATGGTGTTATTATCCTGGGCGATGAGCAGGTCCTCCCACTTCCCCAGCTTGAAGTGGATGCGCACCTCGTTGTAGGGTAGTGCCACGGTTGGTAGCGCAAGCCCAGTGTCCCTGATGAAGAACAGAGGGATGGGTAGGTTCAGATAATGACCAGGTAGTATGGCATTATTTTGGATGCCTCCGACCAGGTCGCTCCTCATGCCAATCATCTTATAGTACCCAGACGACTTGGACCCGGGCATCATGCACGAGCTCCAAAAGTCCAGAAATTCACTGGTCAGTGTCTGGGCAACCAGGTCATTGAAGGAGACTGATACCTCCTCCACTAAGTTGTGCATCAGGTTGTCCGTCCAGCGGATCCTGCTGTTCTGCTTGCTAACTGTCAGGGCTGGTAGCTTAACGCGCAGCCACACGTTGAGCAGGTAGACCCCACCGCGGGCCACTGTCACGCTGAACTCCTGGCCAAAGTTGGCCATACCGGTTTGCTTGGACAGTGTAACAGGTAGTTTGCTGTACCACGAGCAACGCACAGTCTCCCGGGCAAAATAGGTGACGGCGTTGTCGCCGCCATAGAGCAGAGTCTCCATGGCATCGTAGGCGGCGATGTCGATGAAACCGCTGGTCACATTTGCGCCCGAGATTGCTGACATTATATTTTTATATTACGGTGGTTCCGTTTTTCCTGCCTTGTCTTTCTGGAAGCTGGCGCTGAGCAACAACAACAGTCCCACCCCGGCCACCGCCGCGCCCGTACCCATGGTCGCTTGGGTGGGCATCACGTCACATGGCTTGCCCATGACCACGATAGTGTTGGGGTTGCTGGGTATGTACACAGTGTCCACGTTGAGCCTGCCAGGTAAACTCTGCCAGTTGCCGTCTGCATCTTTGACACGGATAGTGTGGTTAAGACGGGACCTATTAAGGTAGAACATGATCCAGACGTCGTAGCCGGCCATAGCCGCACCGTGGCCCCATCCGAACTTGGTGGCCTCGCGGAGCTTGTTGGGGTCAACGTCCTGCACTTTACCCCGCCTGTTCCAGTCCTGCTCGTCCAGCACGTAGTACGTGCCGCTAGTGCTGTGCAGGTAGGCGTCACCGGGCCTCATGCTGCTCGTGGTGTGGGACGCCTTAGGGTCCTCCTTGTCGTCGGTGGCCAAGTTCAGTTTGTAACGGATCATGGGCCTGACAGCGGCAGGCCCGCCCGCGGGCATCATGTACGCTTCAGCCTTGGGCATGAGCACGGGCTCACCGTTTACGTCGGCCGTGTAGCGTTGGTGGTACACCATCTGGCCCTCGTTGAGCATAGCCACGGCGGCGGGTAGGGTGATACCTGTGACCTTTTGCGCTTGGCCCAGGTTAGCAGGATCACTCCGCAGCGTCCCAGCACGGCTCCCGTGGCCACGGGCACACCCACTAGAAGGGCGGCCAAGGCGGCCGCCAGCTGCCACAGGTCGAATCCCTCGGCTTTGGCGGTGGCCAGCTGCTCTAGTTTGTTGACCACGTCCTGAACACTGCTGCTTGTGGCTGTGGCGTCCTGTAGGCACGTGACCAGGGCATTGACAAAAATACTCAGCACAGAGTCTTCAATAACCACATTCCCAGTCACGTTGTTTACAGATATGGTCTGTGTACTGTTCACTTCTCCCTTGCATGTCTGGGTCATGGTGTTGAGGATGCGTGACGACACATCTACAAACTGCTTAACCGCGTTGGTAGCAGATGCGTACTGCCCGGAGTTGAGGCCACTGACAACGGCGGCCGCCTGCTGCGCCACATCGTTCAGAATCCTCTGCTGCGTCTGTTGGTCGGTTAGGGCGGTCATGACTGTGTTTAGATTCACAGTCACCGTCTGTTGCATGGTTAGGCCCTTGATGAGTACATCCCCCCTAACGTGCGAAATGTTGATCATCTGAGAAGCGTCCACGGACACGTTGCTAGTGTTTGCTATGTCGGACGCCGCAGTGGCCACGGCCTTCAGGATGGTGTCAACCCCATTAAAAGACTGCACCGCTCCCATTTTATGGTTGTGTTGTTTTGAATGTAAACACATCACAATACTACAGCTACAGAACAAGCATGCGGTCGCTAGTGCTTGCTGTTGTGCTGTCGGTAGCGGTGGCTACCGACAGCTACACCCCTAATGTAACCTTGTCTCTGATCAATAATACCCTGATGATGGCGTGTACTATGGATTACAGGTTATCAACGGAAGGGCTGTCCCTCATGTGGGTCGATACCAACACATTGGAGCCTACCCACAACGTCACGGGACCCAAGGAGCTCACAGAATCTGAGGCTGTCAACGGTACGGGCTGCTGCCTGGCGCTCAATGGGTCCTGTGCTGCTGGGGTGTCAACCGCGGAGACAGGGCCGGTGGAATACGTCGTACACGCGGGCATGTACATGTTGGGCAACACGTCCATATATGTGTCATGTCGACGTCGCGAGGGCTACACGTACAACTGGACCGTGTCGGAAACGCGCTGGAGCCACGGCGTTCTGCAGAACAACTTGAACCAGTATGACGATCCCAGCACCGAGACACCACCCGAAGACACAGAGTGCTACACCTATCACAGGGAGTACGTTTTACTGCAGACCAGTTGCCTGTTAGACCATGTGTTTATCATGCGTGGGTACGCGGGCACCGCTCTCCGATACATGTGCTTCCAATGGATGCATGGCTCAGAGCACCAATTGCCCGTGGGGTCTGTAACATGTGGCCACACGATGGAGGACTGCCACATACTGTGTAAAGAGTCCACGCACGCCAAGGTTCCTATGGTAAGAGTCGATGGACATTGGTCCGAGGGCCTGGAGGGTGTGGGCCCTTACAAGGAAGGCAACTATCTGGCGTGCGGTCACCGCAATACTAACGGCAGCATGTACATCACCACACACAGACGTACCATGTGCACGTACAATCAGATGTTGTCGTTGGCCAGGTCGCCCGGGTGCCAGGGAACATGTAAGTACACATGTAAGTACACATGCTCGGCCGACGGCTCTAATTGCCCTGGAGATTACACGGCCATGCTGAAAGTAACAGGGACAGCCAATGTCACGTACGAGAGAGACGATCAACACTCTACCAGCGCGTACATTGACCACCCCGTTGGTGAGGTATACGTTAACTGTACCTACGGTCCCTTTAGTACGCACCTGGTTATAGACGGCACCGAGGACCCGACTTCCGTCGTCACGACGGATGAGCCCGCGGCGCTGTCCTGTCCACACGAGAGCCTGCTGCGTATGCTACTGAAGCAGTTCATGACTATGCTTGTGTGGTGTATGACAGACTGTGTACAGTGTCAGTTGTCGTTTCTAGGAAAGACCCAGCATTGTACGTGCTCCTACGACATACAGCCCCTCACAAAGTGTTGTGTAGGAACGTGTGAGTGTACCGGCGATTACGTGACCCACGTAATAGGAGAGTACTGCCAGATGAAGGACCCACCGGAGCAAGCCGCATCTACATTGTGCCCGGTTTCTTTTGCCCATAGTAACCGTAAACCAGTTGGGCCAAGATCACCAAGGAAGCGCCAGACAGAGATAACCACAGCATGGGCTCCATGGCGCAGGGAGGCGCCCCCGAGCGGTACACCCTGACGACAGCCAGGGCAATAACGCCCAGGGCCACACCACCAACAAGCATAGACTTTTGTTTGCTAGCAATGATCTGATCCATGTTTTTAAAGAATTAAAGTTGTTAAAAAAATGTCTGCTCCGTCTCTGGGTATGTTGGCCGCCCTCTAGGGCGCTCCTGTGTTTGACCCGCGCGACCGCAGCCCAGTGTGTTACATTCCCAGCAACAGGAACCTGTTAAATCAGTATGCATACAATATTGTGCGCAACGGTGGTTGTCACCCCGTGGTGGAGGTAGCGCGCAATGAAAACAAGTATTACAGGCCCAGGTCGCTCAACAAGTCCATTAGCCGCTGTCCGTTTGCGGCGTGCTACTAACAAAGTCGACCCGGTAACCTGGGGGCATAACCTGTTGCCACCTAAAGACTGGCTCATATTCGGGGGTGACGTCTCTGTCAGTGGCAATGTGCACAATGCACAGGGGTCGGGGGTCCCGCTTAAGTACCACCTTGCAGCGGGTGTAACGACCCACAGCGTCGACGTAGATCTGGTTACCAGAGTGCAGGGCGTAGACGACCATTTGCTTGTTGTAGTTGAGCCACATCATTTGGGCCTTGGTGGGTATCATGAAAAATGCAATGGTCATGCACATGCGAAGATTGCGCGTGATGGCACGGTAGTTGTAACATACGATGGCCCACACCAGCGAGCACATCACAAGATAAAACATTGCGTCTTTTATAATACTTTCGAAAGGGCAGCCTCGGCCAGCAACGCCACAACAAATACGCCGATGCGCAGCGACTGTTGTTCCGAGGGTACGAGCTCTGAGGCCATGTAGGCCAGGCACGGCACGACGATGAGCTGCACGACCACCGCACAGTCTCCGTGCGGACCCACCTTGGCCATGCTATCCAGAAATTTGAACACGCGCTTCTCGATATTACTCGGCTTAGCTGAGGTGTCAGGCAGCTGGCTGATGGGGTCCATGATGTTTTAATAAAATGGAGTGCGCCATTTGTTTTGAGTGTATTACAAGCAAGCCAGACAATCGTTTTTCAGTGGTGGCTACGTGCGCGCATTCCTTCTGCTACACGTGCCTGTGCAGGTGGGCCAGGTCCTCGAAGAAGGTGGGCAGTGAACGGCACTGTCCCGTGTGCCGAGTACCGTTTGCACACGTGGTGCCCAGCTCTCAGTGGCCCAGGGACCCAGACCATCGCAGACGCATTATACAAAACTACTTTGCATGGTGTCGAGACAGGTCCTGCTACTTCTGGAATACATGTCATAATCCCTACTGCCTGTACCGACACCCGGCGTAAGGAAAATGTTCTCCCAACTAGCATCCCAGGGCACCAGCTCGGTGGTGGGCGTAGTGCATGTTGCGGGCGTAAAGAAAGTACTCAAGGTACTTGTCAAATGGGATTCCGAGAACCAGCAGTACGTACGCAGTGCCCTGGGCAACGAGGGCCGGCATGAACATCGGGTGGGCGAACTGGCTCACAGCAAGATGCCCTGGTGCTGCCCGGGCAGCACATACGTGCCTGACGTGACCGAACTCGGCGTGGGGATAGGTAAGGAGGGCATCTTGTTTGACTACATTGACTGTTAGGGTTTTCCAGGTTATCTTTATCGTAGGATTATGTTGGAATGTAGACTATAATGATTAACCAATCTTGTCTTGCTCTCACAACGTAGTAAAGTAAAGTGATTGCTTCCTCTGCTTGAGTGACCAGCTGCAGAGGAAGCAATCAAAGTTGTTCTGTTTCCCACAACATCGTAAAACACCCCCTGCTCTGATCTTACCAGAGGCCGGGGGTTCACCAAACCTGTCCACTCTCACCCCAACTCTGTTCCTCCTAATAAATATGCCCTTGCAGGAAGGAGACTTTTCAGACCTCCATTTCGATCATCGCTGCACGCACAGCGACGAATGGACTCTCCACCTGCAGGTGTCCAAAAGGACTTACTTGTCTCCCGTGTGGTTCTTGCAAAATAAGTTGGAGTGAGCAAATCTCTAACATTTTGGTGCCGAAACCCGGGATCCTCATACCCACCATCTGACCGGCGAAGGAGGACGTGCTGCATTGTCGACAAGCCAGCGTCCATTAAGAGGACCTGGAGGAGAAAGTCCTGGGAAGAGAATTCTTCGCTGGGCCAGCATCTTAGGTCTGCCTTCGTCTGACAGAGGTGGATTGACGGGACCCGGCAGTGCAACGAACCAGGGGACAAGTAAGTTAAAGGCCTGAAGTTGTGTGATTGTGTTGTTGCTTGTGAAACGCGTAAAAAGGAAGAAGTGCACAGGAATAAGTTTTGTGGAAGGAGGGGGTGTTGTAGAGTCCCCCTCTGGATGAGGTGTCTCTTTTGGAGCAGTGGGTCTCAAACTGTTTTAAAATCTCAGTACCTCCGTGAATCATTATTTGACGACCACTGTTCTAGGGAGTACAACCTCGCGTTGGCAGGGCTGGGGACAAGGACTTTTGTCTTTAGTTCCCAGGGAAGGTGAGGGGTGTTGTAGAGTCCCCTCACTGGATGAAGCAGCTCCTTTTTTTAAAAAAAGGAGGACTTCGCCGTTGGCAGGGCTGGGGACAAGGACTTTTGTCTTTAGTTCCCAGGGAAGGTGGGGGGTGTTGTAGAGTCCCCTCACTGGATGAAGCAGCTCCTTTTTTTTAAAAGGAGGACTTCGCGTAGGCAGGGATAACTTGTGTGATTGAGTGTGTGACTGGTAGGATAAATTGACTAAGAAGCAGTTCTAGCGTTGATCCACGGCAATAAAACAGGCTAGTAATCTGTCGAAAGGTCAATTTAAACCTGCATTGAGGATCCTCAAAGAAAAAAAATTGAAAAAAAAATTGTAAAACCTTAAGCTACTAAAATTAAGATGGGAAATAAGAACGGTAAATCTCTTGCTCTGCTCTTCTTTAAAACGAGAAGTTCATGGCAAGTACATTTCTTAATTGTATGTAATACATGCTGAAGTGGTAGAAGTGCTAGAGTGTGGTTGAAATCTTCACAAAGAGATGAGAACGAATTCAAGAGACAAAAGCTAGAAAGATGAAAACTGATGCGGTCACAAGTGTTTGTCAGACCAGGAGACAATAAGGCCCTTGTGAGCAGGTGCAAGGCCGCAGCTCAAGCCGCGGCTCAAGCAAGGGGCAAGAGGAGTTTCCGGTCCTATGCAAATCATGTATCGAAATTTAAAAGATCTGAAACCTCTCCCATATGACAGCAAAACATGTCATTGTCAGGTTATCGCAAATCGTTTTAGATTGTTAGAGCCCCTGTCCACACAAGAAGTATGACAATGCTGTTTATAGGCCCAATTACAAATGAATAGGGATCAAATTGTGTTACACTGAAGTTAAAATATGCAAATCAAGTGGTAAAGAAATGCAACTTGCTTCTAGAAGATGAATAAATAAAATTAGAATGTGCTGTCCTCGTGTGCATGGGAGGGACCAGCTCATGATCGACCACTGGAAATGGCCAGCCTGTGACGAATCATTGTTGCTGAGACCTACCTTCCGCACGCGAGAGCTGTGCATGTGTGTGCGTATATGTTAAAATGATGAACATTGGCTAAAGTTTTAGTAAAAAAAAAATTTGCTAGACTGTGGTCTATCCAATTTGCACCGCAGAACAGAAATGATTTTGAAAGATAAAAATGAGAGGAAAAAGAGAGAAATCTGTTTGCAAGCAGAAACTAATCCACACTAGTGCATGTTAGTGTCAAGCCCTCATGAGAAATTCGGAGTTAACAAAACAACAGAACATGCTTTCAGGAATTGGGAGAAGCTAAATTGTGAATTTAAGATTTTGCAATGCTACATTTAATAGGAATAATTGATTGGTTGTGTTATAAGATTATACAAAATTCTAAATGCAAGCTAAATCTGAGAGATTGAGTTCTTCAAATGTAAAAACAAAGAAAAAATTCAGATTAATTTGCCAATTGTTTGTTTTAGTTAAGTTTTTTTGAATTGGTGGATTATTCTACCAGGAAACCTGAGTTGAAAATGATATATGAATGTTGTGTGGTGAGCTTGGATGAATTGGGACCAATGTGATAGAAAGACTCCTTTTTGGAGACTGCGTGTGAGATGCAAATGAACATTGATGAATGATAGCCTGAATGAAAAGAAATTACAGGTTGAATGGTTGAAGTCGTTGGCGACTACTATGGAAAATTAGTAGAGCGACTTTGATGAAAGAATGATTTTGAGCAGGTTGAATGTTAGAAAGAAACACGTAGCTTTTGGATTGATAATTAACTGGAGAAAAAAACTGGAGAACCAGTAACACATGTAGAAGATGTGTGAACTGAGAAATTGAGAAGCGTTTTGGAAAGAAAGTCAAATTAAATGATGATGGAATCGTATGTAGTAAAGAACGCATTCTCCCAAAAAGTTTGTCAAGGTGTGAGGCATGGGCGTTGCCAAGCCTCATAAGGGGGGGAGTGAGTAGGACAGATAGTGGAAGATAGTAATAATACAACACTTTATGACAATGAATTTTCGAATACATTTGGTGTTATATTGTGGTAAATTTTTTGTTCTGGTGTAGATAGGTTAGCAACACGAGAGATTTAGAGGTTCAAAAGAAAGACAGTTAAAAGAAAACATTTTTGATTTGGACAATTGCAGGCTAACAGGAACATGAGAACGATAAGAACTACGAGGTGGGATACAATTTCATTGGGGAGATTGAGAATTCACAGCACCATACTCTAAGTCACATTTTTGAGCAAGCATGACAATAACACGTGAGAGGTCAAGACATACAGATCAGGGCTTGATGTGGAACGCAGACCTCGATGAGTTGATTTTCAATAATGATACTGAAGACAACATACTGTCCGATTAAATTGGAACTATAGATAAAATGTAGCTCAAAAATAGGATGAGTTGCAGGATTTACGATATAAAAACGAGACCGCTGTTATTAGGAGAATTTGAAGTTTGGTAAATAAATGTTACCAGCAAATTGATGGAAGCAGCTACATTTGGAGATAGTCTTACAAGTTTGACGTCCCAGCCTGTCATTCTCAGTGTCAGGGCCCCTGAAACCCAATCCGAGTCTTCGCCTGCAGCCGTGAACAACTACAAAATGGTGTCTGGCTCTGAAGCACCTTTGACCTTTGGCGAAGGACAAGAAAAGACTGCTGTTGTGCTTGGAGGAGGACAAGTACACTCCGGAGGAAATACAACATCCTCGGGGACGGAAAAGACAGTGAAAAGCGGAGGAACTCACAATGATGAAAATTGACTCATTTGAACAATGGACTCATTCAAGAGTGATGGATGGGGTCGCTCTGAAGCAACAACAAAAGAACACCAACGTGAGAGGGTGAAGTGCGGCAAAAAGAAATGGACTTGGAGTGTCCGACGACCAAATCGCACTCCTTGCTACGGCGTTCCCAAATTTGGTGAAGCTTGGTTCAAAGTGGAAGGGAGGTTCATTGTGCACTGAGTTTGACAGAACTGAGGAGATTTGATAAATAAATAAATACAAATTTGAAAAATACGTAGGGCTACAGAGAAAAGCATTATAATCAGAGATTGAATGGATTTGGATAAAACAAATAGGCTAAAACGGTAGGAAACAAGAGCAAGATCTTATATTTTGGCTCATCAAGCTTAAGACGTAGAGGTCGAGTTATATAAATTTTAGAACAGGACATTTGGCAGTCAGGAGGAAGCTAGGTTGCTCAATGTACCTACTCAATACAATAGTAAGGGTTTTTATACCACAGTGGAGGTTGGATGGTCAGAAAGTTAGGTACGTTCAATTTTTGACATTCACACAATCATGCATAGGAGTCACAAGGCAACAGTTAACAAGACAATGACTGCAATAGGGGCCACCTACGACTGCACCGACATGGAAAAGTAGAAGTGAGAGAGCAGAGTATGGGATTATATGCTAAAACGTCTGCTATACAGTTACCAATAGGAGATTCTATCAAGAGAAGCTACATGAGAGATGGATTAGAATCTCTTTGTCTGCGTGGGTGCGTGTGTGTGTGTGTGTGTGTGTGTGTGTGTGTGTGTGTGTGTGTGTCACACCCTGTGTGGGTGCGAGCGTGTGAGGAGAAAGAAGGCATGGGTAAGACAATCTCTTTTAAACCAGGAGGCAATAAATGGGAACGCCCCTGTCATAAATAGTTTTTGATTAAAGGGAATCATTAGGCCCCTCCGCGAGTCGTCACCTTATCGTGGTGGAGGGGTTTGCGTGCCCCTATGATCCTAGGAGCCATGTTGTCGGGGGCTTCATGCCCCTGGTAGGGTCACCCATGGCAAACGGGTCCTAGGTGAGGGGCCAGACAAAGCACGGCTCACAAGCCCCTTATGATGAGTAATATAAATGGACTTAGTTTTCCCTCGCCCGGACGCGGGTCACCGGGGCCTCCCTCTGGAGCCAGGCCTGGAGGCGGGGCTCGAAGGCGAGCGTCTGGTGGCCGGGCCTTCGCCCATGGGGCCCGGCCGGGCATAGCCCGAAATGGAAACGTGGGTCCCCCTTCCCATGGGCTCACCACCTGTGGGAGGGGCCGAAGGGGTCGGGTGCAATGTGAGCTGGGCGGCAGCCAAAGGCGGGGACCTTGGCGGTCTGATCCCCGGCTGCAGAAGCTGGCTCTTGGGACATGGAATGTCACCTCTCTGGCTGGAAAGGAGCCCGAGCTGGTGTGCGAGGCAGAAAGATTCCGACTAGATATAGTCGGACTAGCCTCCACACACAGTTTGGGTTCCGGTACAAGCCCTCTCGAGAGGGGCTGGACTCTCTTCCACTCTGGAGTTGCCCACGGTGAGAGGCGTCGAGCAGGTGTGGGTATATTTATTGCCCCCCGGCTGGGCGCCTGCACATTGGGGTTCACCCCGGTGAACGAGAGGGTAGCCTCCCTCCGCCTTCGGGTGGGGGGACGGGTCCTGACTGTTGTTTGTGTCTATGCACCAAACAGCAGCTCAGAGTACCCACCCTTCTTGGGGTCCCTGGAGGAAGTGCTGGAGAGCGCTCCTTCTGGGGACTCTATCGTTCTACTGGGTGACTTCAATGCTCACGTGGGCAATGACAGTGAGACCTGGAAGGGCGTGATTGGGAGGAACGGCCCCCCTGATCTGAACCCGAGCGGTGTTCTATTGTTGGACTTCTGTGCTCGACACGGATTTTCAATAATGAACACCATGTTCAAACATAAGGGTGTCCATGTGTGCACTTGGCACCAGGACACCCTAGGCCGCAGTTCGATGATCGACTTTGTAGTCGTGTCATCGGATTTGCGGCCGCATGTTTTGGACACTCGGGTGAAGAGAGGGGCGGAGCTGTCAACTGATCACCACCTGGTGGTGGGTTGGCTCCGATGGTGGGGGAAGATGCCGGTCCGACCTGGCAGACCCAAACGCTCTGTGAGGGTCTGCTGGGAACGTCTGGCAGAATCTCCTGTCAGGAAGAGCTTCAACTCCCACCTCCGGCAGGGCTTTTCCCACGTCCCGGGGGAGGCGGGGGACATTGAGTCTGAGTGGACCATGTTCCGCGCCTCCATTGTTGAGGCGGCCGACCGGAGCTGTGGCCGTAAGGTCGTTGGTGCCTGTCGTGGCGGCAACCCCCGAACCCGCTGGTGGACACCGGCGGTAAGGGATGCCGTCAAGCTGAAGAAGGAGTCCTATCGGGCCGTTTTGGCCTGCGGGACTCCGGAGGCAGCTGACGGGTACCGGATGGCCAAGCGGAACGCGGCTTCGGCGGTTGCTGAGGCAAAAACCCGGGCGTGGGAGGAGTTCGGTGAGGCCATGGAGAATGAATTTCGGACGGCTTCGAGGAAATTCTGGTCCACCATCCGGCGTCTCAGGAGGGGGAAGCAGTGCAACGTCAACACTGTTTACAGTGGGGATGGCGTGCTGCTGACCTCGACTCGGGACGTCGTGAGTCGGTGGGGAGAATACTTCGAAGACCTCCTCAATTCCACCTACACGCCTTCCATTGAGGAAGCAGGGCCTAGAGACTCTGAGGCGGATTCTCCAATCTCTGGGGTCGAAGTCACTGAGGTAGTTAAAAAACTCCTCGGTGGCAAGGCCCCGGGGGTGGATGAGATCCGCCCAGAGTTCTTAAAGGCTCTGGATGTTGTGGGGCTGTCATGGCTGACACACCTCTACAACGTTGCGTGGACATCGGGGACAGTGCCTCTGGATTGGCAGACTGGGGTGGTGGTTCCCCTCTTTAAGAAGGGGGACCGGAGGGTGTGTTCCAATTACAGGGGAATCACACTCCTCAGCCTCCCTGGTAAGGTCTATTCAGGGGTGCTGGAGAGGAGGGTCCGTCGGGAGGTCGAACCTCGGATTCAGGAGGAGCAGTGTGGCTTTCGTCCTGGCCGTGGAACAGTGGACCAGCTCTACACCCTCGGCAGGATCCTCGAGGGTGCATGGGAGTTTGCCCAACCAGTCCACATGTGTTTTGTGGACTTGGAGAAGGCGTTCGACCGTGTCCCTCGGGAGGTTCTGTGGAGGGTGCTTCGGGAGTACGGGGTGCCGAGCCAACTGATAAGGGCGGTTCGGTCCCTGTATCACCGATGCCAGAGTCTGGTCCGCATTTCCGGCAGTAAGTCGGATTCGTTCCCAGTGAGGGTTGGACTCCGCCAAGGCTGCCCTTTGTCACCGATTCTGTTCATAATTTTTATGGACAGAATTTCTAGGCGCAGCCGAGGCGTTGAGGGGGTCCGGTTTGGGGACCTCAGCATCGCGTCTCTGCTTTTTGCAGATGACGTGGTGCTGTTGGCTTCTTCAGGCCGTGATCTCCAGCTCTCGCTGGAACGGTTCGCAGCCGAGTGCGAAGCGGTCGGGATGAGGGTCAGCACCTCCAAATCCGAGTCCATGGTCCTCGATCGGAAAAGGGTGGAATGCCCTCTCCGGATCGGGGATGAGATCCTGCCCCAAGTGGAGGAGTTCAAGTATCTTGGAGTCTTGTTCACGAGTGAGGGGAGGATGGAGCGTGAGATCGACAGGCGGATCGGTGCAGCGTCGGCAGTAATGCGGACCCTGTACCGGTCCGTTGTGGTGAAGAGAGAGCTGAGCCAAAAGGCAAAGCTCTCAATTTACCGGTCGATTTACGCTCCTACCCTCACCTATGGTCACGAGCTATGGGTCGTGACCGAAAGAACGAGATCTCGGATACAAGCGGCCGAAATGAGTTTTCTCCGCAGGATGTCCGGGCTCTCCCTTAGAGATAGGGTGAGAAGCTCGGTCATCCGGGAGAGACTCGGAGTAGAGTCGCTACTCCTCCACGTTGAGAGGAGCCAGATGAGGTGGCTCGGGCATCTTATCAGGATGCCTCCTGGACGCCTCCCTGGGGAGGTGTTCCGGGCATGTCCCACCGGTAGGAGACCCCGGGGACGACCCAGGACGCGCTGGAGAGACTATGTCTCTCAGCTGGCCTGGGAACGCCTTGGGATTCCCCCGGGATAAGCTGGATGAAGTGGCTGGGGAGAGGGAAGTCTGGGAGTCCCTCCTGAAGCTGTTGCCCCCGCGACCCGACCCCGGATAAGCGGAAGAAGATGGATGGATGGATGGATGGATGGAATCATTAGGAAGTGTTCAAACTCTTCCCGCAAACATTCCTATTTGCCAGTTAAATGGGCACTACAATTGACTACGAGAGTTGCAAACAACAGATGAAGAGCAGTCCTTGGCAGATTATATGATCAGGACGCTCAAACTGTGTCAAAGACAAATTTACTGCCGCTTGATCTTTCCTCCTCACAGGTCGACAACCCCATCAATCCAGGAGACTGGGTCTACATCGAGGTCATCAACGGAAGGAACTAGGCCAGCCACGACGGGAGGGACCATTTCAAGTCTTGCTGACTACACATGTTGCACCCAAGGTTGCAGGACCCACAAATGCATTAACGACGACTGCTCTCCAGGAGGAAACTGGATGGGAGCTTTGGACATCACCGCTGTGTGCCAGGATGAGAGAGCCGTTTTCAAGGTGTAAGGGCTCTACTGCCAACATGGCTGCACCATCGGACGGGACCTACTTCATCCAGAAGTTCAGAGGCACTGCCTCACCTGCATCCTATGAGTGCACGTGCCTGTTCAGTACGGATCATGGTTTTGTGGTCACGAGAGTTGTCCGATGCTGCCTGCCAACTGGACACGAGTGTGTGCGCCAGTGTGCGTGACAGACCTCACCTACAGACTAGAACATCATCAGCTGACGAAAACGCGAGCACATATACAACTTCGACGGCCACAGCCGACCGGAGCTGTGGCCGTAAGGTCGTCGGTGCCTGTCGTGGCTGCAACCCCCGAACCCGCTGGTGGACACCGGCGGTAAGGGATGCCGTCAAGCTGAAGAAGGAGTCCTATCGGGCCGTTTTGGCCTGCGGGACTCCGGAGGCAGCTGACAGGTACCGGATGGCCAAGCGGAACGCGGCTTCGGCGGTTGCTGAGGCAAAAACCCGGGCGTGGGAGGAGTTCGGTGAGGCCATGGAGAATGACTTTCGGACGGCTTCGAGGAAATTCTGGTCCACCATCCGGCGTCTCAGGAGGGGGAAGCAGTGCAACGTCAACACTGTTTACAGTGGGGATGGCGTGCTGCTGACCTCGACTCGGGACGTCGTGAGTCGGTGGGAAGAATACTTCGAAGACCTCCTCAATTCCACCTACACGCCTTCCATTGAGGAAGCAGGGCCTGGAGACTCTGAGGCGGATTCTCCAATCTCTGGGGTCGAAGTCACTGAGGTAGTTAAAAAACTCCTCGGTGGCAAGGCCCCGGGGGTGGATGAGATCCGCTCAGAGTTCTTAAAGGCTGTGGATGTTGTGGGGCTGTCATGGCTGACACGCCTCTACAACGTTGCGTGGACATCGGGGACAGTGCCTCTGGATTGGCAGACTGGGGTGGTGGTTCCCCTCTTTAAGAAGGGGGACCGGAGGGTGTGTTCCAATTACAGGGGAATCACACTCCTCAGCCTCCCTGGTAAGGTCTATTCAGGGGTGCTGGAGAGGAGGGTCCGTCGGGAGGTCGAACCTCGGATTCAGGAGGAGCAGTGTGGCTTTCGTCCTGGCCGTGGAACAGTGGACCAGCTCTACACCCTCGGCAGGATCCTCGAGGGTGCATGGGAGTTCGCCCAACCAGTCCACATGTGTTTTGTGGACTTGGAGAAGGCATTCGACCGTGTCCCTCGGGAGGTTCTGTGGAGGGTGCTTCGGGAGTACGGGGTGCCGAGCCAACTGATAAGGGCGGTTCGGTCCCTGTATCACCGATGCCAGAGTCTGGTCCGCATTTCCGGCAGTAAGTCGGATTCGTTCCCAGTGAGGGTTGGACTCAGCCAAGGCTGCCCTTTGTCACCGATTCTGTTCATAATTTTTATGGACAGAATTTCTAGGCGCAGCCGAGGCATTGAGGGGGTCCGGTTTGGGGACCTCAGCATCGCGTCTCTGCTTTTTGCAGATGACGTGGTGCTGTTGGCTTCTTCAGGCCGTGATCTCCAACTCTTGCTGGAACGGTTCGCAGCCGAGTGTGAAGCGGTCGGGATGAGGGTCAGCACCTCCAAATCCGAGTCCATGGTCCTCAATCGGAAAAGGGTGGAATGCCCTCTCCGGATCGGGGATGAGATCCTGCCCCAAGTGGAGGAGTTCAAGTATCTTGGAGTCTTGTTCACGAGTGAGGGGAGGATGGAGCGTGAGATCGACAGGCGGATCGGTGCAGCGTCGGCAGTAATGCGGACCCTGTACCGGTCCGTTGTGGTGAAGAGAGAGCTGAGCCAAAAGGCAAAGCTCTCAATTTACCGGTCGATTTACGCTCCTACCCTCACCTATGGTCACGAGCTATGGGTCGTGACCGAAAGAACGAGATCTCGGATACAAGCGGCCGAAATGAGTTTTCTCCGCAGGATGTCCGGGCTCTCCCTTGGAGATAGGGTGAGAAGCTCGGTCATCCGGGAGAGACTCGGAGTAGAGTCGCTACTCCTCCACGTTGAGAGGAGCCAGATGAGGTGGCTCGGGCATCTTATCAGGATGCCTCCTGGACGCCTCCCTGGGGAGGTGTTCCGGGCATGTCCCACCGGTAGGAGACCCCGGGGACGACCCAGGACGCGCTGGAGAGACTATGTCTCTCAGCTGGCCTGGGAACGCCTTGGGATCCCCCGGGATGAGCTGGATGAAGTGGCTGGGGAGAGGAAAGTCTGGGAGTCCCTCCTAAAGCTGCTGCCCCCGCGACCCGACCCCGGATAAGCGGAAGAAGATGGATGGATGGATGGATATACAACTTCTTAGACGTGACAGATGTGATAATGATAATGAGACGTGGATTGCGTAGATGCTGTTCTGTTGAGCATGTATTACGGAAACTTGTTGATTTGACCATCAAAAATGCTTCACAAGTTATGGATACAATGATGTACTGTTTCTGTGTTTTTCTTTTTATTTTTTATTGATAGCATTCTGGTCGCCTGTGGCAACGGGGCCATGTAAGAATTTTCCTGCTAATAACATCTGGCCAGCAGGTTTTTCGCCTACACAATAAGTTTGATCTGGCGTGTTGAGGTAATGCCTCATCTTCACTGGAAAGTGTTGCTATCATTGTTTGTTGTTTTTATTTTTACTATTCTTCTTTCTTCATTATACATATATATATGTTTTTTTCTTGCTTGTCTTTGTTGTTTGGGGTGACATAATCATATGATAAAACAGGAGGGAGATGTTAGGGTTTTCCAGGTTATCTTTATCGTAGGATTATGTTGGAATGTAGACTATAATGATTAACCAATCTTGTCTTGCTCTCACAACGTAGTAAAGTGGTTGCTTCCTCTGCTTGAGTGACCAGCTGTAGAGGAAGCAATCAAAGTTGTTCTGTTTCCCACAACATCGTAAAACACCCCCTGCTCTGATCTTACCAGAGGCCGGGAGTTCACCAAACCTGTCCACTCTCACCCCCACTCTGTTCCTCCTAATAAATATGCCCTTGCAGGAAGGAGACTTTTCAGACCTCCATTTCGATCATCGCTGCACGCACAGCGACGAATGGACTCTCCACCTGCAGGTGTCCAAAAGGACTTACTTGTCTCCCGTGTGGTTCTTGCAAAATAAGTTGGAGTGAGCAAATCTCTAACATTTACCCACCAAACACGCAGTACCACAGTATGTTCAAGTACGTCTGTTAGAAAAATTGTATATATATGTTATCATGCGTTCTCTAATGAGTACTTATTCACAATATTACTGTTCAGTATGCTTGCTGCTTTGCCTTGCTTATTCTTATCTTGTACAACAGAACAGAAGGATTACGGCTGGGTCAGGGGCGAGATGACGGTTGTGTCAAACAAGATGCTGCTGACAGCTCAGCGTCCACCAGAACAGATCGTGAAAACAACACGTCAAACAATGCGTCACGAACCTTCTGATCTTCCTTAAAGAACGTCACTTTCTCTTTTTATCTCTCAGAATATCGCTTAAACTGTTTTGCTGATATAGCCATATCTGCACGCAACACTTTGTGCGTTACTTTTTGTTTCTTACGAGACGAAGCCACAATCTCTTCCCCCCCCCCCTTAAGGGCTAATCGTCTCACACTGTGGGTAGGGCATTCCAAATAAAAAGAGCGAGGAGTGTAAAACAGATTTTTAGTGTAGTCGGATTGCTGTAAGTCTGATTGCACTCCTCGCGAGAAAAGACTCAATATTCTGCCTCACTTGTTTTTTGTCTGCTGACCCTTTTCTCTTATTCAGATATTCAGTTAGCACTTTGAACCTAACAGATTTTTGGGGGCTCGTTCCGGGGTCTCAATAGACCTATTTCGGGATTCCAGCTGACTTTTCGACCCAGGACAAGTCCTTGGCCAAGGCATATAGAGGAAACCCTTTTCACGGGGCTGACTCGATCAGTCGGCTGGACGCCGGAGTGGTTGACGAGATCATCCGAGGAGAAGGCCCAGCAGACTGTGAGTACGGATCTTGATTCTGTTAAAAGTAATGAAAGTGCAGTGACAAGAGGTCACTTAAAACCTTGACAATTCTAGACCCTATCAAGTGCAATTAGAAAGAGTTAAATTCTGCAGGGGATGGTGGAGTCCCCTGACGTAAAAGTCAGTTAAATTCCACGGGAGGGCGGACTCCTCTGTTTTCTAAAAAGTACAGGTAATTTGGAGCAGTTAAATTCCACTGAGGTGTCGTGGGGCCTCCTAACTTAACCTTCCTAATGTGTTAGCTTTCTGCTGCCATCTGTGGTGTTTTTCTTAACTCTTGTTTAGCTGGTTTGGCTCCCTTATCCATGAAAAGATAGGTTTTATATCTACTTCAAGAAAAAGGCAAAATAAGTTTTCTTACACAATAGGAAGGTTAAAGAGTTTGTTAAAATCCACGGGAGGGTGGACTCCCCTGCTTGCCTGTGAGACGATAAAAGTGCGCATTGTGTGTGTGTGTATGGTTTGACTGAGAGTGACCTCATTTGAGCTCTCCTCTATGTAAACAACACAGGGTTGCAAACAGTGGCTTTGTGTGGATGAAAGCAAGGACTCTCTGCTTCCTCCGGGAAGGTGAAAAGAGACTCGCCACACATCGAACATTTAACCACTGTCCTGTGAATAAAGTTGGCTTTAGGACACTGTAGGTGCCATTCGAATTGCCAACTCCGAAATTTAGAAAATAAACCATGGGAAAATCAAATAGCAAACAAAAGCCGCTACCCAGACATGAATTAAAATGCAAAGATTGGAAATTGATGGAAGAGGTCGACCCCGAAAATGTAAAATATCTTGACAAATGGATAACCGATTACAAATTTGATGGTCAGCTGAAAACAAATTCATTGAATAACCTAAAGCAATCAATTGATGCTAAATGTGGCGTAAAGAAAAATAAAGACGGATATTATCTAATAGTACAATGGGAATTGGAAGCTGAGAAGAGAAAATGTGGGCAGATGAGAGGAAAATTGAAAGATAAGGAAGACGAAGAAAAGATAAAAAAGAACTTGCTGTTGCACAGGCAGGAAGATGATGAGACAGTGTCAGGGCGGGCTCGCTTGAAGGCCGAGGCTGACAATGCGATGAATGAGGATGAGAAAAATGATCAAATTATAAAGACGGAGATTGCAGCACGCCAAAGCGAACCAATTTTTCCGTCTCTGTACCCCAAATTACCAAACACAGATCATCCTCCTGAGTATAGTGATTCTACTCGTGGTATGTTGACGCGGAGCCGTGCTAAGTTGGGTCCCTCGGCTGACGCATACCCGATGATTGAAGTGGCCAATCCTCATGATGACGGAGGACCCACCATTTTAGTATACAGAACATGGACCCAAGCTGATATAAAATCAGCAATTGAGGGCATAGCAATGCCCACTGAAGATGTTGATCAATACTGTATCGACATGAAACAACTCATTGCTTCCTATAATTTGAGAGGCGATGAAGTACAACAGGCTTTCATGGCATCTTTAACCAAACATTGGGCAAGCGTTAAAGGCACCTGGAATCCCTTTGATTCCCGGGGCCGTCCATTGGAATGTAACGGGGTGCCATTACAAACAGAAATTGACCAACTATTGGGCAGGATAAAAATAAAATTCGAACGTAGAGCAAATTACACAGACATTGGCCGAACCAAACAAAAAGAAGATGAGTTGTTTGAAGACTTTAGACACAGACTAGAAAAAGTGTTCAAAGCCAATAGTGGCTTGGAGCATGGAACTGATGTTTATGACCAACAACTCAAAAATGCTCTACATGCAAATTCGCGACCAGCAATCCAAAACTGGATCACTAAACATATGATCACTTTCCCGACATCTACCTTGCCACAGTTCATTGATCATGCTATACACGCCGAAAAAGTTGTCAATTCAAAAAGAGCAAAAGAGAAAGGGAAAACAGGCACCATTTTTTTGGTCAATGGAGAGCAGTCTGAAATGTTCTATCAAAATAAGACCTTCGAACCACGCCTAGGGGGGCGTGGTCGTAACAAATTTCGTGGCAAAGGTAGCGGCGGGTATAGTCGTGATTCTCCCAATTATAAAACAAATGACCAGCCCGCCTCAGGTCAGTCAAAACGATACAATGCTGAACCTCCTATTTGCTGGTCATGTGGGAAAAAAGGCCATATAGCAAGAAACTGCCCAGGCAAGGGCGAGAGTAAACCTCCCTTATGACTAGCCGACAGTCAAACTACAGTTGAAACAACTGCCTGGCCAACAGCTCCCCCTGTTGATGTAGATTTGAACATTCAAGATTTGTTGATGAACAATATTGAGAAGCCAGTGATAACTCTAATGGTAAACGGGACTCCAATAACTTTTTTGTGTGACTCAGGGGCATGTGTGACCACATGTCGTGACATACCTCCAGATGTGCAAAAAAGCGGTAAAACTTTTTGGGTGAGAGCAGCAAATGGGCTGGCAACCCCAGTTCCCCAGTCTCGACCAGTTTGGATACGGGACCCAGAAGGGGGAAGTTGTTGCATTCCCATTTTGCTGATGCCCGGTTGCCCTATTAGTTTGCTAGGTAGAGATGCTCTCACTGCCCTTGGGCTTTCCCTTGTGTCTCTTAACGATCAAATTGTTGTCAAAAGGCGACACCAGTTACAGATTTTTGGTCAATTTCACTGCTACTATTTTTATTCATTGGATTTGGCTGATGCAGAAGTGATGGAATTTGGTTCCCCTCTTTTGGCCCATGTGGCCACCCTTTTGCGCTGCCCTGAACAGGCAATGGAAGCCAATGAACTACACATAACTATGTGGCATAAAGACACGCCTGGTCCTGATCACAACTACGAGAACATGCTTGAGGCTGCTACACCTGCCACCTTGACGACATCTTTCCTTCTGCATGATGGTGAGAGCCGTGCTTGTGTAGTCATACAAACGGCTCCCCCTGCTGTGCAGAAGTTACACGTGTCTCCCACTCCGCTCCACATCTCTCTCTACAGGCCTCACACCGCAACGTGGCAAAGTTTAGGATTTATGGCTGGTGAGGCCTTGGCAGCTTCTGACTGGACTCAGGTTAATCCTGACTCCTTTTATAGTCCTTCCACCAAGCTCTTCAAACAAAATATGACTCAAGACTTGTCATTCATTAGTGGAATTCACGCTGATCCTGGTGTTGAGCAAACACCCTCATTTTGAGATTATGTGTTGACGTCTGATGACGAGCACATCCTCGCTGAGGTCCCAAGTCATCTTTGGTCTACGGGTCCTTCTGACGTTGGTTTAGTGAAAGGTGCGCTTCCTGTTGTCATAAGACCTCGAACTGAATACCGCCCTTGTGTGAGGCAGTATCCTTTAAAACCTGATGCTTTACAGGGTATTGCACCTGTTATTTCTGATTTGCTAAAAGCAGGTGTCATTGTTCCTTGCCCTGATTCTCCTTGCAATACTCCAATTTTCCCTGTAAAGAAGGCGCCCCCTTCTGTGGGGTGGAGAATGGTGCAGGACTTGCAAGCTGTAAACAATGCTGTTATTCAGAGAGCACCTTGTGTCCCTGACCCGCATACCTTGTTGAATTCATTGACACCTGATGCGAAAATCTTTACAGTGATTGACATTAGCAATGCTTTTTTCTCTGTCCCTATTGCAGAAGAGAGTCAGTTTTGGTTTGCATTTACATATGCTGGCTCAAGGTACACCTTTACAAGGTGTCATGTAACATGGGGGTAGAGATGGTCCAAATGGTAGAATATGGATTGTTCACAGGGATAAATTGACAGAGCTGAAATTCCAAATTTGTCCAAAAGATGGCGCCAGACCAAAACATGAGACCAAAAGAGGGGCCAGAATAAGCTAGACCAGTTAAAATAGAAAAGAGGAACACGGTGTCAGAGTGTAAGTCACGCATGGAGGCACAAATGAAATTTTTATTATGTGTTTTTTATTTTTTGATTTCTTTGCTTGGCTAAAAATGTATTCTGTAACCGCTTTAAGCAATATTATTTGTCAATTCGATCAAGGGACCCGTCACTGAGAATAGTGGCGTGACATAAATTGTTTGGAGAAGCACAAATGAAATGTTTATTATGTGATTTTTATTTTTTGATTTTTTTGCTTGGCTAAAAATGTACTCTGTAACCGCTTTAAGCAATATTATTTGTCAATTCGATCAAGGGACCCGTCACTGAGAATAGTGGCGTGACATAAATTGTTTGGAGAAGCACAAATGAAATGTTTATTATGTGATTTTTATTTTTTGATTTTTTTGCTTGGCTAAAAATGTACTCTGTAACCGCTTTAAAGCAATATTATTTGTCAATTCGATCAATTCATGTAACAGAAAGTAGGTCAAAGGTGAAAAGGGGAAGTGAAAGGTTTTACCACTAGCTGTGCATTTGGTGGAAAGTACTGCGTGGTCAGGGCGGAAACAGCTGCTAAAGGCCACAGAAAACAAAGCGTGGGGGAGGCTGGCCAGTTCCCTCTATGGGCGGGGGAAAACTGGCCAGTTCCCTCTATAGGCGTGGGAATGCTGGCCAGTCCCTTCTATAGGCGTGGGAAAACTGGGCAGTCTTACCCTATAGGGAAAGTACAGGAGAAAAGAAAGGGGAGGGGGGGAGACGGAGAGGTCTATAAAAGGTCCTGCTGGAGTAGCTTCAGGGCTTTTTTCCCCCAAAAGAGCGCTTATACGTGAAGAGGCCCGGAGGAGTTTCAAGATTTTTTCCAAAGTCCCGAAGATCTTTGTGTGAGACGCAGGATCGCTGGACTGAAATTAACTTGGATTTACTCCCAAAAATTGGACCTATAGGAGGAATAGGTGAGAGGGATTTATATTTTTTATGTATTTTAGCGAGAGGGGGGAATAGTCATCGGGCCGCCGGATTCCTCGTGGCCAGCCTGTTTCTTTAATTTGGATTTCAGAAGCAAGATCGAACTGATCACTCGACTTTGCTTTCACCAAAAATAGCACGCAGCTGGTAATTACCGCTTCCCTTTTTTATGAACTGTGTTTTGCAATCGAATTGTTCTGGGATTGAATGATTTTATTAACACGGGTATCAGTGAGTGAAATTGTTCAGTTTCTGGGGTAATTGAGATTTGTAATTCTATTCCATGTTTCTTCAATAAATGTGTTTTGTATATTACTTACTTCGTTGTACGCGGATTTGTACTGAATATGCAACCGATGGTTTGGGGCCGATTTAAATAAAATAAATCAACGGAAGTGTTTAAATCGGAATATTATTTTGTGTAGAACGGAAAGTTATTTGACTATTTGAAAGGCTCAGGCCCGCTTCCCCTTTTTGACGGCGGAAGTGTCTAAATCGGATTATTATTTTGTGTAGAACGAAAAGTTATTTAACTATTTGAAAGGCTCAGGCCCGCTTCCCCTTTTTGACGGGTCGCGTAAAAAGTAACTCTGAGCCAGTTGGAGAATTAAATAACTTTCGTAAATATTTAAAGGAGGAGTGGATTTCGTTAGAAGTGAATTGTTGGAAATTTACTTCTTCTAAATAAAATAACGACGACGGTTGAAATAAATCAGTGGAGTTGGAGGAGAATAAAAATATTTCGATTGTCCGTCGGGCGCGGCTCAGTTCCCCTTTTCGACGGGCCGCGTAAAAAGTAACTCTGAGCCAGTTGGAGAATTAAGTAACTTTCGTAAATATTTAAAGGAGGAGTGGATTTCGTTAGAAGTGAATTGTTGGAAATTTACTTCTTCTAAATAAATTAACGACGACGGTTGAAATAAATCAGTGGAGTTGGAGGAGAATAAAAATATTTCGATTGTCCGTCGGGCGCGGCTCAGTTCCCCTTTTCGACGGGCCGCGTAAAAAGTAACTCTGAGCCAGTTGGAGAATTAAATAACTTTCGTAAATATTTAAAGGAGGAGTGGATTTCGTTAGAAGTGAATTGTTGGAAATTTACTTCTTCTAAATAAATTAACGACGACGGTTGAAATAAATCAGTGGAGTTGGAGGAGAATAAAAATATTTCGATTGTCCGTCGGGCGCGGCCCAGTTCCCCTTTTTGTCGGGCCGCGTCAAAAGTTAAATAGGACACGATCAAAAAATAGACTTGCCTTCCAAATTAATTATTGGGCAAATCTAAAGACAGCACGACATTTTTATTCGGTAAGAAAGTCGCTATTCTCTTCGAAGCAATTAAGTGGGGTGAAGAACTCCGACGGTCAAGTGCTAGATCTACGTATACGAAGTTAGAATTAATAATATAAAGGGCATTCATTTTCTTCTTAAATGCTATTATTGTCACACTTTTATTAATTCGATTCTCTTTCGAATAAAAAAGTTGGTCGGCTCGCTGCATGAGCGACCAAGTGGAACGGACCCATATGAACATTTACTTCGGCAAAACTAGTGCTTGGGTGCGCTATACAAACGAATCCCTGAGGTCTTAACAAAGACATCTAAAAAATATCCGTAACGAATAAGAACTTCAAACATTAGCGGGGAGCCATCAATACGATGCGGTCACTTCGAAGTCCTGCCTCGAATTGAGTTACTCGGCACGCGCTTCGGGTGACTTGAGAGGGATTGGCGTCGTACAGAAATTAGATTGATTCCGGAGGAGTTAATTTAACTCGGGTGGTTAGATTACGGACGAATCTCCAAACCCGGCTAAAACAAACCCGTTACTGGGAAGCCGGGGGCACCTGATTGCAAGAGGTGCGTTTGACATTTTGGCGCCCAACGAGTAGGAGGGGGGTTGTGAGTAAAAGTTTAGGAAAAAAAAAAATACAAATGAGACAATAGAAGAACATTTGTTTTTTTTGTTTTGCTCACAGCTCCAAAACGAACCTGTGTGGAGTTTTTCAGTTTTTTCTTCCCAGAAACTGTCCTAATTCCGCTCACTGATACAAACAAATGTCAGAACGGCCTTGAGTGACATAAGTACAGTCTCTTTAAGGAATAGAGTTTCCTAGAAAAGAACCTTATTAGCACGGGAGGATTAGAACTGTATTGTGTCATAGTAAACGGTGACCATTGCCCCTCAGCACATTACTTTAAGCATGAGTAAGGAGGAGTTCCTTCACAGCTTGTACTTGTATGGGGTGCTGAAAGTAATGTTTGTAGTATACGCAGAGTATGCAGCAGAACTTGCAAAAGCCAGAGGGGCCGGTACATGGGCACGGATATTGGGTATAAATACAGAAAATGAACCAGTCGACGAGGAGCCTGCAAATGTTTTAGATTTCATGCCAAAACCAAAGCCGAGGAGGAGGCAGATAGTTAGGAGACCGACAGAAGAGAGGGCTTTTTATTTTGAAAGATAAAAAAGAAAGAAAAGTAGGCTTTTCTCCTCTCTTCTTTTTCCCTTTTTCCTTCTTAATTTCATTTTATAATATATACTAATTTCCCCCTTACAAGATTTTTGTTGCTGAATTCCTGTGTGGATTACAAATTTTTTTGTTCCCGGACACCTGTGTGGATTACAAGATTTTCTTGTTTCCGGACACTTGTGTGGATTACAAAGATTTTTGTTCCCGGACACTTGTGTGGATTACAAGGATTTTTGTTCCCGGACACCTGTGTGGATTACAATTTTTTTTGTTCCCGGACGCATCAGAGGATTACAGATTTTTGTCCGCTGAACTCAAAAAAGGGTTTTTTTTTTTTTTTTTCCCCTTCTTTCCGCCCTTTCCCTTTTTCCGCTTGTTGAGGACGACAATTGAAGCTCACCAGGAGTAGTAAACGTACATACTCTCCAGACAGTCAAAAATCGGCCACAACGATTCTTCTGAGGCTTGTATGGTTCATGACCCTTAACTGTTGGCGACCCGCTGTGACTTACAGGTTCCCAAGAATTGAAGGGCTGAGGGGCTTCGGGCTGATGATTAGTCGTCATTTCCTGTTCGCTACAATAACATTTGAATTAGAATTTGCTGTTGAATGTACCCTTGTTAGGATTTCCTGTCAGTAGAAAAACCTGGTGGGAAAAAAGAAAGAAAAAAAAAAAAACGTGCATCCCGCCGTTGAGAGCATCAATAAGTGAGGCAAGAGTTCTCATATTGGTGTTCTGAGTAGAGGCGACGCAAAAGGCGCCGCTGAGTAACTAAGAGCTGTATCGTCCCTGTCCCGAGTGCACACGGAAAGGCTTCGAAAGAAGACAGCTCGACCCTACAACTGAAAAAACTGCTATTCATTAAAGAGATGGCTAGCGGTGGAAGAGGACTGGACCTCGAACCTGGTAATCCTATGGAAGGAACCAGAAAGGAGGGGTCTAATCCAGACCCTCTGAGACGACATGAGGAACCAGCATGTGTAATATTGTATGGAGGAGGCTTGGAGAAGTGGCCTCAGAAATGGACTGAGTACATAGTGGGATCTAACCCGTCGATAGAGGCGGAATGCCTCTCAACGCGAATGGAAGAAGCCATCGAGAAAGATGGAAGATTTTTTGCCGAGCAGCCAGGAGAAGATGGACTAACAATAATAGTGTCAGCCCACCCTGAAAGGGGCTACACTCGAAGAGAAGCACCTGACTGGTGTGAATGGGGGGCAAAAATGGTGGAGGAATGTAATATGAGAAAAATAATAAGTACAAGTACAGATTTGGACTCAATAGTGAAAATGCTGACCAACGAATCTGGCATCCAGAGCGAGCTTGCAACTCCATTACCTGGAGAAGTGCAGGCAGTGCCTCGCTATTACGAGTGCATGCAGCACCTGGCGAGGATGAGAAGTATTTTGGAGAAAAGGACTGATCAGCCGGTATTCTCCAGTGGAGACGAAGAGGAAGTGCCTAAAGGGGAAGAAGGGTTGGGCACGAGCAAGGACACAGAGGAGGTATGGGAGACCAAGGACACCAGGCGCGAAGGCGCCTTTGCACCAAAGCTCAATCCCCTTATTAGAAAAGACCCCCTACCGTCTTTACCGGAAGAATCAACCAAGAAAGTGATTGTGGGCAACGGAGTGCTGATGTGCCAGTTTGTCGGAGATATTTGGTCACTGACAGGAGACGCCCTCATTGTTTTCACCAACGACAAATTCCGTGCCTGGAACCAGACCTTTGATTCACGGTTGAGGTTGATGGCCGGTGAAAAATATATTGAGGACCTACAAGATGCAAGACGGCAGATGGAACATGTCCCGGAGGATCTTACCTTCATCTTCACGAGTGGGGGAAGATCAAAATATCACATGATAATACATGCCGTCGTGCAGAAGTGGAGTGCGGACCTGGACCAGCAGGATTACCTGAAGATGATGACAAAAATTCTGGAGAGAGCGGTGGATGCTGCCATCGAGAGGGGGGCCAGAAGAATAGTTACGGAAGTAAATGGCGTTAGATCTGGACGGATGTCATGGAAAATTGCGGAAACAGCAATTGCAGGAGCTTATAAGCTACAGATATCCACCCCGATCACAGCAGTGGAAGGGCTGGAGTTGGTGTTGGCAATATCAGCCTCTCAAAGAAGAGAAAGGGAATTGGTAGCCCTGGAAGCCACATATGACCAAGCGCTACAGGTGGCTCGTAAAGAGCAGAAGATGGAACAGCAAACAAAACGTAAGGTGACAGTCTTGCCTCATCCATCAGCCAAAACAATTCGAACAGAAGAAGAAAAAGGGGCAGCCTCAAGCGCTACCCCAGAATTGCAAAAGAGGACCGTACGGTCCAGGACACCATCCCCAACTACAGGGGATGAGGACGAAACCGTGACCCACAAAATCAACCCAGAGATAACTAAACCGGGGGGGCCGGATCCGGCACCAACTGAGGTCCCGGCTCCCGAGAAACCACCTCAGGAAAGAGGGAGAAGAATTGAAAGAGAGAGGAGAGTGGTTTTAAGATCAAACCGAGAAGTGGCTGGTACCTCTTACCGAGCACGCCTGACGTCTACTCCCAAAAATAGACCCTCCACGGTTCAGGGCCCACGTCAACAAATAGAATCAAGGAACACCGGAGTTGGGGCCACTGAACATGCTCATACATCCCACGAGGAAGAGGGTAATAATGATGGAGAGGGAGAAGACAGGGAGGCGGCCACCTCGAGTGATGACGTGGTCTCCGAAGAGGAAAATCAGGCTTCGGTGATGTCGGCAGTAGGCCCTCCTGATCCTAATGACCCCCCACCGAGAGTTGTGCTAGGAGCAACCCGGAAAGGATTCAAGAAGCAACAGCCGGTGTTAAGCATCTTCCAGGCTTCGGAAAGGCTGGCAAGGGAGGTTCAATTGGGATGGGTGGAAACCAAGGATGGAAGGAAAACCTATATCCCAGAAGTTAGGCAGAAAGAATACCCCTTCCCACCAGCCTGGTGGGAAAAAATAGAAGGAAATATAGACGTCCCGGTGAGGCTAACCTACAGGGAGGCAATGAATGTGTTAAACACACCAGCCTACCACACCCTAGTAAGTTACACAGATTTGACAAAAAATTTTAGGGAAGGCTTTGTGACCGTAATGTATGACGTATTGTTGCGGAGGATGAAGCAGGGTGTGTATGATGCCGCTCAAGCAGAACTAAGAGCGTGTGAAGATTTGGACACACACGCTGTTAATCCCGCAATGTCCACACAAACCAACATAATTGGAAACTTCACCCAACTAGCTCAGCCGAGCACCACACAACTGGGAGCGACTTATCTGGAAAATACAGGGATGCCCGGAAATGACCTGGAAAGAGAGACACGAGCCTTTAAAACTTTAAAAGGAATGGTACGCGTAAAGTACCAAAAAGAAAGCGTCAAAGAATATTTATTGGCAACTTGGCCAGTAATCAAAGACGGTCCGGGCGGAGAGTTGTCAAAGAAGTTGTGGCTGCAATATATTACAGCCGAGCCCATTGGAAGGGATGAGACAGCCCAGGAAGCCTACCAGAGGTGGGTGGATGATGAAGAAGATGACGAAGATGCACATATAACCAGAGCTAAAGAAGCATTAAAACAGGGTCTCACCTTGCTGAATGTGTGGCATAAGTTAAAACAAGTGATAAGCCCAAACAGATACGTGCGAGTATTGAGAGCAGTTACCGAGGACAAGGACACCACTTTTGTGAAGCTGGGTGCGGAGGCAACTCTGGCACGAATCGAAGAATCCATAAAGAAATGGGACAGAGTAACAAAACACTACATGGAGAGACAAAAGCCGAATCCATCGGGCAGCACTCGCACTCGCACAGAAGATACACAAGCAAGTCGGAAACCACCACCACAGCCAACTTATGGGAAGGGGCAAAAATTTAATGATAATCAGAGATAAAACACCCGAGAGAATCCCAAACCCCCTTATGGTAAAGTAAATTCAACTGGTTATGTGGCAAAAGATGTGTATGACAAAATGTCACCAGAAGAAAGAAAGGCCCTGGCAGAGGCTCGCAAGGCTGCGGCCCCTGCTGGGCCCAGAAAATAAGTGAAAAAGAGGCGCGGGTCACCCTGTCAGGCGTGTACAGAGAGGGAGACAATCTCTACACTGATATTGATGGAGCTCCATATTTAGTAGATACCGGAGCTGAGGTGTCGATGACCCGCAAAGCCTTGAAAGTGATAGGACACCTAACTGTTATGATGGCAGATGGATCAGTGACCAGCATGCCAATTGGAGTCTGGAAAAGAATCGTTTGGGTGAAAGGGCCCCACAATTTACTGACATTAAGAGACGCCGAAGATCTGAAAAAACCAGCACATCAGCGTCAGCCAGTAAAAGCAAGGTTGGAAAATATTAAAGCAAAAACAGTCCGAGTGGGTCCAACTAAAACCATGCCACTGAATGAGTGGTACAAACCTGTGGATGTGGACTCCGTCCGGATCCAATTGGTCCAAAACAGCGACCTGTCTCCAGATGGGAAGCAGAAACTGACCGCCATATTGGAAAGGGCAGCTGTGGCGTATTTCAAGAACGACTGTGGTGACCTTGGATCAAAATACATCCACACAATTGAAGGAGGAGTGCATCCACCGGTGAGACAATATCCCTTGAATCCCGAAGCAGTGGCTGAAATGGAAACAATCGTGAAGGAACTTCTACAGCTTGGCATCATTCGGGAAGAATCAAATCCAGTGACCAACAGCCCGATTCAGGCAGTGAAAAAACCAGAGGCGTCCGGGGGAGGATGGAGGCCAGTTATCAACTTTAAAGCTCTTAACCGCCGGACGGTGGCTAATCGAGCTAGCCTCATAAATCCCCAGGCATCCCTAAAGACGCTAAGAGTGAAGAAATACAAATCATGCATTGATTTAGCAAACGGGTTCTTTTCACTACGACTGGCCAAAACATCACAAGGAAAAACAGCATTCACGCATAAAGGGAAATCATACGTGTGGCAAAGATTGCCACAAGGATACAAAAACTCCCCAAATGTGTTTCAATCAGCGGTTTTACAAGTTTTGAGTGGTTTGGATGTTACGGTGTACATCGATGATGTGTTTGTTTCAAATGACGAAGAGGAAGAACATTTGGACTTGCTGCAGAAAGTGGTGGAACGAGTCTCCGCTGCCGGCCTCAAGCTGAATCTCAAGAAATGCCAACTAGCTCGATTCCAAGTGGATTACTTGGGATTCCAAGTGACTGAGAACCTAGGAATCTCAGAAGGATTTCGACAGAAAATTGAACAGATTTCGCCCCCGAGATCAGAAACAGAGTTGCAGCGAATACTTGGACTGTGCAATTATGTGCGGGATCATATTCCTCACTATCAGAAACATGCAAGGCCACTGTACGGCCGCTTGAAGAAAACACCGGAGGGCCAAAAACCAACAAAGTGGCAGTGGTCAGACAAAGACAATGAGAACTTGAATAATTTGAAACAGGCCGTCCGAGAAGCCGTGCGGCTTGAGCCACGAAGTTTGACAGTAAGACTGGTCGCAAAGGTGCAGTGCGAAGAAAATGATGCAATGGTGTCGGTCAGCAACGAAGGTGCCGGTTTGGTGGCCTTGTGGACCTACACCCTGTCCAGCGTCGAGAAAAAAATTCCCCCAGGAGGAGAAAGAACTTGCAGTGTTGGCAAGGTACTGGAGTAATTTAAAAGACCTGGCCCAGGGACAAGGTATCAAAGTCCAGACCGGAAGTAACGTGCATCGTTTTCTAAGAAAGACTACAATCGAGAGCACTAAAGCGACCAACATCCGATGGGGCAGATGGGAAGACATCCTACTAGACCCCGACTTAGAAATTGGACCAAATACAACCTCCACAAAGAAGCCGATACCCAAAAAGAATATGGATGAAGAGAAGCCCTATGAATGGACTCTTTACACCGATGGGTCAAAAAAGGAAGGAGAGCAGAATGCCCACTGGGGGTTTATTCTGAAGCAGAATGGAGTGGAGCGTTGCCGCCGCAAAGGAAAGACACCCGGCAGCGCGCAAGCAGGAGAGGCCACGGCAGTGCTGGAAGGACTGTTAGAAGCAGAAAAAAATCACGCTGGACGCGTAAGACTTATAACTGACAGTCATTATTGCGCGCAAGCTCTCAAATTCGATCTAGCCATTTGGGAAGAGAATGGCTTTGAGGGCGCGAAAGGAAAACTAGTGGCCCACTATGAAGTGTGGAAAAAAATAGCCGAGTTACGGCTAAATTTGAGTCTGGATGTGGTTCACCAGAAATCTCATGTAAAAGAAGGAGCTCATTGGAGAGGGAATAACGAAGTCGATCGATACGTCCAGGAAAGAAGAATAATAGTTGTAGGAGCAGAAAAATGGGACAAGACCCCTCGCGGAAAAGTGGTCCCAGACAAGAGCGTGAGGCAAGTCGTGTCGGCAGTGCATGAAGCACTAGGCCACGCGGGACCACTGCCTACGCGGAAAGAGTTAGAGAGGCTGGAACTCTGGGTCCCTGACCGAATGATTCGTGCGGTTCTGCGGGATTGTAATCCGTGCAACAAATACAACGCAGGGCGAAGAGGACGACGCACGGACGGATTGACGATCAGGAGTACTGTGCCGTGGGGCTCGGTTTGTATGGACGTAGCTGGCCCCATGGGAATAAGTGGCGCAAAGGGTGAAAAATACCTGGTTGTGCTGGTAGACTCGATGTCAGGACACGTCGGGCTGAAAGCAGTGAGAAAAGCCAATGCAAACAGTGTGATCAAGACACTAGAAGATGGGTGCATGTGGCTAGGAATCCCAAAAGAGTTGAGAACAGACAATGGAACTCATTTCAAAAACGCCCAGGTAGACGAATGGTGTCGTAGGTGGGGAATAGTCAGAGTCTATTCGCCTCCCTATACACCACAGGCAAACGGAGTGGCCGAAAGAAGTATTGGCCTAGTCAAAACCTGGTTGGGAAAAAATGCAAACGGGAAAGAGTGGAGTACTAAACTACTTGATTTGGTTGCAGACCTGAACGGGAGGAGTAGGAGCAGCCGGCCCTCCCCGTCCGAAGAACTCAATCAACGACTCTTTGTGTCCCAGGAAGTGGGCAGAACCCAAGACAGCCCGTCCCAGGATAAAGAGAAGTGTCGGTTCAGCGTTGGACAGAAGGTGTGGATCAAGTCAAGGGACCTGAACAGCAACACAGCAGTGAAGGCCAAGTACGACTGCTCGGACATCGTTAGTGAAGTCTTGGACAGGAACACAGTACGACTAAAGAAGAAAGGTATCCAAGGAGTTGAACAGCTGAAGCCGTTATCGGCTGACCCGATTCAAGCCAAGAAGTAATTTAAATAACATATGGCAACGGACTACAGAATAATCCCGGCCTTCGTGCGCATGGCCGCACACAAAGGTGCGGTCATCGTAAGAAGAACGCCAAATGGGATCCAAACCGGAAGGGCCCTAAATCTGGTGAGATTGGCCAAGCGGGGTAGCACACCCGGTGGACCAGAACATTTTCACTGGACATGGGTCGACGAAGCGTGTGTCATTTGTTTGACACCCAACCTGTTGCCTACTATGTGGTCGGGAGTAGGCTTCATGATGCCACCGGTACTGACCACCGATGTAAGAGAACTGGAATTTGCCCAGAGGAATGAGGACAAGCTTCCAGTCAAAGTGTTAGATGCCATGGTATGCCACCAGTGTCGAATTACCATTTTGACACGAATGGTGTTCTTTTCACAGTGGGAGATCGGACCAACTACGGATGTACGGGCTCGACAAATTAGCTCGTGCACGTGTATTTGGGACGGCGATGAGCTGGAATATTGCCCCATGTGTTTAGAACACATGGCAAGAGGAAAATTATTGAAAGTCGGAGAAGCAGAGGGATGGCAAATCACCAGGGCAATGACCCCCCTGGCGACCCTCTATCCAGTGTTGGGAGGAGCATCTTGGCCGGCATATGATAATAATCAGGCCATGAAGAACCTTTATCTGGCCTTGGGCCATTGTTGGCCTTGGCCAAGGCCAGTCGGCCGGCCTGCCCCCGACAGTTATACAGAAGAGGCCGACGAAATGGCCTTGTTTGCTCGTGAGTCGGTTCTTTCCGCAGGAGGAACCGCAGTCCTTGGGGACCTGCTTGAGGGACCTTGGAGGCCCATGACTTGGGCTCGGGCTGTAGCCCAGTTGTTGGCGTGCAGGGACGCACCATTGGTCAAAGTGGAGGCAGCCCCTGCGGAAACAAGCCCGACTGTGAGCAACATGTACTGTTGGATCAGTCCTTATAGTGAATGAGGGTGAAGCAGCACTGGTAAGGATTACAGTGAAAATGGCCATCATTCCTTACGAAGGAATATATTCACTGGGAATCAAATTGGAGGCCAAAAGGCTTAGCCAAGTTGTAGCCATAAGAAACGCCGGGTCCCAGATACGGAATGTTCTTAGTGAACAAATACAAACAAGAAAGGAGCACGGCACAGTAGCGGCGATAGAATCTCAAAGAAAGGCCAAGGAGACAGATGACCTTGACCGGTCGGAAGCAAGAGAATGGGATAAAGGTCCCAGCCAGGAGTGGACACAGGGATGTCCAGCTGGAGGAAGCATGTTCCAATCGTTGGTGACGGAGGAAAATCCAACCACTTCTCTCCCGCCAGAAGTAGGAGTCCAAGTGGAAAATCCAACCACTTCTCTCCCGCTAGAAGTAGGAGTCCAAGTGGAAAATCCAACAACTTCTCTCCCGCCAGAGACAGGAGTCCAGAAGGAAAACCTGTTTCCAAAGGCAGAAGGTGGTGGCGTAAGTGACCGACCCGGGAAGATTCTACCGGACTGGACCCCTTTTGATTGGACGAAGTTGTATCCGGCAAATTGCTCTACTCCTGGCTGCGACGGAAGCGGTAGCACACGACCAGGGGCAACTTACCACCGCTCATTTAGAGCTTGTCCGATATATGTGGGGAGCCTCGAGGTGTGTCCCACGCCGGGATGTGATGGAAAAGGAAACACCAGATGGGGTCCGGAGCGTCACCGCACCCTTAAGACATGTCCAGTGCTGGCAGAAATGAAGCGCAAAGCCTCCGAAACCAGAAAACAAGCCGGTGGCCAAGAGAGCAACATGGCAGAAGATGCGGTAGACACCAGGCCGGGGGAACCAGGGCCGTCCACCTCTGATAGGCCGCTAGGAACGTTGGCTCAAGCGGCCTCCTACTATACACTGCGGTCTAAAGAGACAGACCCTCAAAAGAAAAAAAGGGGTCGAGCCGCAGTGGAGGGGTTGGTTAAGCTGTGGAGGCGGCCAGATTCCCAGGGGGGAGACAACTGAAAAAAAAAAAGAGAGAAGAATGTGTACATACGTGTATATGTAAATGAATAGACATGTAATTGTGTATGTATACATGTGTATATAAAAGTATGATAACAATGTATCATTAATGGACTGTACATAACCAATAATAGAAAGAAAACCAGACGGGGACAGCGGAAGGAGTGACCACCTTGGCCAAGGAGGTGGACGTTTTCCTTGGCACAAGGGAGGAGCCAGGGAAGGAGGAGGGGCTGGAAGATCCCCTATAAAGCCAGGAGAGAAGAACCAGATCTTCATTCAGCCCTGAGAAGTGACCAACCATGAACTTCCCGCGCGGAGTCAAGAGAAAGAGAACAATGAGCCTGGAGAGTGGGGAGTCACCAATGACCCCCCCAGGCTACACGGATGATCCCGCTGGTTGCAACCTGGTGGAACCAGCGGGTAGGCTGAGCCCCGGGACCGGGGCTTCCACAGACAACGATGGGAAAAACGGGAGGAATCCGTTTTTTGCGCAAGAGGAACAAGAGATTTATGCAAACCGGGAATGGATAGCTCTGGAGCCACTCTACGCGAATGCAGTTCCCGTGAGCAGGAATCCAGAGCCAAATTTTGAAAGGCGAAGAATAACTTTATGTGCAGACGGCGGGTATGAGATTCCCAGCACTTCGCCTTTTTGCGACGAACCACCGAATTTACCCGACAACCCTCCAATGGATTGGAACACAATTGAATGGAGACCATCTATTTTTCCTCAGCCAGCGATATCATGGAAGAAGACCCTGATGACGGATTGGCTGACAGCTATAATACTGTCAGTCATTTTGACAGGCATCCTACTCAGCTTCACACTTTGGAAGAGCGCGGCCCGCTATGATCCGATGGAGATGATCAATATCGAGTACGATGGAACGAAGCTCTTCAATCAAACCTGTTGGGCAGTGGACTTTGGAAGCGTCACCGTGAAATGGAATACATCCATAGCACCAGACATCGCTACCAGACAATATTGGACATCGGTGCTGCGACGACGAGAGAAGATGATCGCCTTGCCACTGGAACCAGGAGCAATTCCGCGCGCAGGAGACGAGGAGGAAAGACGATATAAGACAAAAAGGGAAATAGTGAGTGAAGTAACTCACTTTCCCGATCATTTGGGTCTCGTGAATTGGACAGGGCAAATAATAAGTAACATCAGTGCTTGTGATATGAGGTACTTCAAAGCGCCAGAAAACTTTGCTAATCTAACGATAAGCTTGATTTGCAAGAACAAACGTGAAGAGAAAATTGTTAAAAGAAATTGGATTTTAAAAGTGGGCGAGGAGCATGCGGAATGGTATAGCAATGCCTCGTGTGTCCCGTTGCCCGAATCAAAAGGAGGGTATTGGGAAAAGAGTGGGAAAAGGCCGGATGAATTTTCATTCCCGGCCCCAATGAAAAACTCCACGTGCCGGGGCACTTATCCCGGATGGGAGCCGTGCTGGAGTTGTTTAGATTTGGTTTGTGAAAAAACTCAGGATTATTCAAGTAAGCGTCGCCTTAACCGGGTGCCGAGAAGCCTGTCCGACAGCCAGAAGCCAGTATTTTGGGACTGTCAGAGAGTTTTTAGTAGGTTAAATGCGTGTTACTTTAATGTGGGACAATTTTGTGAGAATAATTATCATGTGATAATGTGGGCCTATAAATTCCAAAAGATGAAGTCCCCTGTCGCAGTGTCAACAAGGGGAGGGAGGAAGTTCAACCCAAATAAGGAACCAGTGGATTTTGAATTTTGGCTAAATAGTTCATTTCCATGGTTATGGCAGGTACAGAGACAGATCGCTGTGCCCAGCAGTGACCAGGGCAGACACCGGTTGTACCCATCGGCAAGGCACTTATGGGTTCAACGGTTACCCACTCCTGCCGATTTGTTGACGGTAACTCCGGGAGAATTTGATAAAATTGACCAATGTGTAGTGGGCAAAATTTATGCTGGATTGCATGGGAAGGATTGGACAGTTGGGAAGTCACCAAGATGTGACCTGGATGAGATCAAGCGATCCGTCTTGGGCACCAGGTGGGTTCACAACTGTGCCAGTCTCTTAGTAAACAAAACAGTGAAAGGAATTTTACAGGCATGGTCTGAGATAAACGTTCGGGACCCCGCCAAGACATGGTGGGGATTTAACGGGTATGAGATGAAGCAATGGGTTATACCCTGTTTAAACGTAACAACAAATTACTGGGTTCAATACCAATATATGTCAACAGTATATTCAAAAGAGACTGATATCAAGCCCACGGGAATATATTCCCCATATATCTATGTGAATCCTCGGCCCTGGGCGATGACTTGTAACACTGAGAAAACAAAATGTTTGATTGCCTTAGCTCGTGAACAATGTGTTACACTGCCTAATTGGAAAGAATATTGTTTAGATAAATATCAAGATGAGAGATACAGAAGTGTGGAAGGGGCTTTGTGGGAGTACGTCTCGCCACAAAACAGGTGGAGGCGTCAGCCCGCTAGAGACCGGGTGCCTTGTAGTACCTGGGTACAAAATGAAGGATTGCTAAATTTAGGCAAGCCAGTGTCTATCCCCTATCGGCTGCCTGCGCTGATGCAGATTGCTGAGGGGCGTGCGTTCCGAAAGAGTCTGTGTGAGGGGCGGCAGTTTATAGGTTTTGATTGGGTTGGCCCCAATAGAATTTTCAATAATGGAACATGTTTCTCCCCGTCAGAGCATTGGATAAAATGTGGTCATGGAGACAATATTCATGATTGCACTTGGTATGAGAAGATAGGGGCGGCGCTGCAGTCAGCAACAAGTGCCGCGGTTGAGGCCTTTGGGGACGTGATCACTGGTGCGTTGGAAATGGTACTGGGGCCAATCTGGGCGTGGGTGCTAGTAGGGTTTGCATTGATAGGGATAGCAACGACTCTGTGCATTGCCATAAAAGGAAGCATTAAGAAGATTTTATTCGACCCCCGCGAAAGAGGGGTGTCTCTAGTTAGGCAAATGACGGCCCGCAAGAGGGGTGGTCGGAACGTCGTATTAAAAGGAGAAGTCGGGCAGCCGTCGGGCATTCGAGCCTGACAGCTCAGAGACAGGGACTACAAGAGAGAGAGAAAAAAAAAAAGGGAACTAAAACTAATAATGGCAACAAACAGCTCAAGCGGGTTTTTAGATCCAAGGGGGAGGCCAGGAGCGATGAGAGTGAGTAACGAAGTTCAATATTGGGTTTTATTCAGTATCTGGACAGCCTACTGCTGTTCTGGGTCTTGGGATTTGCAACAACTCACTCGCCCCGTAATTTTGGTCATATCAATATTCAAGGTTTTGATTTTGAGATTTTTATACACAAGACACACGATGGGTTTGGGTCTTTTTGTAGTCTACATGCATGGCCGAATGTATGTTGACCCTGATACACCCAGAGGTATCGCCGAAATTGTATTGCTTATTTTGTGGAGTGTTTTGGAAGTGGTGTCAATTTTTGTTTATTATGTTGTGTTTGGGGTTGTCATATTGGAAGCGATATTGGTGATAGGAATGGCCATGTATGTTATAAAGATGGTAGCCGGACTTGACCAGCATGCACGCACCTCTGTCGCGTGGAGATGGCGTACGGCCAAACTCGTACTCTGGTGCGTGATATGGGGGTCATTGTCTGTGTTACTTTGGGTCGAAGTGGTGGACCAATTGGCAATGATAACCTGGTTTTTTACATACTCTGTTTTTTTTCCCCTCCCGCCCCGAGAGGCGGGAGGACGGCCGCAGAGAAGCCCCCCTATTGTATACCAAGGGGCTGGCAGAGGGGTGATTGTTTGATGAAAAATGTTAAAATTTGTGCTTCCATGTTTTACAGACTGTACACTGGTTTGGGGATGCACCTAAATGCATCCTGTGCGGAATGAGCCATATGAAATTGGCCTGGGTGATCGGGAGATCTTATGTGGGAAGCTGTTGTTATCAGGCCGGCTTTAGTTTGACTTGGCTGGTCCCTGACGGTCTGTATGTAAAAGAGGGAGAGCAGTCCAGCTTGGACCATCTCGGATGGGAAGGATGTGCGGAGTTGATGATCACCGCGACTCTGCTCGAGACAACTCGAGGGCCCCTAACAGCATGTACGGTTCTCACGCAAGGAGCAGGAAGAACCCACGGCACCATCTGGCCTTTGATTCACCTGGCCTGGCGTCAACGGAACGGCACTCGATGCGTCACTTCGCATTGGCAATGTGGGCGCTGTCTGGCGGTGAGCGCTCCTCATCGCTTTCTCCCGGCTGACTTTTACACCCACCCGAACGCGGAATATGGAGCACACCGACCTATGGTGATACCCAGCGAGGCCCCTGTGGGGCTTGTCCGGCCTGCGCGTCGGGGAGGAGGACGGTACAGAGAGCCAGGCGAGGGTTCCATGAGGCGTCGGGATTCAGACGACAGCCGTATGTATGGAGGGCCTGGCTACGGTGATGATCCTCCCCTCGACTCGCCCACCAGCCCCGTACGGCTGATAAGCCCGCTGGATGTGGATGCAGCTCCTTCTGGGTCTGAGGACGACGATGAGGCTCAAGACAGAGAACGCGAGAGCGACCTCGGGGCTGAGGATGAGGAAGCAGATGTCGAGAGTGTGGCCACAGGGGATTCAACGCCACCGGTGCTGAGAGCCCTCGCGGTGGAGGACCACGCTGACGACGACAACGCTGCTGGTCGGTTGTCGCGCCTGATCAACGCCCTCGCAGAGATCGCCAGACAAGGTGATATGGCGGCGGCCTGCCCTACTTCAACAACCGCTGAGGTTGTGAGTATCTCAGACGGAGACGACGACATGACTGCTTAACTCGTAACGGGGGAGGGAGTGAGCAGAGAAAATTTATACCTGTTTTTCAATCCAAGGAGGTGGTGTCATGTAACATGGGGGTAGAGATGGTCCAAATGGTAGAATATGGATTGTTCACAGGGATAAATTGACAGAGCTGAAATTCCAAATTTGTCCAAAAGATGGCGCCAGACCAAAACATGAGACCAAAAGAGGGGCCAGAATAAGCTAGACCAGTTAAAATAGAAAAGAGGAACACGGTGTCAGAGTGTAAGTCACGCATGGAGGCACAAATGAAATTTTTATTATGTGTTTTTTATTTTTTGATTTCTTTGCTTGGCTAAAAATGTATTCTGTAACCGCTTTAAGCAATATTATTTGTCAATTCGATCAAGGGACCCGTCACTGAGAATAGTGGCGTGACATAAATTGTTTGGAGAAGCACAAATGAAATGTTTATTATGTGATTTTTATTTTTTGATTTTTTTGCTTGGCTAAAAATGTACTCTGTAACCGCTTTAAGCAATATTATTTGTCAATTCGATCAAGGGACCCGTCACTGAGAATAGTGGCGTGACATAAATTGTTTGGAGAAGCACAAATGAAATGTTTATTATGTGATTTTTATTTTTTGATTTTTTTGCTTGGCTAAAAATGTACTCTGTAACCGCTTTAAAGCAATATTATTTGTCAATTCGATCAATTCATGTAACAGAAAGTAGGTCAAAGGTGAAAAGGGGAAGTGAAAGGTTTTACCACTAGCTGTGCATTTGGTGGAAAGTACTGCGTGGTCAGGGCGGAAACAGCTGCTAAAGGCCACAGAAAACAAAGCGTGGGGGAGGCTGGCCAGTTCCCTCTATGGGCGGGGGAAAACTGGCCAGTTCCCTCTATAGGCGTGGGAATGCTGGCCAGTCCCTTCTATAGGCGTGGGAAAACTGGGCAGTCTTACCCTATAGGGAAAGTACAGGAGAAAAGAAAGGGGAGGGGGGGAGACGGAGAGGTCTATAAAAGGTCCTGCTGGAGTAGCTTCAGGGCTTTTTTCCCCCAAAAGAGCGCTTATACGTGAAGAGGCCCGGAGGAGTTTCAAGATTTTTTCCAAAGTCCCGAAGATCTTTGTGTGAGACGCAGGATCGCTGGACTGAAATTAACTTGGATTTACTCCCAAAAATTGGACTGGACAACTTTATAGGAGGAATAGGTGAGAGGGATTTATATTTTTTATGTATTTTAGCGAGAGGGGGGAATAGTCATCGGGCCGCCGGATTCCTCGTGGCCAGCCTGTTTCTTTAATTTGGATTTCAGAAGCAAGATCGAACTGATCACTCGACTTTGCTTTCACCAAAAATAGCACGCAGCTGGTAATTACCGCTTCCCTTTTTTATGAACTGTGTTTTGCAATCGAATTGTTCTGGGATTGAATGATTTTATTAACACGGGTATCAGTGAGTGAAATTGTTCAGTTTCTGGGGTAATTGAGATTTGTAATTCTATTCCATGTTTCTTCAATAAATGTGTTTTGTATATTACTTACTTCGTTGTACGCGGATTTGTACTGAATATGCAACCGATGGTTTGGGGCCGATTTAAATAAAATAAATCAACGGAAGTGTTTAAATCGGAATATTATTTTGTGTAGAACGGAAAGTTATTTGACTATTTGAAAGGCTCAGGCCCGCTTCCCCTTTTTGACGGCGGAAGTGTCTAAATCGGATTATTATTTTGTGTAGAACGAAAAGTTATTTAACTATTTGAAAGGCTCAGGCCCGCTTCCCCTTTTTGACGGGTCGCGTAAAAAGTAACTCTGAGCCAGTTGGAGAATTAAATAACTTTCGTAAATATTTAAAGGAGGAGTGGATTTCGTTAGAAGTGAATTGTTGGAAATTTACTTCTTCTAAATAAAATAACGACGACGGTTGAAATAAATCAGTGGAGTTGGAGGAGAATAAAAATATTTCGATTGTCCGTCGGGCGCGGCTCAGTTCCCCTTTTCGACGGGCCGCGTAAAAAGTAACTCTGAGCCAGTTGGAGAATTAAGTAACTTTCGTAAATATTTAAAGGAGGAGTGGATTTCGTTAGAAGTGAATTGTTGGAAATTTACTTCTTCTAAATAAATTAACGACGACGGTTGAAATAAATCAGTGGAGTTGGAGGAGAATAAAAATATTTCGATTGTCCGTCGGGCGCGGCTCAGTTCCCCTTTTCGACGGGCCGCGTAAAAAGTAACTCTGAGCCAGTTGGAGAATTAAATAACTTTCGTAAATATTTAAAGGAGGAGTGGATTTCGTTAGAAGTGAATTGTTGGAAATTTACTTCTTCTAAATAAATTAACGACGACGGTTGAAATAAATCAGTGGAGTTGGAGGAGAATAAAAATATTTCGATTGTCCGTCGGGCGCGGCCCAGTTCCCCTTTTTGTCGGGCCGCGTCAAAAGTTAAATAGGACACGATCAAAAAATAGACTTGCCTTCCAAATTAATTATTGGGCAAATCTAAAGACAGCACGACATTTTTATTCGGTAAGAAAGTCGCTATTCTCTTCGAAGCAATTAAGTGGGGTGAAGAACTCCGACGGTCAAGTGCTAGATCTACGTATACGAAGTTAGAATTAATAATATAAAGGGCATTCATTTTCTTCTTAAATGCTATTATTGTCACACTTTTATTAATTCGATTCTCTTTCGAATAAAAAAGTTGGTCGGCTCGCTGCATGAGCGACCAAGTGGAACGGACCCATATGAACATTTACTTCGGCAAAACTAGTGCTTGGGTGCGCTATACAAACGAATCCTGAGGTCTTAACAAAGACATCTAAAAAATATCCGTAACGAATAAGAACTTCAAACATTAGCGGGGAGCCATCAATACGATGCGGTCACTTCGAAGTCCTGCCTCGAATTGAGTTACTCGGCACGCGCTTCGGGTGACTTGAGAGGGATTGGCGTCGTACAGAAATTAGATTGATTCCGGAGGAGTTAATTTAACTCGGGTGGTTAGATTACGGACGAATCTCCAAACCCGGCTAAAACAAACCCGTTACTGGGAAGCCGGGGGCACCTGATTGCAAGAGGTGCGTTTGACAAAGGTTACCACAAGGGTACTGTGAAAGCCCGACAATTTACTCGCAGGTGATGGCAGCCAGCATGGCTAAATTTGTCCCGCCAATGGGAAGTCAAATCTTGCTCTATGTTGATGACATTTTAATAGCATCTCCTGATTTTGCCTCTTGCCAGAAAGACACACTTGCAGTGCTGCATCACTTGGCAAGTGAAGGCCACAAGGTCAGCAAGGACAAGCTTCAACTGTGGTCCACTGAAATTAAGTATTTAGGCCACAATCTAAGTTCCCAAGGTCGATCTATAGTTGAGAGCAGAAAGGCCTCTATTTTGCAAGCTCCTAAGCCACTCACAAAGAAACAAATGATGTCTTTTTTGGGTCTCACAGGTTATTGTAGAAGCTGGATACTTGATTATGCCCAAATTGTTGCTCCTCTGTCCAAATTGATGTATGTGGATAACATCTCAATGTCCACTCACTTAAAATGGACTCCTGAAGCTGAGGAGGCTTTTGTGTTGATCAAACAGACTTTGGTATCCAGCTCCACTCTAGCCTTACCCAACTATGATAAGGCATTTGTCCAAACTGTTGACTGCAAAGGTCATTACATGACCTCTGTTTTACTCCAATCACATGGCTCAAAGTTGCGACCTATTGCTTTTTATTCCTCTAAACTGGACAGTGTTGCATGTGCTCTCCCACCATGCGTGAGGGCCGTGGTGGCGGCCTCCATGGCTGTGGAGAGCAGTGCTGGTGTTGTGTTGTTTCATCCTTTAACACTGAAAGTTCCTCATGCTGTCTCGGCCCTTCTGCTACAGACTAATATGACTTTTCTGTCGCCTGCACGTCATCTTTCTTGCATGGCTACGTTACTGTCTCAGCCGCACCTGACCGTTGAAAGATGCACGACACTCAATCCTGCCACTCTCATTCCCCTTCCTGACGACGGTGAATTCCATGATTGTGTCGATGCTGCCCAACAGATTGCAAAGGCTCGGCCTGACTTGAAAGATACGCCTCTGCCAGATGGTGATGTGGTTTTTGTTGATGGGTCTTCTAAGAAAAATGAATCTGGAGTGACCCTTACTGGGTATGCCTACTGGGTATGCCATTGTTACTGCCGACGAAGTCTTGGAGGCTGCTAAACTGCCATCCTATATGTCAGCACAGGCCGCTGAGCTCATTGCTTTGACTGGGGCCTGCAAATTGTTTGCAAACAAGTCCGTCACTATCTGGACTGATAGTCAGTATGCTTTTGCTACAGTGCACGTTTTTGCTCAGCAGTGGAGCAACCGTGGCATGATAACTTCTACAGGGAAGCCCGTCACCCATTCCACATTACTAACTCAACTTTTGGACGCTGTCCAGCTACCTTTAAAGGTGGCTGTTTGCAAATGTGCTGCTCACACTGCAAGATCTGATCCTGTTTCTCTTGGTAATGCTTTTGCTGACAAATCTGCTAAGGCCGCTGCAGAAGGCCTGCTCCATGTCCTCTCGTCTCTCACTGATCATGATTCGATGTCACACATCTCCCCTGATGTGTTGCTTGACATGCAGTCTCAGAGCCCCTCCCAGGAACGACTCTCTTGGGAAAAACGGGGTGCAACTAAAAACACTGATGGTCTTTTTGTGTGACCTTTGGGCAAACCTATCTTGCCTCGTAACTTGTTCAAATGGGCTGCTATTTCGAGTCATGGGGTCACCCATGTCTCGACGGGGGGTATGGTGAAACAAGTTGAAGCTATTTACGTATACAACATACGGCTTTGCAGCTTTCTCACAACAATTTTGCAGAGCCTGTCTGATCTGTGCTAAACACAACCCACAAGGCAATTTAAGACCTCAGAGAGGGAAATACCCGACTCCATTGTATCCGTTTCAGACAATACATATGGATTATATTCAATTACATAAATGTGAAGGGAAAGAATATTGTTTGGTCATAATAGACGCATTTTCTAAATGGGTAGAAACATTTCCTACCAAACATGCTGATGCAAATCACAGTGGCAAAAGCCTTATGCAAAGACATCATTCCAAGGTACGGTATTCCAGAAAAAATTTACAGCGACAATGGTCCACACTTTGTAAATCAAGTAGTGCATAACATTGGGAGAATGTTCCACATAAATTTAAAGAACCATTGTTCTTATCATCCACAATCAGCTGGCCTTGTTGAGAGATCGAACGCGACTATAAAAAACAGATTAAAGAAATGTATGGAGGAAACCAAACGACCATGGACTCAGTGCTTAGACCTGGTCAAAATGTACATAAATATTACAAGTACAACAGGGCTAACTCCCTATGAAACTATGTTTGGAAGACCTTACAGGCTTCCTCAGTTCAAGAACACATGGGAGATCCCCGAGGAAGCCACATTAGCTGATTACATGAGAAAAATGTTGGAACGTCAAAAGAATCCAACCAATAACACTGATGATGAACCCATTTCTCCGCAGGAAGACCCCAAAGTGGTACCGGGAGACTGGGTTTTGATCAAGAGTATCAAGAGGAAGAATTGGCATTCACCCAAGTGGGAAGGTCCCTTTTTGGTACTACTCACGACACCTAATGCTTTGAAAATAGCCGAACGCAACACATGGATTCATTTATCTCATTGTAAAAAGGTGATCTCCGCAGACCCAACCTAAGTACGGAAGGTGAGCAAAGTCTGGTAATAGTGCCTGATCCTGGTGCCAAGATCCAGGGTTGACACGAAAGCTAGCAGAAGCCAATTTCCAAGACACCAACCCGAAGCTCAGGGTGTTGACTCTGAGGAGATCCAAAAACATGAGCATTAGAGAGTCATTTGGTGAGTGCTTTAATCGGGCTGTAGCCTGCGCAAAGTCTACCATGCGCTTTTGGTTGCTTTTGCTGATTTGTGTTACCATTATATTTTTTTCGGGGGTTATTTTATTCGTATGGATAGAGTACCATGAGCCTCGAACATTCTTCTCTCAGGCAACTACCAACACTGATTCTAATCAATATGGCTCATGGGGAAAAATTGCTAGACATAAGCGCAACACAAAATCCCCTTTCGATCATGTTGTTTGTACACCAGAAACCGTCCGCGTTCCAACTTGCGTACCATGGCTTTTGTCTTGGACTTACAATAACTCATTAATGTTTACTGTGGCTCCTAATACATCTTCTTCTATTATTTTACCAATGAAAAGTTTGAAAGGTTTTCGAAATGGTCACCCCACTACTGGGGATAAATGGCTCGGATATTGGTGGTATTTAACTGGTCACCCAGTTAGCACCGACTGGGGCACCCTTGTCACCACACAAACGCAAGATTTTTGGCCCTCTGGTTCCAGTGAAGAGGCTGTGTTCTTTGCTAAACGAGTAACTTTGAAAAATCAGGGCACAAGCCTCCTTTTGACTCTTACACTCCCTGATGGTCAAATTCGTCCTCCAAATGCCACTTTGTTTAACACTTCTTGTTGGGGTTTTCAACTGTGGGCTTGGTCCTCTGGAATTGATCCCCACTTTCCTATTGCTATTTGCATTAACAAAACAATGTCGATCGTAGACCGTCCCGTTACAAATAATTACACCTTGTCAGCAGGAGCAAAAATCACAAGTATGCCCCTCACTGATATAGACAGCTATTTTGTAGCCTCCACAGGAATAAGCGGTCAAACCAACAACTGGCTTCTTATGGCTGAGCAAGCCGCAAAAATGGCTAACACCAATTGCATTGCATGTATGGGTCCAAGACCTCTTTTGAAAATCATACCTGCAAATATAGTTCCTAAGTGTGCTGTTGTTTTAATGTTAAACTCATCCATTTCACCCACTCATGATTGTTTTAAATGGGATAAGGTTTACCCTGTTGCCTCTATGACAAAATATAAACCCCTTTTTTCGTCCGATGTAGCTAAGGGTAATTTTACATGCATTAGATTACCTGGTACTGGTGAGAAGCTCGGCGCCCTACCTACTCCATGGTGTGAGTCCATGACCAATGTCACTGCCCCTTTTTTGCCCATTGCTCGTAGTGATATTTGGTTTTGGTGTAATAGTAACAAACTTTATGATAGGTTACCTTTAAACAGCTCTGGAATTTGCGCTTTGGTAACCCTATTGTTTCCTGTTCATTTGATACCAATGTCCTCTTATGATCTAACATCTGTTGCTAAGTCCGTAGTGCCCAAATACTGGCCGAGAACGAAGCGAAACGCCGAATGGCAGGGCGCAGCTAATCCAACTTACATAGATGCCATTGGTGTTCCTAGAGGAGTACCGGCTGAGTATAAGCTGGTGAATCAGATAGCAGCTGGTTTTGAATCCGCCCTGTGTTGGTGGTGTACTCTTAACAAAAATGTTGACAGGATTAACTACATCCACTACAACGTGCAGAGGCTTGGAAATTGGACCGAGGCGGGTTTCAAGGCGGTCCACTCCCAACTGGCCGCTACTTCCCTCATGGCTTTCCAGAATCGAATGGCCCTTGACATGCTACTCTCAAAAGAGGGCGGTGTCTGCGCCATGTTTGGTGAGCAATGTTGCACATTTATTCCAAATAATACTGCAGCCGACGGAAGCCTGTCCCGGGCCCTTGAGGGTCTGAGGACCTTGAATGGGAGGATGAAGGAACACAGTGGGGTGAACACGGAGGTTTGGACCGACTGGTTGAACGTGTTCGGAAAGTACCGCACCCTGGTTTCCTCGGTCCTGGTCTCCATTGCCGTTTTCTCTGCCATTTTAACCCTGTGTGGATGTTGCTGCATTCCTTGTCTCCGATCCTTAATTATTAAGCTAATTACAACTGCTATCTCTCCACCAGCTGAGACTTTTCCGTTACTCCAAAGGGATGACCTTTCGATCGACGGGAGTTCTTTCTCTAGTGACGACTCTGTCAGCGAATCCATTGTGGTAAACCTGTCCGATTTGTTTCGTGACTCTGGCTTTGACGATTAAGACTCAATTTCCTCCCAAGTGTTAGTTCTTGCGAAATGTGATCCCTTGGCTGAAAATCTTTTGAAGTGGCCATATGGGTGATAAGTTAGTCCCCGAGAACTTATGATAAACAGGGGGGAATTGTTAGAAAAATTGTATATATATGTTATCATGCGTTCTCTAATGAGTACTTATTCACAATATTACTGTTCAGTATGCTTGCTGCTTTGCCTTGCTTATTCTTATCTTGTACAACAGAACAGAAGGATTACGGCTGGGTCAGGGGCGAGATGACGGTTGTGTCAAACAAGATGCTGCTGACAGCTCAGCGTCCACCAGAACAGATCGTGAAAACAACACGTCAAACAATGCGTCACGAACCTTCTGATCTTCCTTAAAGAACGTCACTTTCTCTTTTTATCTCTCAGAATATCGCTTAAACTGTTTTGCTGATATAGCCATATCTGCACGCAACACTTTGTGCGTTACTTTTTGTTTCTTACGAGACGAAGCCACAATCTCTTTCCCCCCCCCCCCCCCTTAAGGGCTAATCGTCTCACACTGTGGGTAGGGCATTCCAAATAAAAAGAGCGAGGAGTGTAAAACAGATTTTTAGTGTAGTCGGATTGCTGTAAGTCTGATTGCACTCCTCGCGAGAAAAGACTCAATATTCTGCCTCACTTGTTTTTTGTCTGCTGACCCTTTTCTCTTATTCAGATATTCAGTTAGCACTTTGAACCTAACAACGTCGCATGCGAAGATGTACCCAATGATCACATAAGCGCCATGATACTCCAGACGCTAGGATGCATGTGTGCGATGGATGCGCACGGCATAGGGCACAATGATCTACATGTGGCTAACATCCTTATCAGGCGCACGTCCCATGACTTTGTGGTGTACGTGAGCGGCCCTGATGTGCTGGCGTCCACCCCCACCCATGGCCTGGAACCTGTGATCATAGACTTTGGGTTGTCGCGTATGCCCTCCCACGACCGGCGGTACCTGGGCGCAGACTACTTCACGGAGATCGGCATATCGTCCACTACCCACCGCCCTGACCGGCGCTACGACGTGGCGGTATTTCTCATGGGCCTGGATTACGTGTTGCGCCAGATGCAATCCCGCAGCGGAGTGGTCGACTATCAACCGTTAATAAACAGTATCCCCACCACCAAGGACAGCAGACCTCATCACAGGAATCTCAGGAGTCTGTGCCATTTGCTAACCGAGATATTGCCCACAAGCAATGTCTGTGACACCGACACCATGCTCGCCATGCTGTTCATCATGCGCTCGGTAGTGTCCATAGGCCCACAGCCATTGGCGGGCGACGTCCGTGCGGCCTGGTGTACCGTTATCGAGCACTTTGGCTATAGTCTGGAGAGACTGCGGGTGGCCTGTGCGAATCTTGTGGCGTGCCCGTGCGCTGAGAGCATCCTAGTTCTGGCCAGGATAACGGCGCATATTACACACCGTGTCAATTCACACAACAGCCGTGTACTGGTTAGACACGTCTACAAGAGCACTGCTTGGAAGCGTCCCGCTGATGCGCTACTGCTGGTGGCGGCCCAAATGGAGTGTCAGCCCCCGCAGTCCTCCGAAGGTACTGTGCGTGTGGTGGACGTAGGCACAGGAGAACAGCGCGTTGAGCCATTGGTAGACTGGGCCACGGTCCTGGCTGTGCGTGGGGTTACCGGAGGCTCCATCAGGGCCATATTGGACAACATCGAGAGGACCAACGGCACCGTGGACAGGATGGTGGATGACATGCTGATGCGCTGTGCCTACATACACAGGAGCAGGAGACACCGCTAAATGGTGTGCCCCTTGGCCTTCAGGGCCGTGGTGATGACACTCGGTATAGACCTGGCCACGGAAGTGCTGTCTGGCATCCTGTGGTCGGTGTCACGCCGTAGTGCCATCTGAGACTTGGCCTCGCGCACTGCGAGACGATTTAGGTATGCACAGGCGATGTTCTCGGAGCCCGTGAGCACGTAGGCATTCTCGATGGTAGCGGCTGTAAACACCCGGCCGTAGCGCTCGGTCAACCTGTCAAACACGGCCTTCGGAGGGTGGGGATCGGTGCGCTTAAAGTATGCCTCCATTTTACATTAAAATATACAGTATATTGGAAATTGGGACTGTGTTGGTAGTGGGCCGCGAAAACAACCTGGTGACATTTATGCACGACCGCGATAATTCGGTGTTCCTAACGGTTAAAGTGACGCATGGTTGTGTAAAGGTTGTGGACGTGGGGAGCTCCGAGTTCAGCACTTATATGGCGGCCTGCCTCTATACAGCAGGACATATATATGGCTCCAGGCTCACGATCCCCAGAGACCTGGCTAGACCATACATGGCTCAAATGGGCTTTGTCAACTGTGGCAACGTCGGCCAAGTGGGCCTGTGCCCTGCGTATCTCAACTATAACCACCACAAGCTCGTCATACACATGGCCTATAACAGCCTCGAGACACAACACTCAATGGTGCTGCTTGTAGTGGGCATGTCCTACTTCCAAGTACAACACTTTAAGGAGATGGTGGACATGAAGATAGCGGGTGCGGGCGCCCTGCACACTGTGGAGTACATCGATAAGATCATACAGCTCGTGTCGATCATGTCCATGCCCGAGTACGGTTCCATGCCACCCTCTGAAAACACTATGTTTGAGTACATCGTATTACCGGGGAATAGCATGCAACACGTCAAAGATAGGTTGGTCAACTGGAACCTGTCATTCCTTGTCGTGGCACACCAGAAGGGACTTGACATGTACAGAACGTCTAATGAGGGACAACCAGAGGTCATGCATGCATCATGGGATGAGATCACCGGCCACGTGACAGTCAGAACATACATGCAATACGCACCCAGGCTCATGGGGTCCACGTGCGGGGACCTGGCCACATATGTTTCTCAACGGACCAAGACCGCGGCGCAGTTTAACCACATGCCCGTACCGGTGATGGGGGATGATATCGAGTGGGATGATGATTAAAGAAAATGTTCACACTGGAGCAGCGGAAGAAGCTGCAGGAGGTGGAGGAACAGGTGAAGTACTACACCAACGCTAAGACCCTGGATGGACTGCCCATGGCCACGAGTCAGCAGTCTGTGTACATCGACAAGATTGTAGGTATGCTGGGTCTGAATAGAGACCCGAGCAAGGGCACACGCCTGGTGGACGTGGCCATTGCCATGCTTTCGGGACCTGAGGCCCAGCCACCCCCTCCTCACGGCTGGGCTAGAGTGTCGAAGCTGTCGGAGGACCAGGCCCTCAAAATGCACGAAACTACCCTCGAGGAATATATGGCCCCGAGGCTAGACTATGCCCAGGAACAGCTGTGTGACCTGGTGTTTGACAACAGTACGGCTGGGTCGGTGTCCGCACGCATCAAGAGGTTCGTACGCACGTGTGACGCCACGGCCAAGTATGCTGACGATGACGACAAGGCCAAGATAGACCGGGTCTTGGATGAGCACATGCTTAGAGTTAATTACGAACTGTACGCTGAGGACTTCAACAGGTGCCGGTACGTCCGCAGGCTCAAGAGAGATGGTCGTATACGCCTCGCGGCCATCCCAGGCGTGGAGCCCATAATTAGGGTGCACGGTCGCTACTTTCTCCTCCGGAGCAGGGACACACACTACAGGTACTGGAAGGAATGCAGGTGCCTGAGGAGGCTGGGCCCATGTTATGGTGGCTGCAGTCCTGACAGTGGTCTTGGCCGTCGTGGTAGTCTGCCACGTTAGCGGCACCCTTGAGCTTGTGTAGAGTGTAGTACGAATGGGGTTTACTGGTAGGCATTTTTTAAGGTATGTTTTAGGAAAAAATGACATTTGTGTTTATCTACACCATCGTAGCTGCCGCACTCATAGCCAGCGGGTCGCCCGTGTTTGTCAGGTTGCTAGTGGCTGTCAGTGTGGTCGCCATGCTGCTCTCCGTCAACCGAGAAAGGCACGAGTGTGCCACACGGCTCGGGAAGAGCCCCTTTCAACGGCACCATGGGGTAACCCTATACCGCGACCACCTCAAACTGCTGAGGGATGTGCGCCTCAAGAATGTTGTTATTTAACGGCGTCCGGTGGAAGAGCGCCGTCTGGGGGATGATCGGCGTCTACTGGGGGAGCGGCGTCTAGCAGGAGAGCGTCGTGTGGCGGGGGACTTTCTCCTGCGGGGGGACATGCGTCTCTTGGGGCTGGCTATCCGGCGCAGGGACCGTGGGCTGGCAGTGCACCTGAAGACATTTGGCTGAGGCATTTTATATATAAAAAAATTGTATTTGTGAAACAGCACAAAGTGCATCAGATACTTAAGCATGCACAATGGACACAGTATACATTTACCAGTGGCTGTATTCAAATTATGAGATTAGAGGGTACGGCCTAACGCGTACATCTAAGGTAGCGTGCGTTAGGATACCCAATTTCAGGCAGGTGGTGTACGTAGAGTGTCTGGGCGAGCCTGTCGAAGTCAAAAAGCTGTTTATCGACCACGGGTTCAAAGTGTACGAAACACCGCTGGCCTGCAACCTGCATGGCGGTAAGGGTAAAGGCACTTTCTTTGGGGCGCGGGTGTCTGGATACATGGCACTGCGTGCCATACAAGAGCACGTAGAGGCACACACATTTAAGTTGCACGAAACAAAGGTGAGTAAGACCCTAGAGTTAACTGCACGCGCAGGCCTACCCTCAGTGGGGTGGGTGGCCGTACAGCAGCGGTGCGCCGTAGCCAGAACAAAGACCATGGTCGACCACGAGTATCTTGTGGCAAACTGGCAGTCGGACTGTTAGGTACAAAATCAGCAAAAGGATCAGCAGACAAAACCAGTGAGGCAGAATATTGAGTCTTTTCTCGCGAGGAGTGCATTTAGACTTACAGCAATCCGACTACACTAAAAATCTGTTTTACACTCCTCGCTCTTTTTATTTGGAATGCCCTACCCACAGTGTGAGACGATTAGCCCTTAAGGGGGGGGGGGGGGGAAGAGATTGTGGCTTCGTCTCGTAAGAAAAGAAACAAAAAGTAACGCACAAAGTGTTGCGTGCAGATATGGCTATATCAGCAAAACAGTTTAAGCAATATTCCGAGAGATAAAAAGAGAAAGTGACGTTCTTTAAGGAAGATCAGAAGGTTCATGACGCATTGTTTGACGTGTTGTTTTCACGATCTGTTCTGGTGGACGCTGAGCTGTCAGCAGCATCTTGTTTGACACAACCGTCATCTCGCCCCTGACCCAGCCGTAATCCTTCTGTTCTATTGTACAAGATAAGAATAAGCAAGGCAAAGCAGCAAGCATACTGAACAGTAATATTGTGAATAAGTACTCATTAGAGAACGCATGATAACATATATATACAATTTTTCTAACACGGACATTGAGGCCGCCCCCCACATAGAGGGCGTGCCGCCGCCCACCATTTGCTACTTTGACATAGAGGTCAAGTCAGAGTTTGCCAATGTGTTCCCCAGTGACAAGGACGACGAGGTGGTCTTTCAGATAGGTATGGTGCTATGCAAGGGTAGTCAGGTACTCAAGACCGACCTGCTCTCGCTCAGGGGTAACAACTATGACAGCACAGTGTACCAGTATGACACAGAGGCCGACCTCCTGCAGGCGTTTGTTGCGTACCTCAAGGATCACCAGGTGGTTGCAGTGTGCGGCTACAACATAATGGGCTTCGATATACCCTACATGATCAAGAGGTACAGCCGGCTGTCGGCCCTGGGCACACTTAGGCGTGTAGGCTGGGATCCCACCAGACTGGCCCTGGAAAAGACCGTGGGTATGGGGCATGCGAGGATAGCCTACATACAGTGGGAAGGCGTGCTCACCATAGACCTGTTGCCCATAGTGACCATGGATCATAAGCTCGACTCGTATAGTCTCAACTTTGTGGCCAACCACTTTCTTAAGACGGGCAAGGACCCTGTCAAGCCCAAAGACATCTTCAACGCGTACGTCACGGGCAACATGGCCACGGTTGGTAGGTACTGTGTCAAAGACACGTTGCTGTGCCACCAGCTCGCCTGCTACTTCAATACGTGGCTGGCCCTATGTGAGATGGCCTCGGTGTGCAACACGTCCATCATGCAATTATTCACCCAGGGTCAACAGGTGCGCGTGTACTCTCAGATATACAAGCACTGTACGCCGCGCTCGGTGACAGACAAGGTATACGTCATACCCGACGGCAACGAAGCCGAAGCGGTCGGCTCGTACACGGGGGCCTACGTCTACGAGCCCGTGCCGGGTGTGTACAAGAACGTCATACCCCTAGACTTCTCTAGCCTGTATCCAAACATCATCATCAGCAAAAACATATGCTACACCACCATAGTAGAGCACGGCGGCGAGGAGTATGCCTGGGAGGAGCACGAGGGCTGCGAGCATGCCCCGCGGTACGCCGAGAAGGAGGCTTTGGGTCGGGAGATAGGGGCGCAGCAGTGCTCGCTCGCAGCGTTGCCGGCCAAAGCTAAGCAAGAGCGCGCCCGTCTCAGGGATCGCATACAACAGCTCAAAGTACGGTACGCAGCCATGGTGCCCGGCAGCACAAAGTGCAACACGTTCAGCTACAGGTTCACTCGAGAGTTTGAGGGCGTGCTGCCCAAGGTGCTCAGGGGACTGTTGGACAGCAGAGCGACCATACGCCGTCGCATGAAGGACATCAAGGACAGGGACCTGTACATGGTGTTGGAGAAGAGACAGCTGGCGTACAAGATCAGCGCAAACTCCGTGTACGGCACCATGGGCACACAGAGGGGATATCTACCGTTCATGGCCGGGGCTATGACCGTCACGTATTGTGGGCGCAAGCTCATCGAGAGAGCCGCCGAGCTTCTCAGGACCGTGGTGGGGGCCACCATGGTTTACGGCGACACGGACTCGTGCTACGTACAGCCTCCCTCGAGGAGCTGTGGGACCTGGCCATCGACGCCAGCGACACGGTGTCGTCGTTCTTCGATAAGCCCGTGCGTCTCGAGTTCGAGCAGTGCATCTATACAAAGTTCATCATCTTCACAAAGAAGAGGTACGTGTATGTAGCCGCGGCCAGGGACGGCACGACCCGCACAGGCAGCAAGGGCGTCATGCTGTCCAGGCGGGACAGTGCCATGTGCGCCCGTAACATATATGCAGCCGTCATGACCGCCATCCTCCAAGAAGACCCCCGGGCCCACGTCACGGCCAGCGACATGATGACGGCCATCATGGTGCCCGGGGCGCTGCCCGACAATGACTTTGTGCTCACCAAGAGCGTACAGGGCATAGGCGGTGAGTGCAATGACCAGGGCTCGTACCGCATACGCAACCCCAAGAAGGCGCAGGAGGTGGCGCAGCAGAGGTGCCGTTATGGCACAGGGGATGCATACCGTGCCGCCCTCAGAGAGGAGCTTGTCAAACAGATGCCTGCCCAGGCCCAACTCGCTGAGCGCATGAGGCTTCAGGGGCGCGCGGTCGTGTGCGGGGCGCGCGTCGAGTACGTCGTGCTCAGGCACCAGCATGGGGTGCCTGAAGCGCCCCTCGGCGGCAGGATCCTAGACTATGACCACTGGAGCGACACCAAGGATGTGTACCCGTTGGACCGCCTGTACTACATGAAGAGCGTCATAAATGCGTGTGATCAGCTCTTTGTCACGGCCGGCTATGGCGCCGTGTGTAGCAAAGTGTACGCTGCGCATCTGCAGGCTGCGTATGTGCGTAAAGAGCTGCTCAGGCAACAGAGCGTTATATAATAAAATGGCAGACACCGAGCAGCCACTGCGCAAAGAGGCCACACTGTCGTGCAACTCAGTAAAAGAGCAACTACTCAGCGCCATGGGCACTGAGTATAGACTGTCCAACAGTGTGCTGCAAGAGGTCATCGCCCACATAAAGAACCAGTACATTGTGGACCTGTGCGCCCGTATCACCATGGGCCTCGACTATAACAACAGTAAAACTGTTACCGAGAAGCTGCTCAAAGTGATCGGCATCTCAGGGTGGCCAGAGGTCCAGCTACCCATGTACTACGTTAAGTCGGGCACTATCATCAGGCTCATGAAGGACAAGATGCCTGGAGTGCGCATCCAGCAGCAGCACATTTGTGTGTACCTGCATATTGTGGGAGTGCTGCTGAGTCAGCATACCAAGGCCTGCGGCACTATGCTCATCAAGCCCGAGCACATGGCATACGTGCTCAAGAACAACAGGATCGACCCGAGCGCTCTGGTGTAGGCCAACTATGGAAAGTACTGCGCGTACACCTCCTGGTACACCTGCAGGTCGGCCGCACTGTATGGGCAGAATGTGATCCAATCGAACGCGTGTGGGTGTTGCCTTACAAAGGCCCGCACACTGTTCATGGCCACTCGCACAGCGTCCCATATGGGATAGTTGTACACACCTGTAGAGATGGACGGGAACGCTATTGTGCGTAAGTGGTTGTTCATGGCCTCGTACAAAGACTGCACGTAGCAGCCCATCAGTTGCCGGGTTTGCTGCGTGGTTGGGACACTGCCGCGTTTCAGCACAGGGCCTACGGTGTGGATGACAAAATCGGCCGGAAGGTTATAGCCTCTGGTTATTTTTGCCTCCCCAACTCGAATATCATCCAGCTGCTGGCATTCTCTTAGCAGCCCAGAGCCCGCTGCACTATGTATGCACACAATGGCCGCTATGCGCAATGTGGATATGTCACACTGCCTAACTGTAACCCGTGTCGGTTCAATGGGCCAACTGGGGGCGTCGATGACGGTGCTCTCGTAACGTGTGGGCGTCTCGATCATGGTGGTATCTAGTTCAGTCGGGCAACCGTAATAGGGCTCTGGGCAATTGCAGAACATGTGCACGGAAAAGGGCATCCCTTACCTGAATGAGCGAGACATGCCCCTGACTAAGCACGCGTTGTGTGAGATGTTGTTTCACCCGGCCGAACGCACGCTCCAAGAGACAGTTCAGCCTAATGAAAACGACTGCACCATGAGTCACCCACTCCACGATGAGGCTGTGGATCGCGTCCTGGTAAAATACAACATTACTCATCTCCAGTTTATGTGCAGCGATCCGGATATTGTGATCATGGACAGGGGCAGAGCCGTTGACAAAGCGGCCATAATGGCCAGACTCTCGGGCTCACCGCAGACCAGTACCGTTACATCAGCCTCGCATCGGCCCGCGGTGGCCAGCAGCAGCAGCAGCAGCAGCAGCAGCAGCAGCAGCAGCAGCAGCAGCAGCAGCAGCAGCAGCAGCAGCAGCAGCAGCAGCAGCAGCAGCAGCAGCAGCAGCAGCAGCAGCAGCAGCAGCAGCAGCAGCAGCAGCAGCAGCAGCAGCAGCAGCGTCCAACGTATTCCAAGTATGCGTGAGTGCATGAGAACGATGTCTATGAGACAAGTGGTCGCCATGTGCAAAGAACGTAACATCGATGTGAGAAATGAAGATACCGGGCGCCCGTACACCCACGCAGAGCTGTGCAAGAAGCTAACGGGCAGTTCTCCCACCATCACGGTACCCGAAACGGGACTGGTGGTGGACCCGGCGCCCGCAAACAGTCTAGTGTACATTAAGATGCCCCACACTATGCTGCATAACACAGTTCGCGCAGCCCACGGTGTCACGTACAGCTTTGTGGCCGTGCAAGACTCTGTTCCGGGCACTTACAAGCCTGTGGATCCGGAGCACTATGTCGTCTGTCACACTCCTCCGAAGGACATAGCAGTGCAGCTGTCGCCCATCGACAGTTGGGGCCCGGACATCAAGTGGACCGTAAGGCGTCCCTCGCAACCCTAACCTTAACCCGAGGTCCCAGAACACTTTACATTGCTCCTTGCGCCTTTCCCCCGGACATCGTCATCAGTGATCTGATGAAGAAGCTGGACATCCTGGGCGATAACGCCGTAAGTGTATGCCGAACTCCTTATGTTCGCACTCCACGAGACTCGGCGGCTCAAATGTGACTTTTGGAAGGCTTTGCGCTGAAAGAAGCTTGTTGATGTTAGAGATTTGCTCACTCCAACTTATTTTGCAAGAACCACACGGGAGACAAGCAAGTTCTTTTAGACACCTGCAGGTGGAGAGATCACTCGCTACAGGAACGAAATCTAAAAGTCTCCTTCCTGCAAGGGCATATTTATTAGGAGGAACAGAGTGGGGGTGAGAGTGGACAGGTTTGGTGTACCCCCGGCCTCTGATAAGATCAGAGCAGGGGGTGTTTTACACTGTTGTGGGAAACAGAACAACTTTGATTGCTTCCCCTGCAGCTGGTCAATCAAGCAGAGGAAGCAACCACTTCATCTTACTCTGCATTGTGAGGGCAAGACAAGACTGATTTAATCATTATAGTTTACATTCCAACATAATCCTACGATAAAGATAACCTGGAAAACCCTAACATCTCCCTCCTGTTTTATCATATGATTATGTCACCCCAAACAACAAAGACAAGTAAGAAAAAACATATATATATATATATATATATATGTATAATGAAGAAAGAAGAATAGTAAAAATAAAAACAACAAACAATGATAGCAACACTTTCCAGTGAAGATGAGGCATTACCTCAATACCCCAGATCAAACTTATTGTGTAAGCGAAAAACCTGCTGGCCAGATGTTATTAGCAGGAAAATTCTTAAACGGCCCCTGTGCCACAGGCGACCAGAATGCTATCAATAAAAAATAAAAATAAAAACACAGAAACAGTACATCATTGTATCCATCACTTGCGAAGCATTTTCGATGGTTAAATCATCAAGTTTCTGTAAAACATGCCCAACAGAGCAGCATCTACGCAATCCACGTGTCATTATCGTCATCACATCCGTCATCTCTAAGAAGTTGTATATGAACTTGGGCTACAGTAGAGGACACAAACTTCGACACAGCAGACTTCAAACATGGGATAACGCAGGTCGTACACGAGCACAACACCACCAGCACAACAAGCACAGGAGACAGCAATTTCAACAGCAGTTGCCACCAGTTGCCAGAGAATAGCCATGAAAAGAAATCAAACTGATGTGGGACCTTGTCTTTAGACATGGCCTACTGTAAGTTCTTCAGCGAATTCATGGCGTCGTTTATGTGGGTGTCATTTTCTCCAGGTATGTATGTGCAACAGGAAGTCCCAATGATGTGGCACACACCACCTTGTGCTGCCGTCAACAAGTCCAGAACCATCCTGTTTTGCAAGACCATCAGTCTAATAGCCTGAATCTCTCTATTTTGTCCATCGTTGACTTGCAGCGAGAGATTCACAAAGGATTGAAAACGATAGTTCAGTGTCTCGATGAAGAGCGATAGTTTCCCAACCCCAATCTGAGGGAAGAGCGCAAGGACAACTTTGTCTCCGGCAGACCACAGTTTATGGTCCCCTGGAACGTTCGCACCCCAGACAGGGTCATGAGGGTCAAAGATTGCAACTGCTCTGCGTCGACGTCCAGATGAGTTGTGTGCTCCTGTCAGCAAATGATGTCGTATCCTGTAGGTGTGGTCTGTCACCCACACTGGTGCACACACTCCTGTCCAGTTGGCGGGCAGCATCGGATAAACCTTGTGACCACAAAGCCACCAGCCCTTCTGTATGAAGTATGTTCCGTTCGATGGTGTAGCCATGTTGGTTGGAGAGCCCTCACCACCTGAAATGGCTCTCTTATCTTGACACTCATCGGTGATGTCCAAAGCTCCCATCCAGTTTCCTCCTGGAGAGCAGTCGTCGTTAATGCAGACGTGGGTCTTGTTACCTTGGATGTAACATGTGTAATTCACTCCAGCTGGTCTCTCTGTGTAGGCCACTTGTGGTATTGTCCGTCCTTTAACAGTCACATTGAGATTTGTCCAGAACAGCTGATCACAGGCACCGTCAGCAAGTCCAGGGCGGTAAGGGTCGGCATCTTTGACTGTGACGGCACGGTGCTGATATCCAACTCCTCCCATAGATGCCATACATTTTGCTTCAGTGACATTCATTGCTCTGGCCTCCAAGCGAACTTGCGTGGAGGAAGGGGGGAGTTTCGAACACACATAGCACGCCTCCCGTGTGTGAGCTCTCACAGTGAACCTGACATACCGGTACCAAGTGTTGGTTTCGTATGGGTTTCTGGGGTCCCATGACCAGTCTTCAAAGTTCTCATCATGTGACCATCGTTTACCACGGGCAACATTGTCATTTGGTCTGTTCAGATGAGTCAATAGACCATAGCACGCTCCAACCACAACGCAGCAGAGGATCCATCTGGCATATGGAGCCCCGTTGCTACTAGGATGGCAGAGACACCGGGACATCCCCTCGCCTAGCGGAGTGGGGATCGATGAATTCTTCACCAACATTGAGACGCCTCACCCTAAACGATGGGGCCCCTTTGTAGTCAGCCTTCCCCACCACTCCGAATTAGGGGTCCAGCACTCTCTGCAACTTGCAGTGGCTGTGGTGAATCCAGCTGGGCCGTTGAGAAATTTTCACCGCCGTGGGAGTAGCAAGCAAAACTTGGAACGGTCCCTCCCACCGCGGGCTGGCCCAGTTCTTTCTTTTGATGACCTTGATGTAGACCCAGTCTCCTGGATTGATGGGGTTGTCGACCTGTGAGGAGGAAAGATCAGGCGGCAGTAAATTTGTCTTTGACACAGTTTGAGCGTCCTGATCATATAATCTGCCAAGGACTGCTCTTCATCTGTTGTTTGCAACTCTCGTAGTTCTTATGGTTCTTATGTTCCTGTTAGCCTGCAATTGTCCAAATCAAAAATGTTTTCTTTTGACTGTCTTTCTTTTGAACCTCTAAATCTCTCGTGTTGCTAACCTATCTACACCAGAATAAAAAAAATTACCACAGTATAACACCAAATGTATTCGAAAATTCATTGTCATAAAGTGTTGTATTATTACTATCTTCCACTATCTGTCCTACTAACTCCCTCCTTTTGAGGCTTGGCAACGCCCATACCTCACACCTTGACAATCTTTTTGGGAGAATGCGTTCTTTACTACATACGATTCCATCATCATTTAATTTGACTTTCTGTCCAAAACGCTTCTCAATTTCCCAGTTCACACATCTTCTACATGTGTTACTGGTTCTCCAGTTTTTTTTCTGTAGTTAATTATCAATCCAAAAGCTACGTGTTTCTTTCTAACATTCAACCTGCTCAAAATCACTCTTTCATCAAAGTCGCTCTACTAATTTTCCATAGTAGTCGCTAACGACTTCAACCATTCAACCTGTACCTTTTCATTCAGGCTATCATTCATCAATGTTCATTTGCATCTCACACACAGTCTCCAAAAAGGAGTCTTTCTATCACATTGGTCCCAATTCATCCAAGCTCACCACACAACATTCATATATCATTTTCAACTCAGGTTTCCTGGTAGAACAATCCACCAACTCAAAAAAAAATTAACTAAAACAAACAATTGGCAAATTAATCTGAATTTTTTCTTTGTTTTTAAATTTGAAGAACTCAATCTCTCAGATTTAGCTTGCATTTAGAATTTTGTATAATCTTATAACACAACCAATCAATTATTCCTATTAAATGTAGCATTGCAAAATCTTAAATTCACAATTTAGCTTCTTCCAATTCTTGAAAGCATGTTCTGTCATTTTTATTTTCTTCGAATTTCTCATGTGGGCTCGACACTTAACATGCACTAGTGTGGATTAGTTTCTGCTTGCAAACAGATTTCTCTCTTTTTCCTCTCATTTTTATCTTTCAAAATAATTTCTGTTCTGCGGTGCAAATTGGATAGACCACAGTCTAGCAAATTTTTTTTTATACTAAAACTTTAGCCAATGTTCATCATTTTAACATATACACACACACATGCAGAGCTCTCGCACGCAAAAGGTAGTTCCCAGCACCAATGATTCGTCACAGGCTGGCCATTTCCTGTGGTCGATCATGAGCTGGTCCCTCCCATGCACACGAGGACAGCACATTCTTATTTTATTTATTTATCTTCTAGAAGCAAGTTGCATTTCTTTACCACTTGATTTCTCAACTTCCTTTCTACTCCATACTTTTTCTTCCACTTCGGCATATATTGCATACAATTAAGAAATCTACTCGCCATGTACTTCTCATCTCCGTCAAGAGGTAGAGATTTACCGTTTTTATTTCCCATCTTAATTCTAGTAATTTTAGGTTTTACAATCTCTTTGTCTCAAAAAATATTATTATTATTATTATTACTATTATTACTTATTTATTTCTTTGAGGATCCTCAATGCAGGTTTAAATTGACCTTTCAACAAATTACTAGCCTGTATTATTGCCGTGGATCAATGCTAGAACTGCTATTTAGTCAATTTATCCTACCAGTCACACTCTCAATTACACAAACTCCAGCGCTTTGTATTTTTCTCATGGCTCGGACAAACCAAAGCCGTATCTCATAGCTCGGACAAACCAAAGCCGAATCTCATAGCTCGGACAAACCAAAGCCGAATCTCATAGCTCGGACAATCCAAAGCCGAATCTCATAGCTCGGACAAACCAAAGCCGAATCTTATAGCTCGGACAAACCAAAGCCGTATCTCATAGCTCGGACAAACCAAAGCCGTATCTCATAGCTCGGACAAACCAAAGCCGAATCTCACGTGCACCTGTGTTTTTTTTTTTTTTTTTTTTTATACGCGTTTCACAACAACACAATCACACAACTTCAGGCCTTTAACTTACTTGTCCCCTGGTTCGTTGCACTGCCGGGTCCCGTCAATCCACCTCTGTCAGACGAAGGCAGACCTAAGATGCTGGCCCAGCGAAGAATTTCCTTCCCAGGTCTTTCTTTACCAGGTCCGGCTAATGGACGCTGGCCCGTCGACGGTGTACAGCGCGTCGTCCTCCGTCAGCCAGATGATGGGTATGAGGGATCCCGGGTTTCGGCACCAAAACGTTAGAGATTTGCTCACTCCAACTTATTTTGCAAGAACCACACGGGAGACAAGCAAGTTCTTTTAGACACCTGCAGGTGGAGAGATCACTCGCTACAGGAATGAAATCTAAAAGTCTCCTTCCTGCAAGGGCATATTTATTAGGAGGAACAGAGTGGGGGTGAGAGTGGACAGGTTTGGTGTACCCCCGGCCTCTGATAAGATCAGAGCAGGGGGTGTTTTACACTGTTGTGGGAAACAGAACAACTTTGATTGCTTCCCCTGCAGCTGGTCAATCAAGCAGAGGAAGCAACCACTTCATCTTACTCTGCATTGTGAGGGCAAGACAAGATTGATTTAATCATTATAGTTTACATTCCAACATAATCCTACGATAAAGATAACCTGGAAAACCCTAACAGTTGACGCTGTGCCTTTGGGCTCTTGCAGAATCTCGCCAACGAGGAGCAGGTGGTCATGATTCACGCCAGGACCCTTCTCACCCTAGCCGAGAAGGTAACGCGCACGTCCACGCACACTCTCGCATTCTGCTTATGTGACAGCAGCCTTTCCTCAGTGGTTAGAATACATCAAAGTGACCAAGTCAGCACTTCAACAGTAGATGTTGGACATTGAAAGTGAGAAGGTAGACAGACACGCGACATCAGCCAAGGGGAACTCCGGCAATGTGCCCCAACAATTCTGACCTTGAGCTGTGCTAGGATATGTTCTGTAAGCAGAAGGGCTACCTGGATGAAGAGTTGGACTTCAGGAAGCGTTCCATGGACCAGGCTCATAAGGTAAGTCGCCCTCAAATCTCCCGCCGGACCACTGATGGACGAGGATTGCGGCCCAGAGGATCCTGGAGCTGGAGGCCATGTTGTACGAGGCGCTACCGCAGCGGGACTGCCCCGCCACGGACGGCGAAAAAGCCAGCCACGCTGGCGTGAATGACGTGCTGACGGCGGATCAGAGAGAAGAGCTTAGGAGCGCCGTGGACCAATGGAAGCGAGCCCTGATGTGCGAGTTGAGGGAGCGCGACGCTTGCATCCTCCAAGAGAGAATGGATCTGCTGCACAGCGCGCAACAGGTAAGGGCCCAAAGCCAGCCCGGCACTTACTTGCACGCTTACTGGCTTTTGAATGCCACTTTCCATTTGTCCGTCCTAGAGGAACAAAGAGCTGAAAGAATTCATCGAAGCTCAGAAGAGACAAATCAAACAATTGGAGGAGAAGTTTCTGTTTCTCTTTCTATTCTTCTCCTTGGCCTTCATTCTGTGGCCCTAACACCAGCTGGTGAGTGAGCTCCAGCGGCACCGCACTCGACACCTCCGATAAACTGCCAGCCGGTCTCAGACGTTGGCAGACGCTCCGATGCCGACGTATACCCCCCGCCACGGTGACAATCAGAAGGCAGGAAAGGCAAATTCACATGCAGGGCACTCTTGAACCAGAAGAGAGCGCCACAAAAAACGGTTGTTGCCCCAAACGCGCACTAAAAAGGGTCAGAATAACAAGAGTCCCACCGGCCAGCCGGGGCCACCCGTCCATCCATTTCTTCAGGGGGGGAAAAAATTGGAGTCACCGGTGAGTACATTTTGCATTTAGCTCTGCTTTTCTGCTTCTGTCTTCAAGTGTGTGGCATCCTGCGACCAAAGATTCAAGCAACCCCAAAGCGGTTGACCTCAACGTCCCACCACCATGCCGACCAGAGCAGGTGACATGATGCTTTGGACATCCTTCCGTCTCAGATGCCCAAAAGTACTCTTTGCCACATCTGCGGCAATACGGTGTCTTTTCAAAGGTGCAAATAAATCCAGCGTGGGCGGAACACGCACGTCTTCGTTTTTTCCCGCTTTGTTTGTGTGACAGCTGTTGTGAAAATTTTATACAAATAAAGTTGTATAGTACAGGTTTGGCCAAGCCGCAATTCCTGAACCGCATGCGGCTCTTTGCTTGGATTCATGCGGCCCTTTTATGTTCATAGCAACATTTGTGTGTGTGTGTGTGTGGGGGGGGGGGGGGGGGGTGGTTGTGCGTGTTGGCTTCACTTGAGTTCAATTTGGTATTTTGGTCAAAAGCGCATGTGGTGAAATTCCACAAAGTAGGATGGGCAAACACATTCCAGTAAACTATTAGTGTCAATTGGGCTCTCGAAATGGCAGAGAAAAGATGCACAGCAAAACGGAAATATGTAGATGAACACAGGACGTTTTTATCAGAGTGGGAAAGTTTATATTTTTTGTTGAACGTGATGGCAAACCATTCTGCCTGTTATGTCAGACCTCAGCGCATTTCAAAGATTCAAATCTTCAGCGCCATGCACTTCAGCTCACTCCATGGCTAACATTGATCAGGCGTCGAACCCGCAACATCATGCTTAAGAGGTGGACATGCTAACCAGTGCGCCATTAAAGTCAAAGTCAAAGTCAAAGTCAGCTTTATTGTCAATTTCTCCACATGCCAAAGACACACAAAGAAACCGAAATTTCGTTCCCCCCTATCCCACGGTGACAAGACATGGCTCACAACAGACAAACAAGTAAACAAGTATAACAAAAGCGTGCTGAATAAATAATGAATAAATAACACAACAATAAATAAATAAATAAATAAATAGGAGGAGCAGAAAAAAAAAGGAGCAAGTGCGCGTACAGCAGACATTCCCGAAAATAGCGCAACAGTGCCGCACGCTATGCAGAAGGGGGTAGCGAGTTCAGGGCCCTAACAGCCTGGAGAAAGAAGCTGTTGGCGAGTCTGGTGGTGCGGGAGCGCAGGCTTCTGTACCTCTTCCCAGAGGGCAGAAGGTCAAACAAAGAGTGAGCCGGGTGACTCACATCTTTGGCAATCGAGGTTGCCTTGCGGGCGACATGGGAGGTGTAAATGTCCTTTATTATGTCAACGCATAATAACTAAGTCTACTGATCAAAACAGCGGTTACTATATGACGTCGCTACGTCGTGGTCAAGTGACGCAGACAAGACATCAATGGACGGACCTTCCTCCGAAATTAGAATCCGTGGGCAGAGTTAACTTGTTTAAAAGGGAGTGGGCAGAAGAAATATTTAATTTATTTAAATCTATTTTGAGTGCACACCATTATGCCAATGCATAACAACTGTAAATCTACTAAACAAAACAGCGGTTGCTATATGACATCTGCCACGTTGTGGTCACGTGACAGACGTGACGTCGATGGGCGAAACTTCCACCGGAATTCAAATCCGCGGGGAGAGTTAACTTGTTTAAAAGGGAGTGGGCAGAAGAATTATTTAATTTATTCAAAACCATTTGGAGTGTGCGCCATTATGTCAATGCATAACAACTGTAAGTCTACTAAACAAAACAGCGGTTGCTATATGACGTCTGCCACGTCGTGGTCACGTGACGCGGACGTGACGTCGACGCCTACTTTACATCCCACCGATCACAGGACCCCTCGGCTGCATAACCGCGCCCCCTTCCCAACCAATCGGATTTGCTATACGCGAAAACGACGCCAATGGGCGGGCTCTTCCGCCAGAATTTAAATCCGTGGGCGTGGCTTGCAACAGGAAGTAGGAAAATGGCGATGTTGACAAAGACACAGCGGATGGTAACTTACGACTAACGAGAGAAATATTTTTATTTTCTGCTTGCAACTGGACCGTCCAGAGCGTACACGGTAAGTACAACTCATCGTTTTTAAAAAGAAGTACTTTTGTTGCCCTGAAAAGCGAGTGAGTGTGGCGTTTGGGGGGAACGTCGAATTTCTGCGATTATTTCGACTGGTCAACGGTTGTAAATGATTGCGTTGATTAAAAACTTTATTTAACTCTACTCTTAACTTTGCCGTTTCAGATATGCGAGTATTACACCGCGGAAATGACGTCAATAGGCTGAACTGTCGCCAAAATTCAAATCTGTGGGCGCAATGGCCTTGAGCGAGACAACGGATACATAAACGACGACTATCAACAGAAATATCTTTATTTTCTGCTTGCAAGTGGACCGTCTAGAGCGTACACGGTAAGTACAACTCATTGTGTTTAAAAATATTTACGTTTGTGTAGTTTGCGTTGCGTTACATCTGTGAATGTTGGTTGAGGCTAAATGTTAATGTTTAATTTCCTTCCTTTAGGTTCCACGGTGTTTGTTGGCTGTAAGTTTTCCACTGCAAGAAGAGGCTCGTATCATTGACCAGGAGCGAGCTACAAGTATCATTGACCAGGAGCGAGCTACAATGGTGAGTAGCCATAACATTTATGTTAAACACTTCCTATTTCATGTCTAACAGTACTTGATTTAACAAATAACCATAAATAAATACAGTGTGGGCACTGAAGTTAACATATGTGATTATACTGCCTAATCCGTCACCGAGTATATTGTTGCAAAGTAATATAAGATCCAAAGTTGTAATTCAGAATAGTTTTCAAAAGAAGGCCATTAGAATTATATACAAGTCTGATTACCCTGAACATAATAACAAGCTATTAATTAAATCACAAATTCTTCAATTCAAAGATTTGGTAGATTATCAGACAAATAATGTCTAACAGTAATTGATTTAACACATCACGATAAGTAGATTGAGTGTGGGCACTCTCAAGTTAACATATGTGATTATACTGCCTAATCTGTTACAGAGTATGTTGTTGCCAAGTAATGTAGAATAGATCCAAAGTAGTAATCCAGAATAGTTTTGAAAAGGCCATTAGAATAATAAACAAATCTGATTACCTTGAACATAGTAACAAGCTAAGTGTTTAATATGTCCTATGAAGTCAAAATTGGGCACCATCATGTGGTGAAATTTGGAATTGCATCACATCCAATTTTGCCTGGGAACAAACAGATTAAATAAATCTTAGTTTTGAATAAGCCACTCCTTCTCAAACAAGTAAACTCTGCCCATTTTGCGCAGTAGATGTTCTGTTAATATCTAGTGTTTATACAAAGTCATAATTTAAATTGCTTTCAACCTTCATTCATCGGTTCAACCAACATTACTCGCTCTTATTACCAATTTGTATTGATTTAACTAAGCGTTTAATACTTCCTATCAGGTCTCAAGTCAAGATTTGGCAAAATACAATTTCAGCAAATCCAATTTTGCCAGGGAACAAAAATAGATTAAATAAACTAAATAAGTCTTCTTCCCATTAAATACATCAGAAAAGTTTGTCTTGTAAGCAGTCCTCTTCAAACAAGTAAAGTCTGCCCATTTTGTGCCGTAGATTTTGTGTCTATGCCTAGTATTTATAAAAAATCATAATTTAAACGACTTCTTTCCTTCATTCACTTTGGAAATTTGGAATTGCAGCAAATCGAATTTTGCCAGGGAACAAAAATAGATCAATTAAACTAAATAAGTCTTCTTCCCATTAAATAAATTATAAAAGTATGTCTTGTAACCAGTCCTTTTCAAACAAGTAAAGTCTGCCCATTTTGTGCCGTAGATTTTGTGTTTATGCCTAGTATTTATACAAAATCATAATTTAAAGGACTTCATTCCTTCATTCACTTTGGAAATTTGGAATTGCAGCACATAAAATTTTGCCTGGGAAGAAAAGTAGATTAAATAAATTTAATAAGTCTTACTACTTCCCATTAAATAAATTAAATATGTCTTACTTGTTCCCACTCCTTTTCAAAAAAGTAGTTTAAAACGAGGGCCCTTCACTCAACCTTTAACCTCAACCCCGCACGTCACATTGTGTTGTATCTGTGAATGTTGGTTGTGGCCAAATGATAGTTTTCTTTCATTCGTTTAGGTTCCAAGAAAACTTGATGTAACTCTACTTTTAACTGCCGTTTCAGATAAGCGGGTATTACGTCGCAGTCATGTGCCGCGGATATGACGTAATTGGCGGAACTTCCGCCAAAATTCAAATCTGTTGGCGCGATGGCCGTGAGCCACTGAGCAACGACGATTATCAACAGAAATATCTTTATTTTCTGCTTGCAACTGGACCGTCTAGAGCGTACACGGTAAGTAACACTCATTGTGTTTAAGGAGATTTACGTTTGTGTAGTTTGACTAAAGTTGTCGATGTAGCTAGCGTTCACGGTAATAGCAACGTGTAGCTGAGGCGCTAACCCTAGCAGAAGTGTAGCCGCGTTGCGTTGTACGTGTGAATATTGGTCGAGGCGAAGTGTTAATGTTTAATTTCATTCCTTTAGGTTCCACGGTGTTTGTTGGCTGCAAGTTTTCCACTGCAAGAAGAGGCTCGTATCATTGACCAGGAGCAATCTACAATTGTGAGTAACCATAACATTTATCTTAAACACTTCCTATTTCATGTCTAACAGTACTTGATTTAACAAATAACCATAAATAAATACAGTGTGGGCACTGAAGTTAACATATGTGATTATACTGCCTAATCTGTCACCGAGTATATTGTTGCAAAGTAATATAAGATCCAAAGTTGTAATTCAGAATAGTTTTCAAAAGAAGGCCATTAGAATTATATACAAGTCTGATTACCCTGAACATAATAGCAAGCCATTAATTAAATCACAAATTCTTCAATTCAAAGATTTGGTAGATTATCAGACAAATAATGTCTAACAGTAATTGATTTAACACATCACGATAAGTAGATTGAGTGTGGGCACTCTCAAGTTAACATATGTGATTATACTGCCTAATCTGTTACAGAGTATGTTGTTGCCGAGTAATGTAGAATAGATCCAAAGTAGTAATCCAGAATAGTTTTGAAAAGGCCATTAGAATAATAAACAAATATGATTACCTTGAACATAATAACAAGCTAAGTGTTTAATATGTCCTATGAAGTCAAAATTGGGCACCATCATGTGGTGAAATTTGGAATTGCATCACATCCAATTTTGCCTGGGAACACACAGATTAAATAAATCTTAGTTTTGAATAAGCCACTCCTTCTCAAACAAGTAAACTCTGCCACTGGAGGCAGGCAGTGTCTGTCTGTTGAGGTTTTCACCTTGTTCTTCTCCTGCTGAAGTTCTAACTGGACGTCCATCAGTTTGGCTCTCAGCTCGTCATTGGCGGCCTGAAGGGCGCCCGTTCACTCCGCCTCGGCCCGCCCTGCCGGAGCTCGTTTGGACATCTCTTACTCGAGTCTCGCCCGGTCGTCAGTCAGAGATCACAACATTTGTACCTGGAGAGCACAAACGCAGTGCTGTTTTCCACTGGCTTCGGACTCAACTTCAATCGGTACCGTAACTTACAACATCGTAAACATAGATCTAGCTTGACTTATTCATTGAATAAATGCATTTAGTTCTTCAAAACTGCATCACGCAACATAGCGTGACCGAGACGGCCGTTATCCACCTGCGTGAAGTTATTTGGTGAAATGAATGAGATGTTTATGACACCATCGTTCTGTCTCTATGTAGATGAAGGGAAATAATCGATTGCTGAAGGTCCAAAGGTGTTGTGATAAACAAACATTTTAGTGATTAGTGACATATTTGTGATAAACATATTAGGCAGGATAATCACATATGTTAACTTGACTGCCCACACTGTATTTATTTATGGTTATTTGTTAAATCGAGTACTGTTAGACGTGAAATAGGAAGTGTTTCACATAAATGGACGACGAAAGGGGTACTCACCATTGTAGCTCCTGCTGGTCAATGATACGAGCCTCTTCTTGCAGTGGAAAACATACAGCCAACAAACACCATGGAACCTAAAGGAATGAAATTAAACATTAACATTTAGCCTCAACCAACATTCACAAACGTAAATATTTTTAAACACAATGAGTTGTACTTACCGTGTACGCTCTAGACGGTCCACTTGCAAGCAGAAAATAAAGATATTTCTGTTGATAATCGTCGTGTTTGTATCTGTTGTCTCGCTCAAGGCCATTGCGCCCACAGATTTGAATTTTGGCGAGAGTTCAGCCTATTGACGTCATTTCCGCGGTGTAATACCCGCATATCTGAAACGGCAAAGTTAAGAGTAGAGTTAACGTTTTTAATCAACGCAATCATTTACAACCGTTGACCAGTCGAAATAATCGTCGAAATTTGGCGTCTGTGGCTGGAAGCAGACGCCGAGTTCGACGTTCCTCCCAAACGCCACACTCCCTCGCTTTTCAGGGCTACACAAAAAAAACATATTTTTCAAAACAATGAGTTGTAATTACCTGTACGCTCTAGACGGTCAAGTTGCAAGCTGAAAACAAAAATATTTGTCTTGTTAGTCGTCGTGTTACTAACCGCTGTGTCTTGTTTGCCAGCATTGCCGCTTTCCTACTTCCTGTTGCAAGTCACGCCCACGGATTATACTTTTGCCGTGAGTTCCGCCTATTGACGTCATGTCCGCGTCACATGACTGCGACATAATATTATCTAAAACTGTTTGTGCGGTATTGTGTTGTTTTGTGCGGTATTGTGTTATTCTGTGCGGCGTCGTGTTGTTCTGTGCGGCGTCGTGTTGTTCAGTGCGGCGTCGTGTTGTTCAGTACGGCATGGTGTAGTTCAGTGCTGCATGGTGTTGTTCAGTGCGGCATGGTGTTGTTCAGTGCGGCATGGTGTTGTTAAGTGCAGCATGGTGTTGTTCAGTGCGGCATGGTGTTGTTCAGTGCGGCATGGTGTTGTTCAGTGCGGCATGGTGCTGTTCAGTGCGGCATGGTGTTGTTCAGTGCAGCATGGTGTTGTTAAGTGCGGCATGGTGTTGTTAAGTGCGGCATGGTGTAGTTCAGTGCGGCATGGTGTAATTCAGTGCGGCATGGTGTTGTTCAGTGCGGCATGGTGTTGTTCAGTGCGGGATGGTGTTGTTCCGTGCGGTATCATGTTGTTCAGTGCGGTATCGTGTTGTTCAGTGCAGTATCGTTGTGTTGTCCGTATTGTGTTGTGTTGTTAGTAATGTGTTGTGTTGTTCGTATTGTGTTGTGTTGTTCGTATTGTGTTGTGTTGTTCGTATTGTGTTGTGTTGTTCGTATTGTGTTGTGTTGTTCATATTGTGTTGTTCGTATTGTGTTGAGTTGTTCGTATTGTGTTGTGTTGTTCGGATTGTGTTGCCTTTAACACTTAGCCTCTAACACTTAGCCTCTAACACTTAGCCTCTAGCACCTAGAAGGTAAATAAATAGGAAGCAAGTGTCACGTGCTGGTGCCACCTGCGACGGGACCACGCCCCCCCTGTCAGTGGAATCACCGTCACCTGCCACGGGTTCATGGACAGCGCTATATCAGCGCCGCAAGCGCAGAACCGAGTGCCAGTCTGTCCCTTGATGCTGCTTCGCTCATCAGTCCCGGAGAAACTTGACTCGCTTGACTATTCGAAACCCCCGCAGAACCGTTTGTCCTCTCCAGCCCGATCGCCGCTCCAGCGCCGGCTGTTCCCATCATCCCCTTCCAATAAAGTCCGTCGTCACGCACTTGGCTGTACTGTCCGATCCTTAACAGTACAGACTGGCCAACACTATGCAGTCAGCGAACGACGAGACGGCATTGAGCCGACTGGAGCGAGCCGAGACCGCCATCAGCAGCCTGTCCGCCGACATCCGGAACCTGATCGAGGTTGGTCAGCAACAACAGCTGCAGCAGCAGGAGATGGCCCAAGCCCTCCAGAGACTGTCGGTGGGTGCGTCCCCGGCTGTCACAGCACCCCAGCACCGCCCGTCTGCCGAGGCCAGGAGGCTCGTGGACGTCCCGGAGCCCCGCCTCGGCAACATCGAGAAGTTCAACGGCGATCCCAAGCACGTGAGGGCGTTTGTGACCAACTGTCGCATAATGTTTGCGTCAGAATCAGCCAAGGTCGGGTTCGTTCTAACCCACCTCACGGGCGAGGCGCGGCTATGGGGTTTGGCAGAGTATGAAAGGATGGCCCCGGCATGCGATTCCTTTGACGCCTTCGCAGAGGAATTGCTCTGCCTGTTCGACCTGGGATCCGCCGCCGAAGACGCCGCCGAGGAACTGGCGACGCTGCGTCAAGGTAGCCGATCGGTCGCGGAGTACGCCCTTAAGTTCCAGACGTTGGCCGGCAGCAGCGGATGGAACGCGCCAGCGCTCGTTAGCACATTCCTAAACGGCCTCGCCGAGTATATGAAAGACGAACTGGTGTCTTACGATCGCCTGCGAACCCTGAAGGGCGCGATGGACTTGGCGGCCCGAGTAGACCGGCGGATCCGGACGCGGCGGCGCGATCGGGAGAGGAGGTCCCCGCGGAATCCGCGTGGCCACATTCCTCCGTCTGCTGGGGACCCGTCAACCACACCACCCGCCGAGCCCATGGATCTGGGAGGGGCTTGGGTTCCCTCGGAGGAGCACCGTCGACGCCTCTCGCTGGGCTTGTGTTTTTACTGTGGGGAGGGGGGCCATCGGGTGGCGGGGTGCCCGTTAAAAGGCCGGAGCTCACGCGGCGTCGGGGGATCCGCGTGAGCTCGACCAGCACCGGCTCTCCCAGTCCCAGCACGCTCACGCTACAGGCACGTGTCCAGCTTGCGGCGGGCGACCAGAACGTGGCGGCCTTGGTGGATTCCGGCGCGGAGGGGAACATCATGGACATTAGCCTGGCGCGTCAGTGGGGTGTCGGCTTCCTCCCGCTGAGCCCGTCCATTCCCGCGCGTGCCATTGATGGCCGTCTGATTGGCGAGGTGGCTTTCGTGACGGAACCGGTTAAGGTAATGCTCTCCGGCAATCACCACGAGACCATCCAGTTTTTTCTTCTTTCCCTCCTAGGACAGCAGCTCATCCTGGGGCACCCTTGGTTGCGGCAGCACAACCCGGTGCTGGACTGGGAGGTGGGGGTGGTACGGCAGTGGAGCGAACGCTGCCATCGAGTGTGCCTGAAGGCGGCCACCAGCCCACTCGGCAGAGCCCTGCCCAGGTACAGTCCCGACATCTCCAATGTCCCAGCAGTTTATCACGAACTCAAGGAGGTTTTAAGTAAAGCCAGGGCCGCTTCTCTTCCTCCACACCGGTCCTACGATTGCGCCATCGACCTGTTGCCCGGCACCTTCCCTCCCAAGGGACGCGTCTACTCCCTGTCCGCTCCTGAGCGCCGGGCTATGGAGGAATACATCCGGGAGTCCCTGGCAGCCGGTATCATACGGCCGTCCTCTTCACCTGCGGGAGCGGGGTTTTTCTTCGTGAAGAAGAAGGAGGGCACGCTCCGCCCGTGTATCGACTACCGGGGAATAAACGAGATCACCGTAAAGAACCGATACCCTCTGCCTCTTCTTTCTTCCGCCTTTGAGAGCCTTCAGGGTGCCACCATCTTCACAAAGCTGGATCTTCGCAACGCCTACCACCTGATCCGCATCCGGGAGGGAGACGAGTGGAAGACGGCTTTCAACACCCCGAGCGGACACTACGAGTACTTGGTGGTTCCGTTTGGGCTCACCAACGCCCCAGCAGTTTTCCAGTCCCTGATAAACGACGTGTTACGAGACATGCTGGACAAATTTGTGTTCGTTTATTTGGACGACATCCTCATCTTCTCCCGCTCGCTTCCTGAGCACATCAAGCATGTTTGGGCGGTGCTGCGACGCCTCCTAGAGAATTCGCTCTACGTGAAGGCAGAGAAGTGCGAGTTCCACGCCTCCTCTGTCAAATTCCTCGGCTACGTGGTGCGTGAGGGATCCATCGAAATGGACCCTGGGAAGGTGGAGGCGGTCACGTCATGGCCTGTTCCCGAGACACGCAAGCGGCTGCAACAATTCTTAGGTTTCGCGAACTTTTAGCGACGTTTTATCCGTGGATACAGCACGGTGGCCGCGCCACTCACCGCCCTTACCAGCCCCGCCTCCCCATACAAATGGACAGAACAGGGGGAACAGGCATTTCAGGAGCTTAAGAGGAGGTTCACATCCGCTCCCATCCTCAGAGTTCCCGATCCCGACAGACAGTTCGTGGTCGAAGTGGACGCCTCGGACGTGGGTGTCGAGGCGGTGTTGTCTCAACGTAGCCGCCAAGACGATCGTCTCCATCCGTGTGCCTTCTTTTCTCGCCGTTTGTCAGCCTCAGAAAGGAAGTATGACATCGGTAATCGTGAGCTCCTCGCCGTCAAGTTGGCTTTGGAGGAGTGGCGACATTGGCTGGAGGGCGCCACCACTCCGTTCATTGTCTGGACCGACCACCGCAACTTGGAGTATCTGAGATCGGCCAAGAGACTGAACGCGAGACAAGCACGGTGGGCTCTGTTCTTTGACCGGTTTGAGTTCTCTCTTTCCTACAGACCGGGTTCCCGTAACGCGAAGGCGGACGCCCTGTCGCGTTTGTTTCCTGGTGGGGAGGAGGGACAGGGTCCGCCTCCCACTATCCTCCCGAGCTCGGTTCGGGTGGCGGCTCTCACATGGGAGATCGAACGCCAAGTGGAAACCGCATCACGCGATCAACCCGGCCCCAGCAACTGCCCGGAGGGTCGCCTGTTCGTCCCTGAAGGCCTGCGATTGGCCGTGCTGCAATGGGCGCACGACTCACGCCTGGCCTGTCATCCCGGCGCTGCACGCACGAGGTACGTGGTGGCACAGCGTTTCTGGTGGCCCACCTGGCAAGTGGACACCAGCGATTACGTCAGAGCCTGCTCAATCTGTAACCGCTAAAAGACGTCTACTCGTCCTCCGGCCGGGCTGCTTCAACCCTTGCCGGTTCGCCAGCGTCCCTGGTCTCACCTGTCAATTGACTTTGTCACAGGCCTCCCCCCCTCAGAGGGAAACACGGTGGTCCTCACGGTGGTAGACCGTTTTAGCAAGATGACGCATTTCATCCCTCTGCCTAAGCTCCCATCTGCGAAGCAGACGGCGTCCATCATGGTGCGGGAGGTGTTTCGTCACCACGGTCTTCCACAAGACATCGTGTCAGACCGAGGACCTCAATTCGCGTCCACCTTCTGGATGGAGTTCTGCCGACTCCTCGACGCCACGGCCAGCCTCTCCTCGGGGTTTCACCCTCAGTCCAACGGTCAAGCGGAGCGCCTGAACCAGGAACTGGGCAGGGCTCTCCGATGCATGGCCGCCGGGGACCAGCGCGGGTGGGTTCAACAGCTTTCCTGGGTAGAGTATGCTCACAATTCCCTTCCCACCTCGACTTTCGCCTTTCCACTGCGTCTTCGGGTACCAGCAACCCTTGTTCGCCCACCAGGAGCGTGGTGCGGCGTGCCCGTCGGCCCAGGCTTGTGTCCGCCGTTGTCATCGTGCCTGGGCGAGGGGCCGGGTCACTCTTCTCCGCTCTGTTTCAGGCTACGCCCGCCAGGCGAACAAGCACCGGACGCCGGCTCCGGAGTACAGAGTGGGGCAGCGTGTGTGGCTCTCGACGCGGGATTTGCCGCTGCGAGCGGGATCCCGCAAACTGGCGCCCCGCTTTGTTGGACCGTTCCCTATCCAGAAGGTGATTGGCCCGGCCGCAGTCCGTCTGCTCCTTCCAGACTCCATGAAGGTTCATCCCACGTTCCACGTGTCCCGTGTGCGGCCCATCCATGAGAGCGCGTTGGCGCCGGCGCCCGTTCCGCCGCCGCCGCCCCAGCTCGTCGATGGGGGCCCGGCTTACGCTGTCCGCTCCCTGCTCCGATCGCGGCGGCGTGGTCGGGGCCTACAATATCTCGTGGACTGGGAGGGTTATGACGACGCGCACCGCTCCTGGGTTCCGAGCCGCTGGATACTCGACCGTTCGCTCATCACGGAGTTCCATCGCTGTCATCCGGACCAACCGGGTCCTCGGCGCGGGCGCCCGAGGAGGGACGAGGGGACCAGGGGTGAGGGTCCGGGGAGGTCTTGCCCACCGGTACCGGGTTCTTCTGCCCCCGCGCCCGTCGAGCCTGCGTCTGGCGAGGTGTCGGACGTTTCAGCGGTGTGCTGACCCCTCCACCTGGCCGCCCGGGGTATTGCCTTCCTTTTTTTTTGTTGTTGTTGTTTTGTTGTTTTCGGTTCCTGGGGACGTCGGGAGCCGTCCCTTGTGGGGGGGGTTCTGTCACGTGCTGGTGCCACCTGCGACGGGACCACGCCCCCCCTGTCAGTGGAATCACCGTCACCTGCCACGGATTCATGGACAGCGCTATATCAGCGCTGCAAGCGCAGAACCGAGTGCCAGTCTGTCCCTTGATGCTGCTTCGCTCATCAGTCCCGGAGAAACTTGACTCGCTTGACTATTCGAAACCCCCGCAGAACCGTTTGTCCTCTCCAGCCCGATCGCCGCTCCAGCGCCGGCTGTTCCCCTCATCCCCTTCCAATAAAGTCCGTCGTCCCGCACTTGGCTGTACTGTCCGATCCTTAACAGGAAGGACTCACCGATGACGTCTTTGCCCACGTCCAAGCGTTGTACTTTGTATTTTCATCCTTCTGACAGTGGAAAACATATAGCCAACAAACACCGTGGAACCTAAACGAATGAAAGAAAACTATCATTTGGCCACAACCAACATTCACAGATACAACACAATGTGACGTGCGGGGTTGAGGTTAAAGGTTGAGTGAAGGGCCCTCGTTTTAAACAACTTTTTTGAAAAGGATTGGGAACAAGTAAGACGTATTTAATTTATTTAATGGGAAGTAGTAAGAGCTATTGAATTTAATCTATGTATTATATTCTATTGTATTGTATTCTGTTGTATTCTTTTGGATTGTATTCACACTAACCCTACTAAAACTTCAGCCCACAAAAACTCGCCTCTGGCGCCTAGCCTCTGGCACTTAGCCTCTAACACTTAGCCTTTAACATTTAGCCTTTAACACTTAGCCTAGAAGGTGAATAAATAGGGTTAAAGGTTGAGTGAAGGGCCCTCGTTTTAAACTACTTTTTTGAAAAGGAGTGGGAACAAGTAAGACGTATTTAATTTATTTAATGGGAAGTAGTAAGACTTATTAAATTTATTTAATCTACTTTTCTTCCCAGGCAAAATTTGATGTGCTGCAATTCCAAATTTCCAAAGTGAATGAAGGAATGAAATCCTTTAAATTATGATTTTGTATAAATACTAGGCATAAACACAAAATCTACGGCACAAAATGGGCAGACTTTACTTGTTTGAAAATGACTGGTTACAAGACAGACTTCTTTAATTTATTCAATGGGAAGAAGACTTATTTAGTTTAATTGATCTATTTTTGTTCCCTGGCAAAATTCGATTTGCTGCAATTCCAAATTTCCAAAGTGAATGAAGGAAAGAAGTCGTTTAAATTATGATTTTTTATAAATACTAGGCATAGACACAAAATCTACGGCACAAAATGGGCAGACTTTACTTGTTTGAAGAGGACTGGTTACAAGACAAACTTTTCTGATGTATTTAATGGGAAGAAGACTTATTTAGTTTATTTAATCTATTTTTGTTCCCTGGCAAAATTGGATTTGCTGAAATTGTATTTTGCCAAATCTTGACTTGAGACCTGATAGGAAGTATTAAACGCTTAGTTAAATCGATACAAATTGGTAATAAGAGCGAGTAATGTTGGTTGAACCGATGAATGAAGGTTGAAAGCAATTTAAATTATGACTTTGTATAAATACTAGATATTAACAGAACATCTACTGCGCAAAATGGGCAGAGTTTACTTGTTTGAGAAGGAGTGGCTTATTCAAAACTAAGATTTATTTAATCTGTTTGTTCCCAGGCAAAATTGGATGTGATGCAATTCCAAATTTCACCACATGATGGTGCCCAATTTTGACTTCGTAGGACATATTAAACACTTAGCTTGTTACTATGTTCAAGGTAATCAGATTTGTTTATTATTCTAATGGCCTTTTCAAAACTATTCTGGATTACTACTTTGGATCTATTCTACATTACTTGGCAACAACATACTCTGTAACAGATTAGGCAGTATAATCACATATGTTAACTTGAGAGTGCCCACACTCAATCTACTTATCGTGATGTGTTAAATCAATTACTGTTAGACATTATTTGTCTGATAATCTACCAAATCTTTGAGTTGAAGAATTTGTGATTTAATTAATAGCTTGTTATTATGTTCAGGGTAATCAGACTTGTATATAATTCTAATGGCCTTCTTTTGAAAACTATTCTGAATTACAACTTTGGATCTTTTATTACTTTGCAACAATATACTCGGTGACGGATTAGGCAGTATAATCACATATGTTAACTTCAGTGCCCACACTGTATTTATTTATGGTTATTTGTTAAATCAAGTACTGTTAGACATGAAATAGGAAGTGTTTAACATGAATGTTATGGCTACTCACCATTGTAGCTCGCTCCTGGTCAATGATACTTGTAGCTCGCTCCTGGTCAATGATACGAGCCTCTTCTTGCAGTGGAAAACTTACAGCCAACAAACACCGTGGAACCTAAAGGAAGGAAATTGAACATTAACATTTAGCCTCAACCAACATTCACAGATGTAACGCAACGCAAACTACACAAACGTAAATATTTTTAAACACAATGAGTTGTACTTACCGTGTACGCTCTAGACCAGGGGTGTCAAAGTCAAATGGACGGAGGGCCCAATAAAAAAATTAGCTACAAGCCGAGGGCCGGACTGATCGAATGTTCATTGAATTTTTTTTTTAAATGACGCATGTAGTCTAGTGAACCTAATTGAACCTACTGAAAACCTAACAAATATATTCCAATATGATCAGATAAATAAAGCAATATTTTCTTATGGCTTTGTCAATAATCTTTAATTTTCAACAGACAGAAAAGACAAATTTCCTTTATATAAAAATCCCCATAACATGAACATTAAATGAAAGAAACCTGTATTATTCAAGGCACCACCAGTAACCTATATTTTCTATTTTAGCAAAAGTGAGCTAAATTTACTTCAAAGAAAAAAATAATAGCAATTTTCTATTATCCACTCAACTGAAATATTTTAAAAATATAATTGGATTGAAATACAATAAAATAAAGTGCAGAAATCTGTTAATCAAAAACAACACTTTCCTCAAGGATAAGTAACATGCAGTGAAAAAAATATTAAACTTTAACTTTTAAACTTGAACTGAGTAAAAACACAAACTTTAATCAGACAGTTTTTGATGAAATCCCCCTCCTTAAATGGCCGGGCTAATTTAGCGATCTCTTCTGCCAAAATAAAACTGGCCTTGACAGCAGCCTAGCCTTGTGTTTTGGCTTTTTAGAACAGAGCCTGTCGAGATTTGAGGCCTCGTTTTAATTCCTCGGCCTTCTGTAGCCTTTGTTCCATGTCTATATTCTTGTTTTTGTCCGCGTGTTCCGTTTCATAATGTCTCAGATAATACTCTTTCAGTACCGCCACACTTTCTCCACACAGAAGACACACAGATTTTCCAGCTACCTCCGCGAACATATACTCCGACTCCCACCTTGTTTGAAACCCCCGGTTCTCAGTGTCCACCTTCCTTTTTGCCATTTATGATGGGTATCTGAGGGTTAATTTTACAGTTATGCTGACGACTGCTTTGCTAATAAACACTGAAATCAAGCAGCCTACTGCTCGGTGCTTCAGCGTTGCATTGTGGGAAAATATAGTATTGGTGCGTGTGAAAGATCTGCGGGCTGCCGGCTTGCTGCGGTCTGCGGGCCGGTTCTAATAATAAATCAAGATCATCCCAGGGGCCGTACAAAACCTTCTCGCGGGCCGGATGTGGCCCGCGGGCCTTGACTCTGACATATGTGCTCTAGACGGTCCACTTGCAAGCAGAAAATAAAGATATTTCTGTTGATAGTCGTCGTGTTTGTATCCGTTGTCTCGCTCAAGGCCATTGCGCCCACAGATTTAAATTTTGGTGACAGTTCAGCCTATTGACGTCATTTCCGCGGTGTAATACCCGCATATCTGAAACGGCAAAGTTAAGAGTAGAGTTAAATAAAGTTTTTAATCAACGCAATCATTTACAACCGTTGACCAGTCGAAATAATCGTCGAAATTCGACGTTCCCCCCAAACGCCACACTCACTCGCTTTTCAGGGCAACAAAAGTACTTCTTTTTAAAAACGATGAGTTGTACTTACCGTGTACACTCTGGACGGTCCAGTTGCAAGCAGAAAATAAAAATATTTCTCTCGTTAGTCGTATGTTACCATCCGCTGTGTCTTTGTCAACATTTTCCTACTTCCTGTTGCGAGCCACGCCCACGGATTTAAATTCTGGCGGAAGAGCCCGCCCATTGGCGTCGTTTTCGCGTATAGCAAATCCGATTGGTTGGGAAGGGGGCGCGGTTATGCAGCCGAGGGGTCCTGTGATCGGTGGGATGTAAAGTAGGCGTCGACGTCACATCCGCGTCACGTGACCACGACGTGGCAGACGTCATATAGCAACCGCTGTTTTGTTTAGTAGACTTACAGTTGTTATGCATTGACATAATGGCGCACACTCCAAATGGATTTGAATAAATTAAATAATTCTTCTGCCCACTCCCTTTTAAACAAGTTAACTCTCCCCGCGGATTTGAATTCCGGCGGAAGTTTCGCCCATCGACGTCACGTCTGTCACGTGACCACAACGTGGCAGATGTCATATAGCAACCGCTGTTTTGTTTTCAAAGTCAAAGTCAAAGTCAGCTTTATTGTCAATTTCTCCACATGCCAAAGACACATAAAGAAACCGAAATTTCGTTCCCCCCTATCCCACGGTGACAAGACATGAAGAACAATGAACAGACAAACAAGTAAACAAGTATAACAAAAGCGTGCTGAATAAATAATGAATAAATAACACAACAATAAATAAATAAGAGGAGCAGAAAAAAAAGGAGCAAGTGCGCGTACAGCAGACATTCCATTTAGTAGATTTACAGTTGTTATGCATTGGCATAATGGTGTGCACTCAAAATAGATTTAAATAAATTAAATATTTCTTCTGCCCACTCCCTTTTAAACAAGTTAACTCTGCCCACGGATTCTAATTTCGGAGGAAGGTCCGTCCATTGATGTCTTGTCTGCGTCACTTGACCACGACGTAGCGACGTCATATAGTAACCGCTGTTTTGATCAGTAGACTTAGTTATTATGCGTTGACATAATGGCGCACTGGTTAGCATGTCCACCTCTTAAGCATGATGTTGCGGGTTCGACGCCTGATCAATGTTAGCCATGGAGTGAGCTGAAGTGCATGGCGCTGAAGATTTGAATCTTTGAAATGCGCTGAGGTCTGACATATCAGGCAGAATGGTTTGCCATCACGTTCAACAAAAAATAGAAACTTTCCCACTCTGATAAAAACGTCCTGTGTTCATCTACATATTTCCGTTTTGCTGTGCATCTTTTCCCTGCCATTTCGAGAGCCCAATTGACACTAATAGTTTACTGGAATGTGTTTGCCCATCCTACTTTGTGGAATTTCACCACATGCGCTTTTGACCAAAATACCAAATTGAACTCAAGTGAAGCCAACACGCACAACCCCCCCCCCCCCACACACACACACACACACACACAAACAAAGCGGGAAAAAACGAAGACGTGCGTGTTAGGGTTTTCCAGGTTATCTTTATCGTAGGATTATGTTGGAATGTAGACTGTAATGATTAAATCAATCTTGTCTTGCCCTCACAATGTAATGATTAAATCAATCACGTCTTGCCCTCACAATGCAGAGTAAGATGAAGTGGTTGCTTCCTCTGCTTGATTGACCAGCTGCAGGGGAAGCAATCAAAGTTGTTCTGTTTCCCACAACAGTGTAAAACACCCCCTGCTCTGATCTTATCAGAGCCCGGGGGTTCACCAAACCTGTCCACTCACCCCCACTCTGTTCCTCCTAATAAATATGTCCTTGCAGGGAGGAGATTTTTAGACTTCATTCGATAATCGCTGTTCAGACAGCGACGAATGGACTCTCCACCTGCAGGTGTCTAAAAGAACTTGCTTGTCTTCTGTTTGGTTCTTGCAAAATAAGTTGGAGTGAGCAAATCTCTAACATTTTGGTGCCGTGACCCGGGATCCTCATACCCACCATCTGACCGGCGAAGGAGGACGTGCTGCATTGTCGACAAGCCAGCGTCCATTAGGAGGACCTGGAAAAGAAAGTCCTGGGAAGAGAATTCTTCGCTGGGCCAGCATCTTAGGTCTGCCTTCGTCTGACAGAGGTGGATTGACGGGATCCGGCGGTGCAACGAACCAGGGGACAAGTAAGTTAAAGCGCTAAAGATACGGCTTTGGTTTGTCCGAGCTATGAGATTCGGCTTTGGTTTGTCCGAGCTATGAGATTCGGCTTTGGTTTGTCCGAGCTATGAGATTCGGCTTTGGTTTGTCCGAGCTATGAGATTCGGCTTTGGTTTGTCCGAGCTATGAGATTCGGCTTTGGTTTATCCGAGCTATGAGATACGGCTTTGGTTTGTCCGAGCCATGAGGCCTAAAAAAGCGCTGGAGTTAGTGTGATTGAGTGTGTGACTGGTAGGATAAATTGACTAAGAAGCAGTTCTAGCGTTGATCCATGGCAAAAAAACAGGCTAGTAATTTGTTGAAAGGTCAATTTAAACCTGCATTGAGGATCCTCAAAGCAATAGTTAAAGAAATAAATAAGTAATAATAGTAATAATAATAATAATAATATTTTTGAGACAAAGAGATTGTATAACCTAAAACTACTAGAATTAATATGGGAAATAAAAACGGTAAATCTCTTGCTCTGCTCTTCTTTAAAACGAGAAGTTCATGGCAAGTAGATTTCTTAATTGTATGCAATATATGCCGAAGTGGAAGAGAAAGTATGGAGTAGAAAGGAAGTTGAGAGTTCAAGTGGTAAAGAAATGCAACTTGCTTCTAGAAGATAAATAAATAAAATTAGAATGTGCTGTCCTCGTGTGCATGGGAGGGACCAGCTCATGATCGACCACAGGAAATGGCCAGCCTGTGACGAATCATTGGTGCTGGGAACTACCTTTTGCGTGCGAGAGCTGTGCATGTGTGTGCGTATGTTAAAATGATGAACATTGGCTAAAGTTTTAGTATAAAAAAAAAAAAAAAAAAAAAAAAAATTTGCTAGACTGTGGACTGTGCACCGCAGAACAGAAATGATTTTGAAAGATAAAAATGAGAGGAAAAAGAGAGAAATCTGTTTGCAAGCAGAAACTAATCCACATTAGTGCATGTTAAGTGTCGAGCCCACATGAGAAATTCGAAGAAAAAAAAAAAAAAAAAAAAAAAAATGACAGAACATGCTTTCAGGAATTGGAAGAAGCTAAATTGTGAATTTAAGATTTTGCAATGCTACATTTAATAGGAATAATTGATTGGTTGTGTTATAAGATTATGCAAAATTCTAATTGCAAGCTAAATCTGAGAGATTGAGTTCTTCAAATTTAAAAACAAAGAAAAAATTCAGATTAATTTGCCAATTGTTTGTTTTAGTTAAGTTTTTTTGAATTGGTGGATTGTTCTACCAGGAAACCTGAGTTGAAAATGATATATGAATGTTGTGTGGTGAGCTTGGATGAATTGGGACCAATGTGATAGGAAGACTCCTTTTTGGAGACTGTGTGAGATACATATGATGAGCATTGATGAATGATTGCCTGAATGAAAGGTTGAATGGTTGAAGTCGTTGGCGACTACTATGGAAAATTAGTAGAGCGACTTTGATGAAAGAATGATTTTGAGCAGGTTGAATGTTAGAAAGAAACACGTAACTTTTGGATTGATAATTAACTAGAAGAAAAAAAACTGGAGAACCAGTAACACATGCAGAAGATGTGTGAACTGAGAAATTGAGAAGCGTTTTGGAAAGAAAGTCAACTTAAATGATGATGGAATCGTATGTAGTAAAGAACGCATTCTCCCAAAAAGTTTGTCAAGGTGTGAGGCATGGGCGTTGCCAACCCTCAAAAAGGGGGGAGTGAGTAGGACAGATAGTGGAAGATAGTAATAATACAACACGTTATGACAATGAATTTTCGAATACATTTGGTGTTATATTGTGGTAATTTTTTTGTTCTGGTGTAGATAGGTTAGCAACACGAGAGATTTAGAGGTTCAAAAGAAAGACAGTTAAAAGAAAACATTTTTGATTTGGACAATTGCAGGCTAACAGGAACATGAGAACGATAAGAACTACGAGGTGGGATCCAATTTCATTGGGGAGATTGAGAATTCACAGCACCATACTCTAAGTCACATTTTTGAGCAAGCATGACAATAACATGTGAGAGGTCAAGACATACAGATCAGGGCTTGATGTGGAAAGCAGACCTCGATGAGTTGATTTTCAATAATGATACTGAAGACAACATACTGTCCGATTAAATTGGAACTATAGATAAAATGTAGCTCAAAAATAGGATGAGTTGCAGGATTTACGATATAAAACCGAGACCGCTGTTATTAGGAGAATTTGAAGTTTGGTAAATAAACGTTACCAGCAAATTGATGGAAGCAGCTACATTTGGAAATAGTCTTACAAGTTTGATGTCCCAGCCTGTCATTCTCAGTGTCAGAGTCCCTGAAACCCAATCCGAGACTTCGCCTGCAGCCGTGAACAACTACAAAATGGTGCCTGGCTCTGAAGCACCTTTGACCTTTGGCGAAGGACAAGAAAAGACTGCTGTTGTGCTTGGAGGAGGACAAGTACACTCCGGAGGACAGACAACATCCTCGGGGACGAGAAAAGACAGTGAAAAGCGGAGGAACTCACAATGATGAAAATTGACTCATTTGAACAATGGACTCATTCAAGAGTGATGGATGGGGTCGCTCTGAAGCAACAACAAAAGAACACCAACTTGAGAGGGTGAAGTGCGGCAAAAAGATATGGACTTGGAGTGTCCGACAACCAAATCGCACTCCTTGCTACGGCGTTCCCAAATTTGGTGAAGCTTGGTTCAAAGTGGAAGGGAGGTTCATTGTGCACTGAGTTTGACAGAACTGAGGAGATTTGATAAATAAATAAATAAAAATTTGAAAAATACGTAGGGCTACAGATTATAATCAGAGATTGAACAGATTTGGATAAAACAAATAGGCTAAAACGGTAGGAAACAAGAGCAAGATCTGATATTTTGGCTCATCAAGCTTAAAACGTAGAGGTCGAGTTATATAAATTCAATGACCCCCGCCTCCCCCGGGACGTGGGAAAAGCTCTGCCGGAGGTGGGAGTTGAAGCTCTTCCTGACAGGAGATTCTGCCAGACGTTCCCAGCAGACCCTCACAGAGTGTTTGGGTCTTCCAGGTCGGACCAGCATCTTCCCCCACCATCGGAGCCAACCCACCAACAGGTGGTGATCAGTTGACAGCTCCGCCCCTCTTTTCTCCCGAGTGTCCAAAACATGCGGCCGAAAATCTGATGACACAACTACAAAGTCCTGGTGCCATTGCCCACGTGAGCATTGAAGTCACCCAGTAGAACGATGGAGTCCCCAGAAGGAGCGCTCTCCAGCACTTCCTCCAGGGACTCCAAGAAGGGTGGGCATAGACACAAACAACAGTCAGGACCCGTCCCCCCACCTGAAGGCGGAGGGAAGCTACCCTCTCGTTCACCGGGGTGAACCCCAATGTGCAGACGCCCAGCCGGGGGGGGCAATAAGTATACCCACCACATCTGCTCGACACATCTCACCGTGGGCAACTCCAGAGTGGAAGAGAGTCTAGCCCCTCTCGAGAGGGCTTCTACCGGAACCCAAACTGTGCGTGGAGGCTAGTCCGACTATATCTAGTCAGAATTTTTCTGCCTCGCACACCAGCTCGGGCTCCTTTCCAGCCAGAGAGGTGATATTCCATGTCCCAAGAGCTAGCTTCTGCAGCCGGGGATCAGACCGCCAAGGTCCCTGCCTTTGGCCACCGCCCAGCTCACACTGCACTCGACCCCTTTGGCCCCTCGCACAGGTGGTGAGCCCATGGGAAGGGGGACCAACGTTTCCTTTTCGGGTTGTGCCCGGCCGGGCCCCATGGGCGAAGGCCCGGCCACCAGACGCTCGCCTTCGAGCCCTGCCTCCAGGTGCAGCACAACCAACGTGTGGAAAAGATAATGCGCACGACATTTTTTCTCAAAAGCATGACTTGAAAGAAGGTCCAAACCAGACAAACAGCAGAGGATGGTTTTGATCTATCCACCTCTGGGTTATGGGCCCAGCACGCTCCCGCTGCGCCACTCTGCTGCTCAGTGCTAGCAATTCATCAAGTCCTCTAATCGGCTAACAAGCATTCGGTTCCAACTCGTAACTGGATTCTGACTGTCACTCATTACATTATGAACAAAGCTCAGTCGGGCAGCACTAACCTGGATGCTGGTGGAGAAACCAACTTTTTATCCACTTTCACATTTTATTAGAAATGTCAACAAAATTCAATGTTGAAACTGCAGTTGGTAGGTAGTGTCGCTGAAGCGCTGGATTTAGGCTCTCAGTCTCTACTAAGGCGTGCGTTCAAATCTTGTGTTAGTTCCGCTGTATTCTTCTGGCCTGACTCCTTTTGGCGCAGCCGTTGTACATATGATGACCCTGGAAAGTTCTTGGCAAATTCTCATTTGCCTTTCATGTTCATCGGGTCTACCATTTTAATAGGTATCTACACTGTGTATTTGGATAGAGACTGGTCAAAGGGGACACATATATGCCTCGTGAACTACTACATGCATTACTGCGGATGAAGAAGAGTGAACAAATAAGTCATCAGACAAGTTTGCCGATTTTTTAGTGCCCATTAGAGCAGCACTCTGTTCCGTACTGTAACCTGTTAGGTTTGTTCCCAGTTCTTTATCTTTAATGCTCGATATGCTAACAGTAATTACCAAGAGAAAGCCTTCACAGTTTAACTATTTAATGTATGCCAAAATGATTGATGCACAGCTGTGGAGCCCTTTCTGCGAGATGCAGAAGAAGGTTCCTCTCCCAGCGCCAAGGTTCCTGCTCTTATACTACTCTGGCCGCCTTCCTGCAAGGAGGCGACTGCCTAGCCTGTGTGATAATGTGTGACCTTGTCATCTTAACCGAGAGCGACTTCTACATATGTGCAAAGGGTTTCATAGAGTAGAGAAAGCTAATAAAGCAAGAGAAGTGTTACAGCGATATAATGGCATAGCTCAAGCTCCCTAGCTAATCACATGTGCCAAAGAGGCCTATTCTAACAAACCGTTGGTGAGAATGGGTAGACGGGGAAGCCTGTAAGCGAGTCCCTCACTCGCATACTCCATCGCTTCTCTGCCTTTTGGCTAAGATAAAGTGTAGTATCTGTTCTTGGGTTTGGGGGATTAAGAGAGCTGACCGTAGAAGAGAGAAATTTAACCATAAAAGTGGTGATTTTACCCTTGCTTTTACTAATCAGTTCTGTTTTCATCCCAGCAAGTAAGTTGCTTTTAGAATTGGACCGAGCCATTTTTTACTTCACCTGGAAATCCAAGTCAGAGGGACTGAAGAGGGACACCATGAAGAAAAAGAAAAAAAAATAGAGGAGAAGGAGTCCCGAACTTAAAACTCTTCCTCGGAAGCAGATATGTTGCCCTGCACCTGCGAAGCGCGCTCGTTACACCAAATGCATCGAAAAGCCAAGCAATGACACGATTCTGGATGGGCTCATACTGTCACGGTCGGGTGGTGGAGCATGGAGCAGGACGACCAAGTGCAGCTCGGACCAGGGTTTATTGAAGCAACTCAAAATACAGACTCGGTAAACTGACATGACTTAAACAATAACTTGACTGACTGACCGGGACGTGGAACAAGAAGACAGCAGGACATGACGGCACCAAGACAGGACGACACACCGAACGACAGGAACCAAAACCAATGACCAAAACCAATGACCAAAACCAATGATCCGACAGGGAGAGAGGGGCAGACAGGACTTTTATACACGACAGGTAACGAGAGGCAGGTGGGAACAATCACACTGATCATGGGCACACAGGAGGGGAGGGGCGAGCACACAGACAGAAACCAAGACAGACACATAGTGGAGCAGGGCGAGACGTGACACATACCTCCGGAAACTAAAGCTAATACCCATCGACCAATGAATTCCTGTGTCTTTTAACGCGCCACCTTCTTATTTCTTCACCAAAAAGTTTTTGAAGAACTTTAAATTAGAGCAAGAAAATAGTGACATTTTAACAAGTCACAGATCTATGATCTCTGTCGTACAGCGGGAAGTGGTTTGTCCAGTGCTCGGACCCGCATTCGGCGAGCCCACAACAGTTTGGCACAACGTCAACCACCCCGCCCTCTCGAAACAAACTTGTTGGGACCTGTCGTGGATGGTGGCCCATGATGGCCTCCCAGTCAGGTCCGTTATGCACTCCCGGGGCATATCAGCGCTCTCAACGTGCCCCCGACCTGGCTGTGGCGCCCAGGAGTCAGTGTGGCACCTGCTCAGGTAGTTCATGGCTGCCGTATACCTGTGGGCGACCTGCAGTTCCCGGCAAGGGAAGTGTTGAATGCAGACATCAACATCTCAACAGACCCTTCGCACCCAGGTTGCAGCCTGTTTGAACTACTCCCCTCCGGACGCCGTTATAGAGCTCTGTACACTAAAACCAGCAGACACAGAGACAGCTTCTTCCCCCAGGCTGTCGCTCTGATGAACTCACACCACTCTTAGAGTCTCAGAGTCATTACTGTGCAATAACATCCCGCTTTCCACACCTTTTTTGTTTACACTGTTTGTACTATGTGTCCTCTCTGCATCCATTGCAGCCTGGTCATCCTCGAAGAGGGACCCTCCCATCTGTGGTCTCTTCTCAAGGTTTCTCATTTCCCCTAGCTGGAGTTATGAGTTTTTCCTTGCCCTCTTGGGAGTTTAAGATCAGTTTAAGATCAGGGGATGTTTGAGAATATCTTTCATTTTTCACATGTTGTTGTTAGTCACCTAAATGTTGAACAGAGGCTGTGATTTACCGAAGTCAAATTCCTTGTTTGGCACGCTCAAACATGGCGAATAAAAAACTCTTGAATCTTGAATCTTGAACCTTGTACTCTATGGGGTGAGCCCGTTGAAAATCAAGCAAGAAGACTTTGCAGTGGCTCACTTTTGCTGCCATCAAAGACGCCATGTGGACTTCCAGAAATTTGCTGGTAAGGAGGCACAGACAGACAAGGAAATGATGGAATTGGGCTAAAATGGTGCACGAAAACAGTGTGTATTCACCTTTATATTTTGCTTCATGTAGCCTTATCAAAATGAATAAAACTTCTCTCTGTATGTGCATTCACGTGTAACATTGAAGGAGGTAGATATTTTGTTTCAATATTTAAATAAATACCATCATTGTCTATTAAGACACTAAAAGTTGATGGAACATTTTTTGTAGGGCTGCTGTGTTTTAACAAGGAAAGACTCATGTGCTTATGGATGAAGACGACTTGTACTTGTGATTGTGCTTGTGAACAGTAAAGAGGAGTGCTTGTGCAATTGACAGGGTTGGTTATTGTTTTTTTATTTAAAAACAATATTTTTTGCCAAATTACAATAGACTGGCATGTGCCAATTCAAATGGGTCCCACCAGAAGTTAAACTGCATTGATAAACGAAGCCCCTTCGTTAGTCATCACTTTACCGTGGAGGAGGGGTTTGCACGCCCCAATGATCCTAGCAGCCATCTTGTCTGGGGCTTCATGCCCCTGGTAGGGTCATCCATGGCAAACGGATCCTAGGTGAAGGGCCAGACAAAGCACGGCTCTCACAAGCCCCTTATGAAGAAAAACATAAATGGATTTTGTTTTCCCTCGCCCGGACGCGGGTCACCGGGCCCCACATCTGGAGCCAGGCGTGGAGGTGGGGCTCGAAGGCGAGCGTCTGGTGGCCAGGCCTTCGCCCACGGGGCCCGGCTGGGCACAGCCCGAAAAGGAAACATGGGTCCCCCTTCCCATGGGCTCACCACCTGCCGGAGGGGCCAAAGGGGTCGGGTGCAGTGCAAAATGGGCGGCGGAAAAAGGCAGGGACCTTGGCGGACCGATCCCTGGCTGCAGAAGCTGACTCTTGGGACATGGAATATCGCCTCTCTGACTGAAAAGGAGCCCGAGCTGGGCGTGGGAGGAGTTTGGCGAGGCCATGGAGAATGACTTCCGGATGGCTTCGAGGAAATTCTGGTCCACCATCCGGCGTCTCAGGAGGGGGAACCAGTGCACCGTCAACACTGTTTACACTGGAGATGACGTGCTGCTGACCTCGACACGGGACGTCGTGAGTCGGTGGGGAGAGTACTTTGAAGACCTCCTCAATTCCACCGACACGCCTTCCATTGTGGAAACAGGGCCTGGAGACTCTGAGGTGGACTCTCCAATCTCTGGGGTCGAACTCACTGAGGTAATCAAAAAAGTCCTCTGGGGCATGGCCCCGGGGGTGGATGAGATCCGCCCAGAGTTTTTAAAGGCTCTGGATGTTGTGGGACTATCATGGCTGACACGCCTCTACAGCATTGCGTGGACATCGGGGACGGTGCCTCTGGATTGGCAGACTGGGGTGGTGGTTCCCCTCTTTAAGACGGGAGACCGGAGGTTGTGTTCCAACTATAGGGGAATCACACTCCTCAGCCTCCCTGGTAAGGTCTATTCAGGGGTGCTGGAGATGATGGTCTGTCGGGAGGTCGAACCTCGGATTAAGGAGGAGCAGTGTGGCTTTTGTCCTGGCCATGGAACAGTGGACCAGCTCTACACCCTGGGCAGGATCCTCGAGGGGGCATGGGAGTTCGCCCAACCTGTCCACATGTGTTTTGTGGACTTGGAGAAGGGGTTCAATCGTGTCCTTCGGGAAGTTTTGTGGAGGGTGCTTCGGGAGTACGGGGTGCTGAGCCAACTGATAAGGGCGGTTTGGTCCCTGTATCACCAATACCAGAGTTTGGTCCGCATTTCTGGCAGTAAGTCAGATTCTTTCCCAGTGAGGGCTGGACTCTGCCAAGGCTGCCCTTTGTCACCGATTCTGTTCATAATGGTTATGGACAGAATTTCTACACGCAGCCAAGGCGTTGAGGGGGTCCAGTTCTGGGACCTCAGCATTGCGTCTCTGCTTTTTGCAGATGACGTGGTGCTGTTGGCTTCTTCAAGCCGTGATCTCCAGCTCTCACTGGGGTGGTTCGCAGCCGAGTGTGAAGTGGTCGGGATGAGGGTCAGCACCTCCAAATCCGAGGCCATGGTCCTCGGTCGGAAAAGGGTGGGATGCCCTCTCCGGATCGGGGATGAGATCCTGCCCCAAGTGGAGGAGTTCAAGTATCTTTGGGTCTTGTTCACGAGTGAGAGCAGGATGGAGCGCGAGATCGACAGGCGGTTTGGTGCAGCGTCGGCAGTAATGCGAACTCTGTACTAATCCGTCGTGGTGAAGAGAGAGCTGAGACAAAAGGCAAAGCTCTCAATTTACCGGTCGATCTACGCTCCTACCCTCAACTATGGTCACGAGCTTTGGGTCGTGACCGAAAGAACGAGATCCAGAATACAAGCGGCCGAAATGAGTTTCCTCTGCAGGGTGTCCGGGCTCTCCCTTGAGAAGCTTGGTCATCCGGGAGGGACTCGGAGTAGAGCCGCTGCTCTTCTACGGTGAGAGGAGCCAGATGAGGTGGCTCAGGCATCTCATCAGGATGCCTCCTGGACGCCTCCCTTTGGAAGTGTTCCGGACATGTCCCACCGGTAGGAGACCTCGCGGGCGATCCAGGACGTGCTGGAAAGACTATGTCTCTCGGCTGGCCTGGGAACGCCTTGGGATTCCCCGGGTTGAGTTGGATGAAGTGGCTGGGGAGAGGGAAGCCTGGGAGTCCCTCCTAAAGCTGTCTCCCCCTCGACCCAACCCGGATAAGCGGAATAGGATGGATAAATGGATGGATGATAAACGAGGTTTTAAACGTGATTGTCTGTCTGCACTCGGCATAATTTCTCTGTTTATGTGAACATGTTCACACGTGCCGGTATAAATTATGTGAACGTATGATTGTTGCACGGAGTATGATATAGGCGGCTATCCGTTGCAATATTGATATTCTTTCGCAGAGCATCAACAAATTGAGATATACTCTTATTGTTCCTCTCCACGGAAATGGTATACTCTTTATTGTTCCTCTCCACAGAAATCTTTAGTAAAAGGCGAAAGATTTATTCGATCTGAAGAGAAACGAGTGATCTGAAAATCTGAGTCAAAACGGGCCACCCCACTGCTGGTCTCACTAAATTCACAGGCGGTCTCACACTCAAATTGCAGCAACCATTCCTTCTAATACAAACAATAGAAGTTGATGGATTTACTATACTTACAAGGACTCAAGCAAAATAGAATGTTTAAACGAGTATTTTGTGTTCATTAATGTCTCACTTACTTTAAACATTGTTGGCGCACAGGATTGTAGGTATCTGATCGAACACTGATGGCGCTCGTTCTTTCAATTATATTGGGCGTCTATTTTGATTATTGATGGTAAAAACAGTTGTATGTCTTGGTACGTGTACTTTTGGTCTGAGAGAACGGGAAATGATCCCATCCCTGTGTTTTATTTGAAAATTTGTAATTTCATAACTTTATTCAACACAAATCGGGAAACAAAATACGATCGTAATTTCTCAAATGATTTTTCAAACTTCGGAAATGCTCTATGTCTCCCTTGTGTCGCAAATAATTGAGGCTTTTGACGTTGCTGGCATGGTTTGGAGTGTAATTCACCTCCACTGCGTTGGTGGCGTTTGATATTTGACATTAGAAAATATTTCTGTCATTTTACTTTAGAAAGTAAAAGTTGTTTTCTAGAAATCCATACTTGTGATGTATGAGGAACAACAATCGGGCGCATTCTTAAAAAGACAGACCTACAGCCGACAAAAAGGTTTTGATACGTTCATATCATATGACGAGTCAGGAACGTGGTAATTACATATTGAAATGAAAAGAGACTACCGTTCAAGATGGCGGCGCGTGCACACGCAGCGGCCACTCTCTGTCCCGTTCGGTGTTTTGTGAGTGTTTACTGAGTGTTTGTCTGGCAGTTTTGTGTGTATTCGTCTCGTGTGATACGTCGTGCTACTAGTGCGGCGGGCATGTTCTGCTCAACATCGGCGGAAGTGGGTTTTATGGCGTTCTGGACTTTGGTGCGGAGAGATTTGCTGCTGGTGTTAGCGCTCGGACTGCTTCGTCATGGAGCGATGCCGGACTGGCCTGCTCTTCCTCCCCCGGTTGGACTGCGTCCTGAGCTCGGACTGCTCCGTCCTGGAGCATTGTTGGGATGCGTCGGCAGCGGGTCTGCGAGGCAGCGGAAGAGGGGCCAGCGCGGAGACGTCGGGCCAGGCTTGCGGCCAACCCAGCTCGCCCATCCGTGCCTTCCATTCTCCTGGCGTACGTTCGTTCGCGGGACGACAAGATGGGTTGCGTTCGCCTGATAGGATCCACGAACCGGACAGTGCGTGCCTGCTGTGTGCTCGTGTTCACAGTGGCCTGGTTGACTGTCATCTTACCGGACTCTGCTGTGCATCGGGAGCGGCTAGCGTGCTATCACGCTTATTGTTCATTGATGTTGACTTCTTATGTTATTTTTCCTGTGTTGTTTACTTGTATGTGCGTTGTGAACTCTGTCTTGTCACCCTGGGATAGTGAGAAACGTAATTTCGATCTCTTTGTGTGTCTTGACATGCGGAGGAATTGACAATAAAGGAGACTTTGACTTTGACTTTGAATTTTGCATTTGCTAATTTGGTGAATACAGTTTAACGAGCAAATGCACAGTGTTAGAGATTCGCTCAGTCCAACTTATTTTGCAAGAACCACACGGGAGACGAGTAAGTCCCTTTAGACACCTGCAGGTGGAGAGTCCATTCGTCGCTGTGCGTACAGCGATGTTCGAATGGAGGTCTGACTCTCGCCTCCTGCAAGAGCATTTTTATTAAGAGAAACAGGGTGGGGGTAAGAGTGGACTGAATAGAGAAAGCCCTTGACCTCTAGTCAAAACATAGCAAGGGGTGTTTTACGACTTTGTGTAGGATGGGACACGCTAGGTGATTTATCACAGGTTGCATTCCAACATAAGCATAAAACTAATCTAGCTAGGTTATTTATTACAGGCTGCATTCCAACATAATCATACGATAAGAATAATCTGGAGAACCCTGACACACAGTTCCAGAGTACAGTTAATTACATAATCAAAAGTGTTCAGTGTGTCACAGCATCGCAGACTTAAACTCCATGTGCATACTACTGCGCTTAATTTTTGTTTTCATCAGAAAGACCAGAGGAGAGCGCGAACACAGTCCCCCACTACCAGAAATAATGCAGTCAAGATTCACACAGTAGGGGAATTTGCAGAGGTCAGCACAACCGTAGTGCAATGGCTGAGCCTCACATGGGGTGAACCACCTTCTTGATCATGGGCCGACGTCTTTACCGCACACGCCATTTTCAGTCACGGGCTTAATTGCTAAAAACGTGTGGCACACATACACACTCAGTGGATGAAACAGGATTCGTAGAACTGTTTAAGTCAAAGTCAAAGTCAAAGTCAGCTTTATTGTCAATTTGTCCACATGCCGAAGACATACAAAGAAACCGAAATTTCGTTCCCCCCTATCCCATGGTGACAAGACATGGCCCACAACAGACAAACAAGTAAACAAGTATAACAAAAGCGTGCTGAATAAATAATGAATAAATAACACAACAAATAAATAAATAAGAGGAGCAAAAAAAGGAGCAAGTGTGCGTACAGCAGACATTCCAGAAAATAGCGCAACAGTGCCGCACGCTACGCAGAAGGGGGTAGCGAGTTCAGGGCCCTAACAGCCTGGAGAAAGAAGCTGTTGGCGAGTCTGGTGGTGCGGGAGCGCAGGCTCCTATACCTCTTCCCAGAGGGCAGAAGGTCAAACAAAGAGTGAGCCGGGTGACTCACATCTCTGGCAATCGAGGTTGCCTTGCGGGCGAGATGGGAGGTGTAAATGTCCTTCAGGGAGGGGAGCGAAGCACCAATAATCTTACCAGCCGTATTCACTATGCGCTGCAGGGCCTTCAAGTTCTGTTCAGTGCAGTTACCACCCCAGACAGCGATGCAACTGGTGAGGACGCTCTCAATGGTGCCACGGTAGAATGTAGACAGGACTGCCTGAGGAGCACATGCACGCCTGAGCTTCCGCAGGAAGTACAGGCGGCGCTGAGCTTTCTTTGCCAGTGACGAGGTGTTTGCGGACCAGGAGAGGTCCTCACTGATGTGCACCCCCAGGAACTTGGTGCAGCTCACCCACTCCACCACAGCACCGTCGATGATCAGCGGCAGGTGTGTTGTGTGACCCTTCCGGAAGTCAACAACGATTTCCTTGGTCTTATTGACGTTCAGCAGGAGGTTGTTGTCCCTGCACCACATGGTCAGAAGGTCAACTTCCGACCTGTACCGAGTCTCGTCGCCCTTCGTGATGAGACCCACCAGAGTCGTGTCGTCAGCAAACTTCACTATGCGGTTGTCGCTGTAGGTCGCAGTGCAGTCATGCGTCAGCAGGGTGAAGAGCAATGGACTAAGCACGCAGCCCTGGGGGCCCCCGTGCATGCATTGCCTTTTTTAACCTGAGAACCCTAAAACTGTATGAATTTGTATTTATTGAAAACGTCCAACATTACCACTGAATAATATTTTTTTTCCTGAACAAGTTTTGAAAATGACAAATATATCAAATAACAATAACATAAACAGTTCACCGCCACACAGCCCCAAGCACCGGCATCGACTTCCAGGCGTGTGGCAGCGTGGACTTCCATCCCTGGAGGTGGCACTTCCAGCCACAGAGGTCGAAGAGAGCTCCATAGAATAGGACCGGGTGTGCGTGAAACATATAATAGTTTTTCAAACCTTCTGTGTCACTCCAAATCATTAAATCCTTCAAACTAGTGGTAGAGTGTCCGCCCTGAGACTGGAAGGTTGTGGGTTCAAACCCCGGCCGGGTCATACCTATAAAAATGGGACCAATTGCCTCCCTGCTTGGCACTCAACATTAAGGGGTGGAATTGGGTGTTAGATCACCAAATGATTCCCGAGCGCGGCACCGCTGCTGCTCACTGCTCCCCTCTCCCCCAGGGGATGGATCAAAATCACACGGGGATGGGTTGAATGCAGAGGACAAATCTCACCACACCCAGATGTGTGTGTGATGATCATTGGGAAAAAAAAACTCTCCGTCCTCTGTGTCACTTACAAGCAAAGCCACTAAAGATGCCGGTAGTACATGGGGCCCTTCGTCATCTTCGTCATCCCGTGATCGAATCCTTTGTCCTTTAAGTAAACAACCGCCGCGCCGCTGATGTCACTTGCAGTTCAAACTACAGTAATCCCTTGCTACATCACGGTTCGTTTATCCATTTTTCGTTTTTTTTTTTTATTTTGAAAATTTGTGACAAAAAATCACGTATAAGTTGCTCCTCAGTATAAGTCGCCCCCCCACCCAAACTATGAAAAGAAACGTGACTTATAGTCCAGAAAATACGGTAATGACAACACACAATACAACAAAACACAACACAACAATACTTACCGTAATTTCTGGACTATAAGCCGCACCGGACTATAAGCCGCACCAGCTAAAATTCAGGGATATTTTAGTTTTTTTCTTACATAAGCCGCACCGGACTATAAGCCGCACGTGCACATGAGTTTTTTTACAAAGAAAGACAGTACACAGAAAGCCGTAAAAATCCATAAATACGCCTCGCCGCCATTTAAGCCTCAGGGTTCAAAGTAACCTTCTGAATAAAATGCATTAAAAGTTCACATTCATTACAACTTGTTTTTGGTGAGCAAAATGTCAGAAGAATTGAATTTAAATGCTAATTGATTGGGTTTTAATACAATGCAGATGGTCCAAACAGCGCCACTGCTTTGTGTAATCTCTAAGAGAAAGGGTTTGGAGCCCTTTGACGCAGGTCACCTAGCGTGCATTCCTACTAAAGCTCATAATAGTCACAAGCAACACAGCCAGAATAAGCAGCAGCCATAGTAGTGTTTCAAAATAGTATTTTTGTTGTTGTTTTTTTTTTTTTCAAGATACCGCACAACAGTGGTCCACAGCGTTTTTACGAGTGCATAAAAGTGATCAAGTCATCACAAAAATCACTAAAAAAATCTTATATAAGCCGCACCTGACTATAAGCCGCAGGGTTCAAAATTTTGGAAAAAGTCGCGGCTTATAGTCCAGAAATTACGGTACCTTTCCTTTAAAATCTTTTTCTCTACCTAACACAGACAGATAATGGGAGAATGTGTCACAATGTGAAGGAGATGTATTGGGTAATGCAGAAACAAAATAAAAACTATTATTTAATGTTAGACACATTATCCACTAGGCTACTTTCCTCTTGACATTCATTAAATTGACAACGAAGGGACTTGAACCCCTTAATCTTCTGATCCAGTCAGTTAACTCCACTTGAATCTAGGCTGTAGATTTACTGTGTATGCTCAAAAATCATTGCACTGCTATCACTTGTCAGAATTTCCTGTATGGCTATCTGGCCTAATGGATAAGATTTCAAATCTAAACAGGTATTCATGTCTAGTGTATCATCAAATTGAAAGAGGAAAATATGTCACGGTCGGGTGTGGAGCATGGAGCAGGACGACCAAGTGCAGCCCGGACCAGGGTCCACCGAAGCAACTCAAAATACAGACTCGGTAAACTGACATGACCTAAACAATAACTTGACTGACCAGGACGTGAAACAAGAAGACAGCAGGACACGACGGCACCAAGACAGCACGCCAACACCGAACGACAGCAACCAAAACCAAAACCAATGATCCGACAGGGAGAGAGGGGCAGACAGGACTTTTATACACGACAGGTAACGAGAGGCAGGTGGGAACAATCACACTGATCATGGGCACACAGGAGGGGAGGGGCGAATACACAGACAGAAACCAAGACAGACACATAGTGGAGCAGTTGGGGGCGAGACGTGACAGAACCCCCCCCACAAGGGACGTCTCCCGACGTCCCAAAAAAAAAAAAAAAACTAGGGGAACCGAACCGCGCCGCACTCGGGCGGCGACTTGGGGAACCGAACCGCGCCGCACTCGGGCGGCGACATGGGGAACCGAACCGCGCCGCACTCGGGCGGCGACTTGGGGAACCGAACCGCGCCGCACTCGGGCGGCGACTTGGGGAACCGAACCGCACCGCACTCGGGCGGCGACTTGGGGAACCGAACCGCACCGCACTCGGGCGGCGACTTGGGGAACCGAACCGCACCGCACTCGGGCGGCGACTTGGGGAACCGAACCGCACTCGGGCGGTGACTTGGGGGAACCGAACCGCACTCTGGCGGCGACTTCGGGGAACAGATCCGCACTCTGGCGGCGACTGCGGGGACAGATCCGCACTCTGGCGGCAACTGCGGGGACAGATCCGCACTCTGGCGGTGACTGCGGGGACAGATCCGCACTCTGGCGGCGACTGCGGGGACAGATCCGCACTCTGGCGGCGACTGCGGGGACAGATCCGCACTCTGGCGGCGACTGCGGGGACAGATCCGCACTCTGGCGGCGACTGCGGGGACAGATCCGCACTCTGGCGGCGACTGCGGGGACAGATCCGCACTCTGGCGGCGACTGCGGGGACAGAACCGCACTCTGGCGGCGACTGCGGGGACAGATCCGCACTCTGGCGGCGACTGCGGGGACAGAACCGCACTCGGGCGGTGACTGCGGGGACAGATCCGCACTCGGGCGGTGACTGCGGGGACAGATCCGCACTCTGGCGGTGACCTAGGGGACAGAGCCGCACTCTGGCGGTGACCTAGGGGACAGAGCCGCACTCTGGCGGTGACTTCGGGAACAGAACCGCGCTCGGGCGGCGACTTGGGGAACACAACAGCACACGGGCGGCGACTTGGGGAAACAGAACCGCACTCCGCGGAAACTCGGGGAAACACAACCGCACTGGGGCGGCGCCTTGGGAAGTCTGTACCGCGATCGGCGGCCACTCACAAAGTCCGTACAGTGATCGGCGACATTCGGAAGGCGGGGCTGTGCGCGGCGGCAAGAGCCATCACGCGCCGCAGCAGAGGGAGCGGAGCCAGGGACGATCGCGGGTCCGACGCAGCTGGCTTGGATGTCTGGCGACGTTCGCGGGTCCTGCGACGCTGAAAAACTTTAAAACTTTAGCCAATGTTCATCATTTTAACATATACACACACACATGCAGAGCTCTCGCACGCAAAAGGTAGTTCCCAGCACCAATGATTCGTCACAGGCTGGCCATTTCCTGTGGTCGATCATGAGCTGGTCCCTCCCATGCACACGAGGACAGCACATTCTTATTTTATTTATTTATCTTCTAGAAGCAAGTTGCATTTCTTTACCACTTGATTTCTCAACTTCCTTTCTACTCCATACTTTTTCTTCCACTTCGGCATATATTGCATACAATTAAGAAATCTACTCGCCATGTACTTCTCATCTCCGTCAAGAGGTAGAGATTTACCGTTTTTATTTCCCATCTTAATTCTAGTAATTTTAGGTTTTACAATCTCTTTGTCTCAAAAAATATTATTATTATTATTATTACTATTATTACTTATTTATTTCTTTGAGGATCCTCAATGCAGGTTTAAATTGACCTTTCAACAAATTACTAGCCTGTATTATTGCCGTGGATCAATGCTAGAACTGCTATTTAGTCAATTTATCCTACCAGTCACACTCTCAATTACACAAACTCCAGCGCTTTGTATTTTTCTCATGGCTCGGACAAACCAAAGCCGTATCTCATAGCTCGGACAAACCAAAGCCGAATCTCATAGCTCGGACAAACCAAAGCCGAATCTCATAGCTCGGACAATCCAAAGCCGAATCTCATAGCTCGGACAAACCAAAGCCGAATCTTATAGCTCGGACAAACCAAAGCCGTATCTCATAGCTCGGACAAACCAAAGCCGTATCTCATAGCTCGGACAAACCAAAGCCGAATCTCACGTGCACCTGTGTTTTTTTTTTTTTTTTTTTTTATACGCGTTTCACAACAACACAATCACACAACTTCAGGCCTTTAACTTACTTGTCCCCTGGTTCGTTGCACTGCCGGGTCCCGTCAATCCACCTCTGTCAGACGAAGGCAGACCTAAGATGCTGGCCCAGCGAAGAATTTCCTTCCCAGGTCTTTCTTTACCAGGTCCGGCTAATGGACGCTGGCCCGTCGACGGTGTACAGCGCGTCGTCCTCCGTCAGCCAGATGATGGGTATGAGGGATCCCGGGTTTCGGCACCAAAACGTTAGAGATTTGCTCACTCCAACTTATTTTGCAAGAACCACACGGGAGACAAGCAAGTTCTTTTAGACACCTGCAGGTGGAGAGATCACTCGCTACAGGAATGAAATCTAAAAGTCTCCTTCCTGCAAGGGCATATTTATTAGGAGGAACAGAGTGGGGGTGAGAGTGGACAGGTTTGGTGTACCCCCGGCCTCTGATAAGATCAGAGCAGGGGGTGTTTTACACTGTTGTGGGAAACAGAACAACTTTGATTGCTTCCCCTGCAGCTGGTCAATCAAGCAGAGGAAGCAACCACTTCATCTTACTCTGCATTGTGAGGGCAAGACAAGATTGATTTAATCATTATAGTTTACATTCCAACATAATCCTACGATAAAGATAACCTGGAAAACCCTAACAGTTGACGCTGTGCCTTTGGGCTCTTGCAGAATCTCGCCAACGAGGAGCAGGTGGTCATGATTCACGCCAGGACCCTTCTCACCCTAGCCGAGAAGGTAACGCGCACGTCCACGCACGCTCTCGCATTCTGCTTATGTGACAGCAGCCTTTCCTCAGTGGTTAGAATACATCAAAGTGACCAAGTCAGCACTTCAACAGTAGATGTTGGACATTGAAAGTGAGAAGGTAGACAGACACGCGACATCAGCCAAGGGGAACTCCGGCAATGTGCCCCAACAATTCTGACCTTGAGCTGTGCTAGGATATGTTCTGTAAGCAGAAGGGCTACCTGGATGAAGAGTTGGACTTCAGGAAGCGTTCCATGGACCAGGCTCATAAGGTAAGTCGCCCTCAAATCTCCCGCCGGACCACTGATGGACGAGGATTGCGGCCCAGAGGATCCTGGAGCTGGAGGCCATGTTGTACGAGGCGCTACCGCAGCGGGACTGCCCCGCCACGGACGGCGAAAAAGCCAGCCACGCTGGCGTGAATGACGTGCTGACGGCGGATCAGAGAGAAGAGCTTAGGAGCGCCGTGGACCAATGGAAGCGAGCCCTGATGTGCGAGTTGAGGGAGCGCGACGCTTGCATCCTCCAAGAGAGAATGGATCTGCTGCACAGCGCGCAACAGGTAAGGGCCCAAAGCCAGCCCGGCACTTACTTGCACGCTTACTGGCTTTTGAATGCCACTTTCCATTTGTCCGTCCTAGAGGAACAAAGAGCTGAAAGAATTCATCGAAGCTCAGAAGAGACAAATCAAACAATTGGAGGAGAAGTTTCTGTTTCTCTTTCTATTCTTCTCCTTGGCCTTCATTCTGTGGCCCTAACACCAGCTGGTGAGTGAGCTCCAGCGGCACCGCACTCGACACCTCCGATAAACTGCCAGCCGGTCTCAGACGTTGGCAGACGCTCCGATGCCGACGTATACCCCCCGCCACGGTGACAGAGGCACCGCGTCACACCGGCGCTCATCCAATCAGAAGGCAGGAAAGGCAAATTCACATGCAGGGCACTCTTGAACCAGAAGAGAGCGCCACAAAAAACGGTTGTTGCCCCAAACGCGCACTAAAAAGGGTCAGAATAACAAGAGTCCCACCGGCCAGCCGGGGCCACCCGTCCATCCATTTCTTCAGGGGGGGAAAAAATTGGAGTCACCGGTGAGTACATTTTGCATTTAGCTCTGCTTTTCTGCTTCTGTCTTCAAGTGTGTGGCATCCTGCGACCAAAGATTCAAGCAACCCCAAAGCGGTTGACCTCAACGTCCCACCACCATGCCGACCAGAGCAGGTGACATGATGCTTTGGACATCCTTCCGTCTCAGATGCCCAAAAGTACTCTTTGCCACATCTGCGGCAATACGGTGTCTTTTCAAAGGTGCAAATAAATCCAGCGTGGGCGGAACACGCACGTCTTCGTTTTTTCCCGCTTTGTTTGTGTGACAGCTGTTGTGAAAATTTTATACAAATAAAGTTGTATAGTACAGGTTTGGCCAAGCCGCAATTCCTGAACCGCATGCGGCTCTTTGCTTGGATTCATGCGGCCCTTTTATGTTCATAGCAACATTTGTGTGTGTGTGTGTGTGTGGGGGGGGGGGGGGGGTGGTTGTGCGTGTTGGCTTCACTTGAGTTCAATTTGGTATTTTGGTCAAAAGCGCATGTGGTGAAATTCCACAAAGTAGGATGGGCAAACACATTCCAGTAAACTATTAGTGTCAATTGGGCTCTCGAAATGGCAGAGAAAAGATGCACAGCAAAACGGAAATATGTAGATGAACACAGGACGTTTTTATCAGAGTGGGAAAGTTTATATTTTTTGTTGAACGTGATGGCAAACCATTCTGCCTGTTATGTCAGACCTCAGCGCATTTCAAAGATTCAAATCTTCAGCGCCATGCACTTCAGCTCACTCCATGGCTAACATTGATCAGGCGTCGAACCCGCAACATCATGCTTAAGAGGTGGACATGCTAACCAGTGCGCCATTAAAGTCAAAGTCAAAGTCAAAGTCAGCTTTATTGTCAATTTCTCCACATGCCAAAGACACACAAAGAAACCGAAATTTCGTTCCCCCCTATCCCACGGTGACAAGACATGGCTCACAACAGACAAACAAGTAAACAAGTATAACAAAAGCGTGCTGAATAAATAATGAATAAATAACACAACAATAAATAAATAAATAAATAAATAAATAAATAGGAGGAGCAGAAAAAAAAAGGAGCAAGTGCGCGTACAGCAGACATTCCCGAAAATAGCGCAACAGTGCCGCACGCTATGCAGAAGGGGGTAGCGAGTTCAGGGCCCTAACAGCCTGGAGAAAGAAGCTGTTGGCGAGTCTGGTGGTGCGGGAGCGCAGGCTTCTGTACCTCTTCCCAGAGGGCAGAAGGTCAAACAAAGAGTGAGCCGGGTGACTCACATCTTTGGCAATCGAGGTTGCCTTGCGGGCGACATGGGAGGTGTAAATGTCCTTTATTATGTCAACGCATAATAACTAAGTCTACTGATCAAAACAGCGGTTACTATATGACGTCGCTACGTCGTGGTCAAGTGACGCAGACAAGACATCAATGGACGGACCTTCCTCCGAAATTAGAATCCGTGGGCAGAGTTAACTTGTTTAAAAGGGAGTGGGCAGAAGAAATATTTAATTTATTTAAATCTATTTTGAGTGCACACCATTATGCCAATGCATAACAACTGTAAATCTACTAAACAAAACAGCGGTTGCTATATGACATCTGCCACGTTGTGGTCACGTGACAGACGTGACGTCGATGGGCGAAACTTCCACCGGAATTCAAATCCGCGGGGAGAGTTAACTTGTTTAAAAGGGAGTGGGCAGAAGAATTATTTAATTTATTCAAAACCATTTGGAGTGTGCGCCATTATGTCAATGCATAACAACTGTAAGTCTACTAAACAAAACAGCGGTTGCTATATGACGTCTGCCACGTCGTGGTCACGTGACGCGGACGTGACGTCGACGCCTACTTTACATCCCACCGATCACAGGACCCCTCGGCTGCATAACCGCGCCCCCTTCCCAACCAATCGGATTTGCTATACGCGAAAACGACGCCAATGGGCGGGCTCTTCCGCCAGAATTTAAATCCGTGGGCGTGGCTTGCAACAGGAAGTAGGAAAATGGCGATGTTGACAAAGACACAGCGGATGGTAACTTACGACTAACGAGAGAAATATTTTTATTTTCTGCTTGCAACTGGACCGTCCAGAGCGTACACGGTAAGTACAACTCATCGTTTTTAAAAAGAAGTACTTTTGTTGCCCTGAAAAGCGAGTGAGTGTGGCGTTTGGGGGGAACGTCGAATTTCTGCGATTATTTCGACTGGTCAACGGTTGTAAATGATTGCGTTGATTAAAAACTTTATTTAACTCTACTCTTAACTTTGCCGTTTCAGATATGCGAGTATTACACCGCGGAAATGACGTCAATAGGCTGAACTGTCGCCAAAATTCAAATCTGTGGGCGCAATGGCCTTGAGCGAGACAACGGATACATAAACGACGACTATCAACAGAAATATCTTTATTTTCTGCTTGCAAGTGGACCGTCTAGAGCGTACACGGTAAGTACAACTCATTGTGTTTAAAAATATTTACGTTTGTGTAGTTTGCGTTGCGTTACATCTGTGAATGTTGGTTGAGGCTAAATGTTAATGTTTAATTTCCTTCCTTTAGGTTCCACGGTGTTTGTTGGCTGTAAGTTTTCCACTGCAAGAAGAGGCTCGTATCATTGACCAGGAGCGAGCTACAAGTATCATTGACCAGGAGCGAGCTACAATGGTGAGTAGCCATAACATTTATGTTAAACACTTCCTATTTCATGTCTAACAGTACTTGATTTAACAAATAACCATAAATAAATACAGTGTGGGCACTGAAGTTAACATATGTGATTATACTGCCTAATCCGTCACCGAGTATATTGTTGCAAAGTAATATAAGATCCAAAGTTGTAATTCAGAATAGTTTTCAAAAGAAGGCCATTAGAATTATATACAAGTCTGATTACCCTGAACATAATAACAAGCCATTAATTAAATCACAAATTCTTCAATTCAAAGATTTGGTAGATTATCAGACAAATAATGTCTAACAGTAATTGATTTAACACATCACGATAAGTAGATTGAGTGTGGGCACTCTCAAGTTAACATATGTGATTATACTGCCTAATCTGTTACAGAGTATGTTGTTGCCAAGTAATGTAGAATAGATCCAAAGTAGTAATCCAGAATAGTTTTGAAAAGGCCATTAGAATAATAAACAAATCTGATTACCTTGAACATAGTAACAAGCTAATTGTTTAATATGTCCTATGAAGTCAAAATTGGGCACCATCATGTGGTGAAATTTGGAATTGCATCACATCCAATTTTGCCTGGGAACAAACAGATTAAATAAATCTTAGTTTTGAATAAGCCACTCCTTCTCAAACAAGTAAACTCTGCCCATTTTGCGCAGTAGATGTTCTGTTAATATCTAGTGTTTATACAAAGTCATAATTTAAATTGCTTTCAACCTTCATTCATCGGTTCAACCAACATTACTCGCTCTTATTACCAATTTGTATTGATTTAACTAAGCGTTTAATACTTCCTATCAGGTCTCAAGTCAAGATTTGGCAAAATACAATTTCAGCAAATCCAATTTTGCCAGGGAACAAAAATAGATTAAATAAACTAAATAAGTCTTCTTCCCATTAAATACATCAGAAAAGTTTGTCTTGTAAGCAGTCCTCTTCAAACAAGTAAAGTCTGCCCATTTTGTGCCGTAGATTTTGTGTCTATGCCTAGTATTTATAAAAAATCATAATTTAAACGACTTCTTTCCTTCATTCACTTTGGAAATTTGGAATTGCAGCAAATCGAATTTTGCCAGGGAACAAAAATAGATCAATTAAACTAAATAAGTCTTCTTCCCATTAAATAAATTATAAAAGTATGTCTTGTAACCAGTCCTTTTCAAACAAGTAAAGTCTGCCCATTTTGTGCCGTAGATTTTGTGTTTATGCCTAGTATTTATACAAAATCATAATTTAAAGGACTTCATTCCTTCATTCACTTTGGAAATTTGGAATTGCAGCACATAAAATTTTGCCTGGGAAGAAAAGTAGATTAAATAAATTTAATAAGTCTTACTACTTCCCATTAAATAAATTAAATATGTCTTACTTGTTCCCACTCCTTTTCAAAAAAGTAGTTTAAAACGAGGGCCCTTCACTCAACCTTTAACCTCAACCCCGCACGTCACATTGTGTTGTATCTGTGAATGTTGGTTGTGGCCAAATGATAGTTTTCTTTCATTCGTTTAGGTTCCAAGAAAACTTGATGTAACTCTACTTTTAACTGCCGTTTCAGATAAGCGGGTATTACGTCGCAGTCATGTGCCGCGGATATGACGTAATTGGCGGAACTTCCGCCAAAATTCAAATCTGTTGGCGCGATGGCCGTGAGCCACTGAGCAACGACGATTATCAACAGAAATATCTTTATTTTCTGCTTGCAACTGGACCGTCTAGAGCGTACACGGTAAGTAACACTCATTGTGTTTAAGGAGATTTACGTTTGTGTAGTTTGACTAAAGTTGTCGATGTAGCTAGCGTTCGCGGTAATAGCAACGTGTAGCTGAGGCGCTAACCCTAGCAGAAGTGTAGCCGCGTTGCGTTGTACGTGTGAATATTGGTCGAGGCGAAGTGTTAATGTTTAATTTCATTCCTTTAGGTTCCACGGTGTTTGTTGGCTGCAAGTTTTCCACTGCAAGAAGAGGCTCGTATCATTGACCAGGAGCAATCTACAATTGTGAGTAACCATAACATTTATCTTAAACACTTCCTATTTCATGTCTAACAGTACTTGATTTAACAAATAACCATAAATAAATACAGTGTGGGCACTGAAGTTAACATATGTGATTATACTGCCTAATCTGTCACCGAGTATATTGTTGCAAAGTAATATAAGATCCAAAGTTGTAATTCAGAATAGTTTTCAAAAGAAGGCCATTAGAATTATATACAAGTCTGATTACCCTGAACATAATAGCAAGCCATTAATTAAATCACAAATTCTTCAATTCAAAGATTTGGTAGATTATCAGACAAATAATGTCTAACAGTAATTGATTTAACACATCACGATAAGTAGATTGAGTGTGGGCACTCTCAAGTTAACATATGTGATTATACTGCCTAATCTGTTACAGAGTATGTTGTTGCCGAGTAATGTAGAATAGATCCAAAGTAGTAATCCAGAATAGTTTTGAAAAGGCCATTAGAATAATAAACAAATATGATTACCTTGAACATAATAACAAGCTAAGTGTTTAATATGTCCTATGAAGTCAAAATTGGGCACCATCATGTGGTGAAATTTGGAATTGCATCACATCCAATTTTGCCTGGGAACACACAGATTAAATAAATCTTAGTTTTGAATAAGCCACTCCTTCTCAAACAAGTAAACTCTGCCACTGGAGGCAGGCAGTGTCTGTCTGTTGAGGTTTTCACCTTGTTCTTCTCCTGCTGAAGTTCTAACTGGACGTCCATCAGTTTGGCTCTCAGCTCGTCATTGGCGGCCTGAAGGGCGCCCGTTCACTCCGCCTCGGCCCGCCCTGCCGGAGCTCGTTTGGACATCTCTTACTCGAGTCTCGCCCGGTCGTCAGTCAGAGATCACAACATTTGTACCTGGAGAGCACAAACGCAGTGCTGTTTTCCACTGGCTTCGGACTCAACTTCAATCGGTACCGTAACTTACAACATCGTAAACATAGATCTAGCTTGACTTATTCATTGAATAAATGCATTTAGTTCTTCAAAACTGCATCACGCAACATAGCGTGACCGAGACGGCCGTTATCCACCTGCGTGAAGTTATTTGGTGAAATGAATGAGATGTTTATGACACCATCGTTCTGTCTCTATGTAGATGAAGGGAAATAATCGATTGCTGAAGGTCCAAAGGTGTTGTGATAAACAAACATTTTAGTGATTAGTGACATATTTGTGATAAACATATTAGGCAGGATAATCACATATGTTAACTTGACTGCCCACACTGTATTTATTTATGGTTATTTGTTAAATCGAGTACTGTTAGACGTGAAATAGGAAGTGTTTCACATAAATGGACGACGAAAGGGGTACTCACCATTGTAGCTCCTGCTGGTCAATGATACGAGCCTCTTCTTGCAGTGGAAAACATACAGCCAACAAACACCATGGAACCTAAAGGAATGAAATTAAACATTAACATTTAGCCTCAACCAACATTCACAAACGTAAATATTTTTAAACACAATGAGTTGTACTTACCGTGTACGCTCTAGACGGTCCACTTGCAAGCAGAAAATAAAGATATTTCTGTTGATAATCGTCGTGTTTGTATCTGTTGTCTCGCTCAAGGCCATTGCGCCCACAGATTTGAATTTTGGCGAGAGTTCAGCCTATTGACGTCATTTCCGCGGTGTAATACCCGCATATCTGAAACGGCAAAGTTAAGAGTAGAGTTAACGTTTTTAATCAACGCAATCATTTACAACCATTGACCAGTCGAAATAATCGTCGAAATTTGGCGTCTGTGGCTGGAAGCAGACGCCGAGTTCGACGTTCCTCCCAAACGCCACACTCCCTCGCTTTTCAGGGCTACACAAAAAAAACATATTTTTCAAAACAATGAGTTGTAATTACCTGTACGCTCTAGACGGTCAAGTTGCAAGCTGAAAACAAAAATATTTGTCTTGTTAGTCGTCGTGTTACTAACCGCTGTGTCTTGTTTGCCAGCATTGCCGCTTTCCTACTTCCTGTTGCAAGTCACGCCGACGGATTATACTTTTGCCGTGAGTTCCGCCTATTGACGTCATGTCCGCGTCACATGACTGCGACATAATATTATCTAAAACTGTTTGTGCGGTATTGTGTTGTTTTGTGCGGTATTGTGTTATTCTGTGCGGCGTCGTGTTGTTCTGTGCGGCGTCGTGTTGTTCAGTGCGGCGTCGTGTTGTTCAGTACGGCATGGTGTAGTTCAGTGCTGCATGGTGTTGTTCAGTGCGGCATGGTGTTGTTCAGTGCGGCATGGTGTTGTTAAGTGCAGCATGGTGTTGTTCAGTGCGGCATGGTGTTGTTCAGTGCGGCATGGTGTTGTTCAGTGCGGCATGGTGCTGTTCAGTGCGGCATGGTGTTGTTCAGTGCAGCATGGTGTTGTTAAGTGCGGCATGGTGTTGTTAAGTGCGGCATGGTGTAGTTCAGTGCGGCATGGTGTAATTCAGTGCGGCATGGTGTTGTTCAGTGCGGCATGGTGTTGTTCAGTGCGGGATGGTGTTGTTCCGTGCGGTATCATGTTGTTCAGTGCGGTATCGTGTTGTTCAGTGCAGTATCGTTGTGTTGTCCGTATTGTGTTGTGTTGTTAGTAATGTGTTGTGTTGTTCGTATTGTGTTGTGTTGTTCGTATTGTGTTGTGTTGTTCGTATTGTGTTGTGTTGTTCGTATTGTGTTGTGTTTCCTTTAACACTTAGCCTCTAACACTTAGCCTCTAACACTTAGCCTCTAGCACCTAGAAGGTAAATAAATAGGAAGCAAGTGTCACGTGCTGGTGCCACCTGCGACGGGACCACGCCCCCCCTGTCAGTGGAATCACCGTCACCTGCCATGGGTTCATGGACAGCGCTATATCAGCGCCGCAAGCGCAGAACCGAGTGCCAGTCTGTCCCTTGATGCTGCTTCGCTCATCAGTCCCGGAGAAACTTGACTCGCTTGACTATTCGAAACCCCCGCAGAACCGTTTGTCCTCTCCAGCCCGATCGCCGCTCCAGCGCCGGCTGTTCCCATCATCCCCTTCCAATAAAGTCCGTCGTCACGCACTTGGCTGTACTGTCCGATCCTTAACAGTACAGACTGGCCAACACTATGCAGTCAGCGAACGACGAGACGGCATTGAGCCGACTGGAGCGAGCCGAGACCGCCATCAGCAGCCTGTCCGCCGACATCCGGAACCTGATCGAGGTTGGTCAGCAACAACAGCTGCAGCAGCAGGAGATGGCCCAAGCCCTCCAGAGACTGTCGGTGGGTGCGTCCCCGGCTGTCACAGCACCCCAGCACCGCCCGTCTGCCGAGGCCAGGAGGCTCGTGGACGTCCCGGAGCCCCGCCTCGGCAACATCGAGAAGTTCAACGGCGATCCCAAGCACGTGAGGGCGTTTGTGACCAACTGTCGCATAATGTTTGCGTCAGAATCAGCCAAGGTCGGGTTCGTTCTAACCCACCTCACGGGCGAGGCGCGGCTATGGGGTTTGGCAGAGTATGAAAGGATGGCCCCGGCATGCGATTCCTTTGACGCCTTCGCAGAGGAATTGCTCTGCCTGTTCGACCTGGGATCCGCCGCCGAAGACGCCGCCGAGGAACTGGCGACGCTGCGTCAAGGTAGCCGATCGGTCGCGGAGTACGCCCTTAAGTTCCAGACGTTGGCCGGCAGCAGCGGATGGAACGCGCCAGCGCTCGTTAGCACATTCCTAAACGGCCTCGCCGAGTATATGAAAGACGAACTGGTGTCTTACGATCGCCTGCGAACCCTGAAGGGCGCGATGGACTTGGCGGCCCGAGTAGACCGGCGGATCCGGACGCGGCGGCGCGATCGGGAGAGGAGGTCCCCGCGGAATCCGCGTGGCCACATTCCTCCGTCTGCTGGGGACCCGTCAACCACACCACCCGCCGAGCCCATGGATCTGGGAGGGGCTTGGGTTCCCTCGGAGGAGCACCGTCGACGCCTCTCGCTGGGCTTGTGTTTTTACTGTGGGGAGGGGGGCCATCGGGTGGCGGGGTGCCCGTTAAAAGGCCGGAGCTCACGCGGCGTCGGGGGATCCGCGTGAGCTCGACCAGCACCGGCTCTCCCAGTCCCAGCACGCTCACGCTACAGGCACGTGTCCAGCTTGCGGCGGGCGACCAGAACGTGGCGGCCTTGGTGGATTCCGGCGCGGAGGGGAACATCATGGACATTAGCCTGGCGCGTCAGTGGGGTGTCGGCTTCCTCCCGCTGAGCCCGTCCATTCCCGCGCGTGCCATTGATGGCCGTCTGATTGGCGAGGTGGCTTTCGTGACGGAACCGGTTAAGGTAATGCTCTCCGGCAATCACCACGAGACCATCCAGTTTTTTCTTCTTTCCCTCCTAGGACAGCAGCTCATCCTGGGGCACCCTTGGTTGCGGCAGCACAACCCGGTGCTGGACTGGGAGGTGGGGGTGGTACGGCAGTGGAGCGAACGCTGCCATCGAGTGTGCCTGAAGGCGGCCACCAGCCCACTCGGCAGAGCCCTGCCCAGGTACAGTCCCGACATCTCCAATGTCCCAGCAGTTTATCACGAACTCAAGGAGGTTTTAAATAAAGCCAGGGCCGCTTCTCTTCCTCCACACCGGTCCTACGATTGCGCCATCGACCTGTTGCCCGGCACCTTCCCTCCCAAGGGACGCGTCTACTCCCTGTCCGCTCCTGAGCGCCGGGCTATGGAGGAATACATCCGGGAGTCCCTGGCAGCCGGTATCATACGGCCGTCCTCTTCACCTGCGGGAGCGGGGTTTTTCTTCGTGAAGAAGAAGGAGGGCACGCTCCGCCCGTGTATCGACTACCGGGGAATAAACGAGATCACCGTAAAGAACCGATACCCTCTGCCTCTTCTTTCTTCCGCCTTTGAGAGCCTTCAGGGTGCCACCATCTTCACAAAGCTGGATCTTCGCAACGCCTACCACCTGATCCGCATCCGGGAGGGAGACGAGTGGAAGACGGCTTTCAACACCCCGAGCGGACACTACGAGTACTTGGTGGTTCCGTTTGGGCTCACCAACGCCCCAGCAGTTTTCCAGTCCCTGATAAACGACGTGTTACGAGACATGCTGGACAAATTTGTGTTCGTTTATTTGGACGACATCCTCATCTTCTCCCGCTCGCTTCCTGAGCACATCAAGCATGTTTGGGCGGTGCTGCGACGCCTCCTAGAGAATTCGCTCTACGTGAAGGCAGAGAAGTGCGAGTTCCACGCCTCCTCTGTCAAATTCCTCGGCTACGTGGTGCGTGAGGGATCCATCGAAATGGACCCTGGGAAGGTGGAGGCGGTCACGTCATGGCCTGTTCCCGAGACACGCAAGCGGCTGCAACAATTCTTAGGTTTCGCGAACTTTTAGCGACGTTTTATCCGTGGATACAGCACGGTGGCCGCGCCACTCACCGCCCTTACCAGCCCCGCCTCCCCATACAAATGGACAGAACAGGGGGAACAGGCATTTCAGGAGCTTAAGAGGAGGTTCACATCCGCTCCCATCCTCAGAGTTCCCGATCCCGACAGACAGTTCGTGGTCGAAGTGGACGCCTCGGACGTGGGTGTCGAGGCGGTGTTGTCTCAACGTAGCCGCCAAGACGATCGTCTCCATCCGTGTGCCTTCTTTTCTCGCCGTTTGTCAGCCTCAGAAAGGAAGTATGACATCGGTAATCGTGAGCTCCTCGCCGTCAAGTTGGCTTTGGAGGAGTGGCGACATTGGCTGGAGGGCGCCACCACTCTGTTCATTGTCTGGACCGACCACCGCAACTTGGAGTATCTGAGATCGGCCAAGAGACTGAACGCGAGACAAGCACGGTGGGCTCTGTTCTTTGACCGGTTTGAGTTCTCTCTTTCCTACAGACCGGGTTCCCGTAACGCGAAGGCGGACGCCCTGTCGCGTTTGTTTCCTGGTGGGGAGGAGGGACAGGGTCCGCCTCCCACTATCCTCCCGAGCTCGGTTCGGGTGGCGGCTCTCACATGGGAGATCGAACGCCAAGTGGAAACCGCATCACGCGATCAACCCGGCCCCAGCAACTGCCCGGAGGGTCGCCTGTTCGTCCCTGAAGGCCTGCGATTGGCCGTGCTGCAATGGGCGCACGACTCACGCCTGGCCTGTCATCCCGGCGCTGCACGCACGAGGTACGTGGTGGCACAGCGTTTCTGGTGGCCCACCTGGCAAGTGGACACCAGCGATTACGTCAGAGCCTGCTCAATCTGTAACCGCTAAAAGACGTCTACTCGTCCTCCGGCCGGGCTGCTTCAACCCTTGCCGGTTCGCCAGCGTCCCTGGTCTCACCTGTCAATTGACTTTGTCACAGGCCTCCCCCCCTCAGAGGGAAACACGGTGGTCCTCACGGTGGTAGACCGTTTTAGCAAGATGACGCATTTCATCCCTCTGCCTAAGCTCCCATCTGCGAAGCAGACGGCGTCCATCATGGTGCGGGAGGTGTTTCGTCACCACGGTCTTCCACAAGACATCGTGTCAGACCGAGGACCTCAATTCGCGTCCACCTTCTGGATGGAGTTCTGCCGACTCCTCGACGCCACGGCCAGCCTCTCCTCGGGGTTTCACCCTCAGTCCAACGGTCAAGCGGAGCGCCTGAACCAGGAACTGGGCAGGGCTCTCCGATGCATGGCCGCCGGGGACCAGCGCGGGTGGGTTCAACAGCTTTCCTGGGTAGAGTATGCTCACAATTCCCTTCCCACCTCGACTTTCGCCTTTCCACTGCGTCTTCGGGTACCAGCAACCCTTGTTCGCCCACCAGGAGCGTGGTGCGGCGTGCCCGTCGGCCCAGGCTTGTGTCCGCCGTTGTCATCGTGCCTGGGCGAGGGGCCGGGTCACTCTTCTCCGCTCTGTTTCAGGCTACGCCCGCCAGGCGAACAAGCACCGGACGCCGGCTCCGGAGTACAGAGTGGGGCAGCGTGTGTGGCTCTCGACGCGGGATTTGCCGCTGCGAGCGGGATCCCGCAAACTGGCGCCCCGCTTTGTTGGACCGTTCCCTATCCAGAAGGTGATTGGCCCGGCCGCAGTCCGTCTGCTCCTTCCAGACTCCATGAAGGTTCATCCCACGTTCCACGTGTCCCGTGTGCGGCCCATCCATGAGAGCGCGTTGGCGCCGGCGCCCGTTCCGCCGCCGCCGCCCCAGCTCGTCGATGGGGGCCCGGCTTACGCTGTCCGCTCCCTGCTCCGATCGTGGCGGCGTGGTCGGGGCCTACAATATCTCGTGGACTGGGAGGGTTATGACGACGCGCACCGCTCCTGGGTTCCGAGCCGCTGGATACTCGACCGTTCGCTCATCACGGAGTTCCATCGCTGTCATCCGGACCAACCGGGTCCTCGGCGCGGGCGCCCGAGGAGGGACGAGGGGACCAGGGGTGAGGGTCCGGGGAGGTCTTGCCCACCGGTACCGGGTTCTTCTGCCCCCGCGCCCGTCGAGCCTGCGTCTGGCGAGGTGTCGGACGTTTCAGCGGTGTGCTGACCCCTCCACCTGGCCGCCCGGGGTATTGCCTTCCTTTTTTTTTGTTGTTGTTGTTTTGTTGTTTTCGGTTCCTGGGGACGTCGGGAGCCGTCCCTTGTGGGGGGGGTTCTGTCACGTGCTGGTGCCACCTGCGACGGGACCACGCCCCCCCTGTCAGTGGAATCACCGTCACCTGCCACGGATTCATGGACAGCGCTATATCAGCGCTGCAAGCGCAGAACCGAGTGCCAGTCTGTCCCTTGATGCTGCTTCGCTCATCAGTCCCGGAGAAACTTGACTCGCTTGACTATTCGAAACCCCCGCAGAACCGTTTGTCCTCTCCAGCCCGATCGCCGCTCCAGCGCCGGCTGTTCCCCTCATCCCCTTCCAATAAAGTCCGTCGTCCCGCACTTGGCTGTACTGTCCGATCCTTAACAGGAAGGACTCACCGGTGACGTCTTTGCCCACGTCCAAGCGTTGTACTTTGTATTTTCATCCTTCTGACAGTGGAAAACATATAGCCAACAAACACCGTGGAACCTAAACGAATGAAAGAAAACTATCATTTGGCCACAACCAACATTCACAGATACAACACAATGTGACGTGCGGGGTTGAGGTTAAAGGTTGAGTGAAGGGCCCTCGTTTTAAACAACTTTTTTGAAAAGGATTGGGAACAAGTAAGACGTATTTAATTTATTTAATGGGAAGTAGTAAGAGCTATTGAATTTAATCTATGTATTATATTCTATTGTATTGGATTCTGTTGTATTCTTTTGGATTGTATTCACACTAACCCTACTAAAACTTCAGCCCACAAAAACTCGCCTCTGGCGCCTAGCCTCTGGCACTTAGCCTCTAACACTTCGTCGTCGTGTTGTTCTGTGCGGCGTCGTGTTGTTCAGTGCGGCGTCGTGTTGTTCAGTACGGCATGGTGTAGTTCAGTGCTGCATGGTGTTGTTCAGTGCGGCATGGTGTTGTTCAGTGCGGCATGGTGTTGTTAAGTGCAGCATGGTGTTGTTCAGTGCGGCATGGTGTAGTTCAGTGCGGCATGGTGTTGTTCAGTGCGGCATGGTGTTGTTCAGTGCGGCATGGTGCTGTTCAGTGCGGCATGGTGTTGTTCAGTGCAGCATGGTGTTGTTAAGTGCGGCATGGTGTTGTTAAGTGCGGCATGGTGTAGTTCAGTGCGGCATGGTGTAATTCAGTGCGGCATGGTGTTGTTCAGTGCGGCATGGTGTTGTTCAGTGCGGGATGGTGTTGTTCAGTGCGGTATCATGTTGTTCAGTGCGGTATCGTGTTGTTCAGTGCAGTATCGTTGTGTTGTCCGTATTGTGTTGTGTTGTTAGTAATGTGTTGTGTTGTTCGTATTGTGTTGTGTTGTTCGTATTGTGTTGTGTTGTTCGTATTGTGTTGTGTTGTTCGTATTGTGTTGTGTTGTTCATATTGTGTTGTTCGTATTGTGTTGAGTTGTTCGTATTGTGTTGTGTTGTTCGGATTGTGTTGCCTTTAACACTTAGCCTCTAACACTTAGCCTCTAACACTTAGCCTCTAGCACCTAGAAGGTAAATAAATAGGAAGCAAGTGTCACGTGCTGGTGCCACCTGCGACGGGACCACGCCCCCCCTGTCAGTGGAATCACCGTCACCTGCCACGGGTTCATGGACAGCGCTATATCAGCGCCGCAAGCGCAGAACCGAGTGCCAGTCTGTCCCTTGATGCTGCTTCGCTCATCAGTCCCGGAGAAACTTGACTCGCTTGACTATTCGAAACCCTCGCAGAACCGTTTGTCCTCTCCAGCCCGATCGCCGCTCCAGCGCCGGCTGTTCCCATCATCCCCTTCCAATAAAGTCCGTCGTCACGCACTTGGCTGTACTGTCCGATCCTTAACAGTACAGACTGGCCAACACTATGCAGTCAGCGAACGACGAGACGGCATTGAGCCGACTGGAGCGAGCCGAGACCGCCATCAGCAGCCTGTCCGCTGACATCCGGAACCTGATCGAGGTTGGTCAGCAACAACAGCTGCAGCAGCAGGAGATGGCCCAAGCCCTCCAGAGACTGTCGGTGGCTGCGTCCCCGGCTGTCACAGCACCCCAGCACCGCCCGTCTGCCGAGGCCAGGAGGCTCGTGGACGTCCCGGAGCCCCGCCTCGGCAACATTGAGAAGTTCAACGGCGATCCCAAGCACGTGAGGGCGTTTGTGACCAACTGTCGCATAATGTTCAGCCTCCAGCCCATCACGTTTGCGTCAGAATCAGCCAAGGTCGGGTTCGTTCTAACCCACCTCACGGGCGAGGCGCGGCTATGGGGTTTGGCAGAGTATGAAAGGATGGCCCCGGCATGCGATTCCTTCGACGCCTTCGCAGAGGAATTGCTCTGCCTGTTCGACCTGGGATCCGCCGCCGAAGACGCCGCCGATGAACTGGCGACGCTGCGTCAAGGTAGCCGATCGGTCGCGGAGTACGCCCTTAAGTTCCAGACGTTGGCCGGCAGCAGCGGATGGAACGCGCCAGCGCTCGTTAGCACATTCCTAAACGGCCTCGCCGAGTATATGAAAGACGAACTGGTGTCTTACGATCGCCTGCGAACCCTGAAGGGCGCGATGGACTTGGCGGCCCGAGTAGACCGGCGGATCCGGACGCGGCGGCGCGATCGGGAGAGGAGGTCCCCGCGGAATCTGCGTGGCCACATTCCTCCGTCTGCTGGGGACCCGTCAACCACACCACCCGCCGAGCCCATGGATCTGGGAGGGGCTTGGGTTCCCTCGGAGGAGCACCGTCGACGCCTCTCGCTGGGCTTGTGTTTTTACTGTGGGGAGGGGGGCCATCGGGTGGCGGGGTGCCCGTTAAAAGGCCGGAGCTCACGCGGCGTCGGGGGATCCGCGTGAGCTCGACCAGCACCGGCTCTCCCAGTCCCAGCACGCTCACGCTACAGGCACGTGTCCAGCTTGCGGCGGGCGACCAGAACGTGGCGGCCTTGGTGGATTCCGGCGCGGAGGGGAACATCATGGACATTAGCCTGGCGCGTCAGTGGGGTGTCGGCTTCCTCCCGCTGAGCCCGTCCATTCCCGCGCGTGCCATTGATGGCCGTCTGATTGGCGAGGTGGCTTTCGTGACGGAACCGGTTAAGGTAATGCTCTCCGGCAATCACCACGAGACCATCCAGTTTTTTCTTCTTTCCCTCCTAGGACAGCAGCTCATCCTGGGGCACCCTTGGTTGCGGCAGCACAACCCGGTGCTGGACTGGGAGGTGGGGGTGGTACGGCAGTGGAGCGAACGCTGCCATCGAGTGTGCCTGAAGGCGGCCACCAGCCCACTCGGCAGAGCCCTGCCCAGGTACAGTCCCGACATCTCCAATGTCCCAGCAGTTTATCACGAACTCAAGGAGGTTTTAAGTAAAGCCAGGGCCGCTTCTCTTCCTCCACACCGGTCCTACGATTGCGCCATCGACCTGTTGCCCGGCACCTTCCCTCCCAAGGGACGCGTCTACTCCCTGTCCGCTCCTGAGCGCCGGGCTATGGAGGAATACATCCGGGAGTCCCTGGCAGCCGGTATCATACGGCCGTCCTCTTCACCTGCGGGAGCGGGGTTTTTCTTCGTGAAGAAGAAGGAGGGCACGCTCCGCCCGTGTATCGACTACCGGGGAATAAACGAGATCACCGTAAAGAACCGATACCCTCTGCCTCTTCTTTCTTCCGCCTTTGAGAGCCTTCAGGGTGCCACCATCTTCACAAAGCTGGATCTTCGCAACGCCTACCACCTGATCCGCATCCGGGAGGGAGACGAGTGGAAGACGGCTTTCAACACCCCGAGCGGACACTACGAGTACTTGGTGGTTCCGTTTGGGCTCACCAACGCCCCAGCAGTTTTCCAGTCCCTGTTAAACGACGTGTTACGAGACATGCTGGACAAATTTGTGTTCGTTTATTTGGACGACATCCTCATCTTCTCCCGCTCGCTTCCTGAGCATATCAAGCATGTTTGGGCGGTGCTGCGACGCCTCCTAGAGAATTCGCTCTACGTGAAGGCAGAGAAGTGCGAGTTCCACGCCTCCTCTGTCAAATTCCTCGGCTACGTGGTGCGTGAGGGATCCATCGAAATGGACCCTGGGAAGGTGGAGGCGGTCACGTCATGGCCTGTTCCCGAGACACGCAAGCGGCTGCAACAATTCTTAGGTTTCGCGAACTTTTAGCGACGTTTTATCCGTGGATACAGCACGGTGGCCGCGCCACTCACCGCCCTTACCAGCCCCGCCTCCCCATACAAATGGACAGAACGGGGGGAACAGGCATTTCAGGAGCTTAAGAGGAGGTTCACATCCGCTCCCATCCTCAGAGTTCCCGATCCCGACAGACAGTTCGTGGTCGAAGTGGACGCCTCGGACGTGGGTGTCGAGGCGGTGTTGTCTCAACGTAGCCGCCAAGACGATCGTCTCCATCCGTGTGCCTTCTTTTCTCGCCGTTTGTCAGCCTCAGAAAGGAAGTATGACATCGGTAATCGTGAGCTCCTCGCCGTCAAGTTGGCTTTGGAGGAGTGGCGACATTGGCTGGAGGGCGCCACCACTCCGTTCATTGTCTGGACCGACCACCGCAACTTGGAGTATCTGAGATCGGCCAAGAGACTGAACGCGAGACAAGCACGGTGGGCTCTGTTCTTTGACCGGTTTGAGTTCTCTCTTTCCTACAGACCGGGTTCCCGTAACGCGAAGGCGGACGCCCTGTCGCGTTTGTTTCCTGGTGGGGAGGAGGGACAGGGTCCGCCTCCCACTATCCTCCCGAGCTCGGTTCGGGTGGCGGCTCTCACATGGGAGATCGAACGCCAAGTGGAAACCGCATCACGCGATCAACCCGGCCCCAGCAACTGCCCGGAGGGTCGCCTGTTCGTCCCTGAAGGCCTGCGATTGGCCGTGCTGCAATGGGCGCACGACTCACGCCTGGCCTGTCATCCCGGCGCTGCACGCACGAGGTACGTGGTGGCACAGCGTTTCTGGTGGCCCACCTGGCAAGTGGACACCAGCGATTACGTCAGAGCCTGCTCAATCTGTAACCGCTAAAAGACGTCTACTCGTCCTCCGGCCGGGCTGCTTCAACCCTTGCCGGTTCGCCAGCGTCCCTGGTCTCACCTGTCAATTGACTTTGTCACAGGCCTCCCCCCCTCAGAGGGAAACACGGTGGTCCTCACGGTGGTAGACCGTTTTAGCAAGATGACGCATTTCATCCCTCTGCCTAAGCTCCCATCTGCGAAGCAGACGGCGTCCATCATGGTGCGGGAGGTGTTTCGTCACCACGGTCTTCCACAAGACATCGTGTCAGACCGAGGACCTCAATTCGCGTCCACCTTCTGGATGGAGTTCTGCCGACTCCTCGACGCCACGGCCAGCCTCTCCTCGGGGTTTCACCCTCAGTCCAACGGTCAAGCCTGAACCAGGAACTGGGCAGGGCTCTCCGATGCATGGCCGCCGGGGACCAGCGCGGGTGGGTTCAACAGCTTCCCTGGGTAGAGTATGCTCACAATTCCCTTCCCACCTCGGCCACGGGACTTTCGCCTTTCCACTGCGTCTTCGGGTACCAGCAACCCTTGTTCGCCCACCAGGAGCGTGGTGCGGCGTGCCCGTCGGCCCAGGCTTGTGTCCGCCGTTGTCATCGTGCCTGGGCGAGGGGCCGGGTCACTCTTCTCCGCTCTGTTTCAGGCTACGCCCGCCAGGCGAACAAGCACCGGACGCCGGCTCCGGAGTACAGAGTGGGGCAGCGTGTGTGGCTCTCGACGCGGGATTTGCCGCTGCGAGCGGGATCCCGCAAACTGGCGCCCCGCTTTGTTGGACCGTTCCCTATCCAGAAGGTGATTGGCCCGGCCGCAGTCCGTCTGCTCCTTCCAGACTCCATGAAGGTTCATCCCACGTTCCACGTGTCCCGTGTGCGGCCCATCCATGAGAGCGCGTTGGCGCCGGCGCCCGTTCCGCCGCCGCCGCCCCAGCTCGTCGATGGGGGCCCGGCTTACGCTGTCCGCTCCCTGCTCCGATCGCGGCGGCGTGGTCGGGGCCTACAATATCTCGTGGACTGGGAGGGTTATGACGACGCGCACCGCTCCTGGGTTCCGAGCCGCTGGATACTCGACCGTTCGCTCATCACGGAGTTCCATCGCTGTCATCCGGACCAACCGGGTCCTCGGCGCGGGCGCCCGAGGAGGGACGAGGGGACCAGGGGTGAGGGTCCGGGGAGGTCTTGCCCACCGGTACCGGGTTCTTCTGCCCCCGCGCCCGTCGAGCCTGCGTCTGGCGAGGTGTCGGACGTTTCAGCGGTGTGCTGACCCCTCCACCTGGCCGCCCGGGGTATTGCCTTCCTTTTTTTTTTTTGTTGTTGTTTTGTTGTTTTCGGTTCCTGGGGACGTCGGGAGCCGTCCCTTGTGGGGGGGGTTCTGTCACGTGCTGGTGCCACCTGCGACGGGACCACGCCCCCCCTGTCAGTGGAATCACCGTCACCTGCCACGGATTCATGGACAGCGCTATATCAGCGCTGCAAGCGCAGAACCGAGTGCCAGTCTGTCCCTTGATGCTGCTTCGCTCATCAGTCCCGGAGAAACTTGACTCGCTTGACTATTCGAAACCCCCGCAGAACCGTTTGTCCTCTCCAGCCCGATCGCCGCTCCAGCGCCGGCTGTTCCCCTCATCCCCTTCCAATAAAGTCCGTCGTCCCGCACTTGGCTGTACTGTCCGATCCTTAACAGGAAGGACTCACCGATGACGTCTTTGCCCACGTCCAAGCGTTGTACTTTGTATTTTCATCCTTCTGACAGTGGAAAACATATAGCCAACAAACACCGTGGAACCTAAACGAATGAAAGAAAACTATCATTTGGCCACAACCAACATTCACAGATACAACACAATGTGACGTGCGGGGTTGAGGTTAAAGGTTGAGTGAAGGGCCCTCGTTTTAAACAACTTTTTTGAAAAGGATTGGGAACAAGTAAGACGTATTTAATTTATTTAATGGGAAGTAGTAAGAGCTATTGAATTTAATCTATGTATTATATTCTATTGTATTGTATTCTGTTGTATTCTTTTGGATTGTATTCACACTAACCCTACTAAAACTTCAGCCCACAAAAACTCGCCTCTGGCGCCTAGCCTCTGGCACTTAGCCTCTAACACTTAGCCTTTAACATTTAGCCTTTAACACTTAGCCTAGAAGGTGAATAAATAGGGTTAAAGGTTGAGTGAAGGGCCCTCGTTTTAAACTACTTTTTTGAAAAGGAGTGGGAACAAGTAAGACGTATTTAATTTATTTAATGGGAAGTAGTAAGACTTATTAAATTTATTTAATCTACTTTTCTTCCCAGGCAAAATTTGATGTGCTGCAATTCCAAATTTCCAAAGTGAATGAAGGAATGAAATCCTTTAAATTATGATTTTGTATAAATACTAGGCATAAACACAAAATCTACGGCACAAAATGGGCAGACTTTACTTGTTTGAAAATGACTGGTTACAAGACAGACTTCTTTAATTTATTCAATGGGAAGAAGACTTATTTAGTTTAATTGATCTATTTTTGTTCCCTGGCAAAATTCGATTTGCTGCAATTCCAAATTTCCAAAGTGAATGAAGGAAAGAAGTCGTTTAAATTATGATTTTTTATAAATACTAGGCATAGACACAAAATCTACGGCACAAAATGGGCAGACTTTACTTGTTTGAAGAGGACTGGTTACAAGACAAACTTTTCTGATGTATTTAATGGGAAGAAGACTTATTTAGTTTATTTAATCTATTTTTGTTCCCTGGCAAAATTGGATTTGCTGAAATTGTATTTTGCCAAATCTTGACTTGAGACCTGATAGGAAGTATTAAACGCTTAGTTAAATCGATACAAATTGGTAATAAGAGCGAGTAATGTTGGTTGAACCGATGAATGAAGGTTGAAAGCAATTTAAATTATGACTTTGTATAAATACTAGATATTAACAGAACATCTACTGCGCAAAATGGGCAGAGTTTACTTGTTTGAGAAGGAGTGGCTTATTCAAAACTAAGATTTATTTAATCTGTTTGTTCCCAGGCAAAATTGGATGTGATGCAATTCCAAATTTCACCACATGATGGTGCCCAATTTTGACTTCGTAGGACATATTAAACACTTAGCTTGTTACTATGTTCAAGGTAATCAGATTTGTTTATTATTCTAATGGCCTTTTCAAAACTATTCTGGATTACTACTTTGGATCTATTCTACATTACTTGGCAACAACATACTCTGTAACAGATTAGGCAGTATAATCACATATGTTAACTTGAGAGTGCCCACACTCAATCTACTTATCGTGATGTGTTAAATCAATTACTGTTAGACATTATTTGTCTGATAATCTACCAAATCTTTGAGTTGAAGAATTTGTGATTTAATTAATAGCTTGTTATTATGTTCAGGGTAATCAGACTTGTATATAATTCTAATGGCCTTCTTTTGAAAACTATTCTGAATTACAACTTTGGATCTTTTATTACTTTGCAACAATATACTCGGTGACGGATTAGGCAGTATAATCACATATGTTAACTTCAGTGCCCACACTGTATTTATTTATGGTTATTTGTTAAATCAAGTACTGTTAGACATGAAATAGGAAGTGTTTAACATGAATGTTATGGCTACTCACCATTGTAGCTCGCTCCTGGTCAATGATACTTGTAGCTCGCTCCTGGTCAATGATACGAGCCTCTTCTTGCAGTGGAAAACTTACAGCCAACAAACACCGTGGAACCTAAAGGAAGGAAATTGAACATTAACATTTAGCCTCAACCAACATTCACAGATGTAACGCAACGCAAACTACACAAACGTAAATATTTTTAAACACAATGAGTTGTACTTACCGTGTACGCTCTAGACCAGGGGTGTCAAAGTCAAATGGACGGAGGGCCCAATAAAAAATTTAGCTACAAGCCGAGGGCCGGACTGATCGAATGTTCATTGAATTTTTTTTTTAAATGACGCATGTAGTCTAGTGAACCTAATTGAACCTACTGAAAACCTAACAAATATATTCCAATATGATCAGATAAATAAAGCAATATTTTCTTATGGCTTTGTCAATAATCTTTAATTTTCAACAGACAGAAAAGACAAATTTCCTTTATATAAAAATCCCCATAACATGAACATTAAATGAAAGAAACCTGTATTATTCAAGGCACCACCAGTAACCTATATTTTCTATTTTAGCAAAAGTGAGCTAAATTTACTTCAAAGAAAAAAATAATAGCAATTTTCTATTATCCACTCAACTGAAATATTTTAAAAATATAATTGGATTGAAATACAATAAAATAAAGTGCAGAAATCTGTTAATCAAAAACAACACTTTCCTCAAGGATAAGTAACATGCAGTGAAAAAAATATTAAACTTTAACTTTTAAACTTGAACTGAGTAAAAACACAAACTTTAATCAGACAGTTTTTGATGAAATCCCCCTCCTTAAATGGCCGGGCTAATTTAGCGATCTCTTCTGCCAAAATAAAACTGGCCTTGACAGCAGCCTAGCCTTGTGTTTTGGCTTTTTAGAACAGAGCCTGTCGAGATTTGAGGCCTCGTTTTAATTCCTCGGCCTTCTGTAGCCTTTGTTCCATGTCTATATTCTTGTTTTTGTCCGCGTGTTCCGTTTCATAATGTCTCAGATAATACTCTTTCAGTACCGCCACACTTTCTCCACACAGAAGACACACAGATTTTCCAGCTACCTCCGCGAACATATACTCCGACTCCCACCTTGTTTGAAACCCCCGGTTCTCAGTGTCCACCTTCCTTTTTGCCATTTATGATGGGTATCTGAGGGTTAATTTTACAGTTATGCTGACGACTGCTTTGCTAATAAACACTGAAATCAAGCAGCCTACTGCTCGGTGCTTCAGCGTTGCATTGTGGGAAAATATAGTATTGGTGCGTGTGAAAGATCTGCGGGCTGCCGGCTTGCTGCGGTCTGCGGGCCGGTTCTAATAATAAATCAAGATCATCCCAGGGGCCGTACAAAACCTTCTCGCGGGCCGGATGTGGCCCGCGGGCCTTGACTCTGACATATGTGCTCTAGACGGTCCACTTGCAAGCAGAAAATAAAGATATTTCTGTTGATAGTCGTCGTGTTTGTATCCGTTGTCTCGCTCAAGGCCATTGCGCCCACAGATTTGAATTTTGGTGACAGTTCAGCCTATTGACGTCATTTCCGCGGTGTAATACCCGCATATCTGAAACGGCAAAGTTAAGAGTAGAGTTAAATAAAGTTTTTAATCAACGCAATCATTTACAACCGTTGACCAGTCGAAATAATCGTCGAAATTCGACGTTCCCCCCAAACGCCACACTCACTCGCTTTTCAGGGCAACAAAAGTACTTCTTTTTAAAAACGATGAGTTGTACTTACCGTGTACACTCTGGACGGTCCAGTTGCAAGCAGAAAATAAAAATATTTCTCTCGTTAGTCGTATGTTACCATCCGCTGTGTCTTTGTCAACATTTTCCTACTTCCTGTTGCGAGCCACGCCCACGGATTTAAATTCTGGCGGAAGAGCCCGCCCATTGGCGTCGTTTTCGCGTATAGCAAATCCGATTGGTTGGGAAGGGGGCGCGGTTATGCAGCCGAGGGGTCCTGTGATCGGTGGGATGTAAAGTAGGCGTCGACGTCACATCCGCGTCACGTGACCACGACGTGGCAGACGTCATATAGCAACCGCTGTTTTGTTTAGTAGACTTACAGTTGTTATGCATTGACATAATGGCGCACACTCCAAATGGATTTGAATAAATTAAATAATTCTTCTGCCCACTCCCTTTTAAACAAGTTAACTCTCCCCGCGGATTTGAATTCCGGCGGAAGTTTCGCCCATCGACGTCACGTCTGTCACGTGACCACAACGTGGCAGATGTCATATAGCAACCGCTGTTTTGTTTTCAAAGTCAAAGTCAAAGTCAGCTTTATTGTCAATTTCTCCACATGCCAAAGACACATAAAGAAACCGAAATTTCGTTCCCCCCTATCCCACGGTGACAAGACATGAAGAACAATGAACAGACAAACAAGTAAACAAGTATAACAAAAGCGTGCTGAATAAATAATGAATAAATAACACAACAATAAATAAATAAGAGGAGCAGAAAAAAAAGGAGCAAGTGCGCGTACAGCAGACATTCCATTTAGTAGATTTACAGTTGTTATGCATTGGCATAATGGTGTGCACTCAAAATAGATTTAAATAAATTAAATATTTCTTCTGCCCACTCCCTTTTAAACAAGTTAACTCTGCCCACGGATTCTAATTTCGGAGGAAGGTCCGTCCATTGATGTCTTGTCTGCGTCACTTGACCACGACGTAGCGACGTCATATAGTAACCGCTGTTTTGATCAGTAGACTTAGTTATTATGCGTTGACATAATGGCGCACTGGTTAGCATGTCCACCTCTTAAGCATGATGTTGCGGGTTCGACGCCTGATCAATGTTAGCCATGGAGTGAGCTGAAGTGCATGGCGCTGAAGATTTGAATCTTTGAAATGCGCTGAGGTCTGACATATCAGGCAGAATGGTTTGCCATCACGTTCAACAAAAAATAGAAACTTTCCCACTCTGATAAAAATGTCCTGTGTTCATCTACATATTTCCGTTTTGCTGTGCATCTTTTCCCTGCCATTTCGAGAGCCCAATTGACACTAATAGTTTACTGGAATGTGTTTGCCCATCCTACTTTGTGGAATTTCACCACATGCGCTTTTGACCAAAATACCAAATTGAACTCAAGTGAAGCCAACACGCACAACCCCCCCCCCACACACACACACACACACACAAACAAAGCGGGAAAAAACGAAGACGTGCGTGTTAGGGTTTTCCAGGTTATCTTTATCGTAGGATTATGTTGGAATGTAGACTGTAATGATTAAATCAATCTTGTCTTGCCCTCACAATGTAATGATTAAATCAATCACGTCTTGCCCTCACAATGCAGAGTAAGATGAAGTGGTTGCTTCCTCTGCTTGATTGACCAGCTGCAGGGGAAGCAATCAAAGTTGTTCTGTTTCCCACAACAGTGTAAAACACCCCCTGCTCTGATCTTATCAGAGCCCGGGGGTTCACCAAACCTGTCCACTCACCCCCACTCTGTTCCTCCTAATAAATATGCCCTTGCAGGGAGGAGATTTTTAGACTTCATTCGATAATCGCTGTTCAGACAGCGACGAATGGACTCTCCACCTGCAGGTGTCTAAAAGAACTTGCTTGTCTTCTGTTTGGTTCTTGCAAAATAAGTTGGAGTGAGCAAATCTCTAACATTTTGGTGCCGTGACCCGGGATCCTCATACCCACCATCTGACCGGCGAAGGAGGACGTGCTGCATTGTCGACAAGCCAGCGTCCATTAGGAGGACCTGGAAAAGAAAGTCCTGGGAAGAGAATTCTTCGCTGGGCCAGCATCTTAGGTCTGCCTTCGTCTGACAGAGGTGGATTGACGGGATCCGGCGGTGCAACGAACCAGGGGACAAGTAAGTTAAAGCGCTAAAGATACGGCTTTGGTTTGTCCGAGCTATGAGATTCGGCTTTGGTTTGTCCGAGCTATGAGATTCGGCTTTGGTTTGTCCGAGCTATGAGATTCGGCTTTGGTTTGTCCGAGCTATGAGATTCGGCTTTGGTTTGTCCGAGCTATGAGATTCGGCTTTGGTTTATCCGAGCTATGAGATGCGGCTTTGGTTTGTCCGAGCCATGAGGCCTAAAAAAGCGCTGGAGTTAGTGTGATTGAGTGTGTGACTGGTAGGATAAATTGACTAAGAAGCAGTTCTAGCGTTGATCCATGGCAAAAAAACAGGCTAGTAATTTGTTGAAAGGTCAATTTAAACCTGCATTGAGGATCCTCAAAGCAATAGTTAAAGAAATAAATAAGTAATAATAGTAATAATAATAATAATAATATTTTTGAGACAAAGAGATTGTATAACCTAAAACTACTAGAATTAATATGGGAAATAAAAACGGTAAATCTCTTGCTCTGCTCTTCTTTAAAACGAGAAGTTCATGGCAAGTAGATTTCTTAATTGTATGCAATATATGCCGAAGTGGAAGAGAAAGTATGGAGTAGAAAGGAAGTTGAGAGTTCAAGTGGTAAAGAAATGCAACTTGCTTCTAGAAGATAAATAAATAAAATTAGAATGTGCTGTCCTCGTGTGCATGGGAGGGACCAGCTCATGATCGACCACAGGAAATGGCCAGCCTGTGACGAATCATTGGTGCTGGGAACTACCTTTTGCGTGCGAGAGCTGTGCATGTGTGTGCGTATGTTAAAATGATGAACATTGGCTAAAGTTTTAGTATAAAAAAAAAAAAAAAAAAAAAAAAAATTTTGCTAGACTGTGGACTGTGCACCGCAGAACAGAAATGATTTTGAAAGATAAAAATGAGAGGAAAAAGAGAGAAATCTGTTTGCAAGCAGAAACTAAACCACATTAGTGCATGTTAAGTGTCGAGCCCACATGAGAAATTCGAAGAAAAAAAAAAAAAAAAAAAAAAAAATGACAGAACATGCTTTCAGGAATTGGAAGAAGCTAAATTGTGAATTTAAGATTTTGCAATGCTACATTTAATAGGAATAATTGATTGGTTGTGTTATAAGATTATGCAAAATTCTAATTGCAAGCTAAATCTGAGAGATTGAGTTCTTCAAATTTAAAAACAAAGAAAAAATTCAGATTAATTTGCCAATTGTTTGTTTTAGTTAAGTTTTTTTGAATTGGTGGATTGTTCTACCAGGAAACCTGAGTTGAAAATGATATATGAATGTTGTGTGGTGAGCTTGGATGAATTGGGACCAATGTGATAGGAAGACTCCTTTTTGGAGACTGTGTGAGATACATATGATGAGCATTGATGAATGATTGCCTGAATGAAAGGTTGAATGGTTGAAGTCGTTGGCGACTACTATGGAAAATTAGTAGAGCGACTTTGATGAAAGAATGATTTTGAGCAGGTTGAATGTTAGAAAGAAACACGTAACTTTTGGATTGATAATTAACTAGAAGAAAAAAAACTGGAGAACCAGTAACACATGCAGAAGATGTGTGAACTGAGAAATTGAGAAGCGTTTTGGAAAGAAAGTCAACTTAAATGATGATGGAATCGTATGTAGTAAAGAACGCATTCTCCCAAAAAGTTTGTCAAGGTGTGAGGCATGGGCGTTGCCAAGCCTCAAAAAGGGGGGAGTGAGTAGGACAGATAGTGGAAGATAGTAATAATACAACACGTTATGACAATGAATTTTCGAATACATTTGGTGTTATATTGTGGTAATTTTTTTGTTCTGGTGTAGATAGGTTAGCAACACGAGAGATTTAGAGGTTCAAAAGAAAGACAGTTAAAAGAAAACATTTTTGATTTGGACAATTGCAGGCTAACAGGAACATGAGAACGATAAGAACTACGAGGTGGGATCCAATTTCATTGGGGAGATTGAGAATTCACAGCACCATACTCTAAGTCACATTTTTGAGCAAGCATGACAATAACATGTGAGAGGTCAAGACATACAGATCAGGGCTTGATGTGGAAAGCAGACCTCGATGAGTTGATTTTCAATAATGATACTGAAGACAACATACTGTCCGATTAAATTGGAACTATAGATAAAATGTAGCTCAAAAATAGGATGAGTTGCAGGATTTACGATATAAAACCGAGACCGCTGTTATTAGGAGAATTTGAAGTTTGGTAAATAAACGTTACCAGCAAATTGATGGAAGCAGCTACATTTGGAAATAGTCTTACAAGTTTGATGTCCCAGCCTGTCATTCTCAGTGTCAGAGTCCCTGAAACCCAATCCGAGACTTCGCCTGCAGCCGTGAACAACTACAAAATGGTGCCTGGCTCTGAAGCACCTTTGACCTTTGGCGAAGGACAAGAAAAGACTGCTGTTGTGCTTGGAGGAGGACAAGTACACTCCGGAGGACAGACAACATCCTCGGGGACGAGAAAAGACAGTGAAAAGCGGAGGAACTCACAATGATGAAAATTGACTCATTTGAACAATGGACTCATTCAAGAGTGATGGATGGGGTCGCTCTGAAGCAACAACAAAAGAACACCAACTTGAGAGGGTGAAGTGCGGCAAAAAGATATGGACTTGGAGTGTCCGACAACCAAATCGCACTCCTTGCTACGGCGTTCCCAAATTTGGTGAAGCTTGGTTCAAAGTGGAAGGGAGGTTCATTGTGCACTGAGTTTGACAGAACTGAGGAGATTTGATAAATAAATAAATAAAAATTTGAAAAATACGTAGGGCTACAGATTATAATCAGAGATTGAACAGATTTGGATAAAACAAATAGGCTAAAACGGTAGGAAACAAGAGCAAGATCTGATATTTTGGCTCATCAAGCTTAAAACGTAGAGGTCGAGTTATATAAATTCAATGACCCCCGCCTCCCCCGGGACGTGGGAAAAGCTCTGCCGGAGGTGGGAGTTGAAGCTCTTCCTGACAGGAGATTCTGCCAGACGTTCCCAGCAGACCCTCACAGAGTGTTTGGGTCTTCCAGGTCGGACCAGCATCTTCCCCCACCATCGGAGCCAACCCACCAACAGGTGGTGATCAGTTGACAGCTCCGCCCCTCTTTTCTCCCGAGTGTCCAAAACATGCGGCCGAAAATCTGATGACACAACTACAAAGTCCTGGTGCCATTGCCCACGTGAGCATTGAAGTCACCCAGTAGAACGATGGAGTCCCCAGAAGGAGCGCTCTCCAGCACTTCCTCCAGGGACTCCAAGAAGGGTGGGCATAGACACAAACAACAGTCAGGACCCGTCCCCCCACCTGAAGGCGGAGGGAAGCTACCCTCTCGTTCACCGGGGTGAACCCCAATGTGCAGACGCCCAGCCGGGGGGGCAATAAGTATACCCACCACATCTGCTCGACACATCTCACCGTGGGCAACTCCAGAGTGGAAGAGAGTCTAGCCCCTCTCGAGAGGGCTTCTACCGGAACCCAAACTGTGCGTGGAGGCTAGTCCGACTATATCTAGTCAGAATTTTTCTGCCTCGCACACCAGCTCGGGCTCCTTTCCAGCCAGAGAGGTGATATTCCATGTCCCAAGAGCTAGCTTCTGCAGCCGGGGATCAGACCGCCAAGGTCCCTGCCTTTGGCCACCGCCCAGCTCACACTGCACTCGACCCCTTTGGCCCCTCGCACAGGTGGTGAGCCCATGGGAAGGGGGACCAACGTTTCCTTTTCGGGTTGTGCCCGGCCGGGCCCCATGGGCGAAGGCCCGGCCACCAGACGCTCGCCTTCGAGCCCTGCCTCCAGGTGCAGCACAACCAACGTGTGGAAAAGATAATGCGCACGACATTTTTTCTCAAAAGCATGACTTGAAAGAAGGTCCAAACCAGACAAACAGCAGAGGATGGTTTTGATCTATCCACCTCTGGGTTATGGGCCCAGCACGCTCCCGCTGCGCCACTCTGCTGCTCAGTGCTAGCAATTCATCAAGTCCTCTAATCGGCTAACAAGCATTCGGTTCCAACTCGTAACTGGATTCTGACTGTCACTCATTACATTATGAACAAAGCTCAGTCGGGCAGCACTAACCTGGATGCTGGTGGAGAAACCAACTTTTTATCCACTTTCACATTTTATTAGAAATGTCAACAAAATTCAATGTTGAAACTGCAGTTGGTAGGTAGTGTCGCTGAAGCGCTGGATTTAGGCTCTCAGTCTCTACTAAGGCGTGCGTTCAAATCTTGTGTTAGTTCCGCTGTATTCTTCTGGCCTGACTCCTTTTGGCGCAGCCGTTGTACATATGATGACCCTGGAAAGTTCTTGGCAAATTCTCATTTGCCTTTCATGTTCATCGGGTCTACCATTTTAATAGGTATCTACACTGTGTATTTGGATAGAGACTGGTCAAAGGGGACACATATATGCCTCGTGAACTACTACATGCATTACTGCGGATGAAGAAGAGTGAACAAATAAGTCATCAGACAAGTTTGCCGATTTTTTAGTGCCCATTAGAGCAGCACTCTGTTCCGTACTGTAACCTGTTAGGTTTGTTCCCAGTTCTTTATCTTTAATGCTCGATATGCTAACAGTAATTACCAAGAGAAAGCCTTCACAGTTTAACTATTTAATGTATGCCAAAATGATTGATGCACAGCTGTGGAGCCCTTTCTGCGAGATGCAGAAGAAGGTTCCTCTCCCAGCGCCAAGGTTCCTGCTCTTATACTACTCTGGCCGCCTTCCTGCAAGGAGGCGACTGCCTAGCCTGTGTGATAATGTGTGACCTTGTCATCTTAACCGAGAGCGACTTCTACATATGTGCAAAGGGTTTCATAGAGTAGAGAAAGCTAATAAAGCAAGAGAAGTGTTACAGCGATATAATGGCATAGCTCAAGCTCCCTAGCTAATCACATGTGCCAAAGAGGCCTATTCTAACAAACCGTTGGTGAGAATGGGTAGACGGGGAAGCCTGTAAGCGAGTCCCTCACTCGCATACTCCATCGCTTCTCTGCCTTTTGGCTAAGATAAAGTGTAGTATCTGTTCTTGGGTTTGGGGGATTAAGAGAGCTGACCGTAGAAGAGAGAATTTTAACCATAAAAGTGGTGATTTTACCCTTGCTTTTACTAATCAGTTCTGTTTTCATCCCAGCAAGTAAGTTGCTTTTAGAATTGGACCGAGCCATTTTTTACTTCACCTGGAAATCCAAGTCAGAGGGACTGAAGAGGGACACCATGAAGAAAAAGAAAAAAAAATAGAGGAGAAGGAGTCCCGAACTTAAAACTCTTCCTCGGAAGCAGATATGTTGCCCTGCACCTGCGAAGCGCGCTCGTTACACCAAATGCATCGAAAAGCCAAGCAATGACACGATTCTGGATGGGCTCATACTGTCACGGTCGGGTGGTGGAGCATGGAGCAGGACGACCAAGTGCAGCTCGGACCAGGGTTTATTGAAGCAACTCAAAATACAGACTCGGTAAACTGACATGACTTAAACAATAACTTGACTGACTGACCGGGACGTGGAACAAGAAGACAGCAGGACATGACGGCACCAAGACAGGACGACACACCGAACGACAGGAACCAAAACCAATGACCAAAACCAATGACCAAAACCAATGATCCGACAGGGAGAGAGGGGCAGACAGGACTTTTATACACGACAGGTAACGAGAGGCAGGTGGGAACAATCACACTGATCATGGGCACACAGGAGGGGAGGGGCGAGCACACAGACAGAAACCAAGACAGACACATAGTGGAGCAGGGCGAGACGTGACACATACCTCCGGAAACTAAAGCTAATACCCATCGACCAATGAATTCCTGTGTCTTTTAACGCGCCACCTTCTTATTTCTTCACCAAAAAGTTTTTGAAGAACTTTAAATTAGAGCAAGAAAATAGTGACATTTTAACAAGTCACAGATCTATGATCTCTGTCGTACAACGGGAAGTGGTTTGTCCAGTGCTCGGACCCGCATTCGGCGAGCCCACAACAGTTTGGCACAACGTCAACCACCCCGCCCTCTCGAAACAAACTTGTTGGGACCTGTCGTGGATGGTGGCCCATGATGGCCTCCCAGTCAGGTCCGTTATGCACTCCCGGGGCATATCAGCGCTCTCAACGTGCCCCCGACCTGGCTGTGGCGCCCAGGAGTCAGTGTGGCACCTGCTCAGGTAGTTCATGGCTGCCGTATACCTGTGGGCGACCTGCAGTTCCCGGCAAGGGAAGTGTTGAATGCAGACATCAACATCTCAACAGACCCTTCGCACCCAGGTTGCAGCCTGTTTGAACTACTCCCCTCCGGACGCCGTTATAGAGCTCTGTACACTAAAACCAGCAGACACAGAGACAGCTTCTTCCCCCAGGCTGTCGCTCTGATGAACTCACACCACTCTTAGAGTCTCAGAGTCATTACTGTGCAATAACATCCCGCTTTCCACACCTTTTTTGTTTACACTGTTTGTACTATGTGTCCTCTCTGCATCCATTGCAGCCTGGTCATCCTCGAAGAGGGACCCTCCCATCTGTGGTCTCTTCTCAAGGTTTCTCATTTCCCCTAGCTGGAGTTATGAGTTTTTCCTTGCCCTCTTGGGAGTTTAAGATCAGTTTAAGATCAGGGGATGTTTGAGAATATCTTTCATTTTTCACATGTTGTTGTTAGTCACCTAAATGTTGAACAGAGGCTGTGATTTACCGAAGTCAAATTCCTTGTTTGGCACGCTCAAACATGGCGAATAAAAAACTCTTGAATCTTGAATCTTGAACCTTGTACTCTATGGGGTGAGCCCGTTGAAAATCAAGCAAGAAGACTTTGCAGTGGCTCACTTTTGCTGCCATCAAAGACGCCATGTGGACTTCCAGAAATTTGCTGGTAAGGAGGCACAGACAGACAAGGAAATGATGGAATTGGGCTAAAATGGTGCACGAAAACAGTGTGTATTCACCTTTATATTTTGCTTCATGTAGCCTTATCAAAATGAATAAAACTTCTCTCTGTATGTGCATTCACGTGTAACATTGAAGGAGGTAGATATTTTGTTTCAATATTTAAATAAATACCATCATTGTCTATTAAGACACTAAAAGTTGATGGAACATTTTTTGTAGGGCTGCTGTGTTTTAACAAGGAAAGACTCATGTGCTTATGGATGAAGACGACTTGTACTTGTGATTGTGCTTGTGAACAGTAAAGAGGAGTGCTTGTGCAATTGACAGGGTTGGTTATTGTTTTTTTATTTAAAAACAATATTTTTTGCCAAATTACAATAGACTGGCATGTGCCAATTCAAATGGGTCCCACCAGAAGTTAAACTGCATTGATAAACGAAGCCCCTTCGTTAGTCATCACTTTACCGTGGAGGAGGGGTTTGCACGCCCCAATGATCCTAGCAGCCATCTTGTCTGGGGCTTCATGCCCCTGGTAGGGTCATCCATGGCAAACGGATCCTAGGTGAAGGGCCAGACAAAGCACGGCTCTCACAAGCCCCTTATGAAGAAAAACATAAATGGATTTTGTTTTCCCTCGCCCGGACGCGGGTCACCGGGCCCCACATCTGGAGCCAGGCGTGGAGGTGGGGCTCGAAGGCGAGCGTCTGGTGGCCAGGCCTTCGCCCACGGGGCCCGGCTGGGCACAGCCCGAAAAGGAAACATGGGTCCCCCTTCCCATGGGCTCACCACCTGCCGGAGGGGCCAAAGGGGTCGGGTGCAGTGCAAAATGGGCGGCGGAAAAAGGCAGGGACCTTGGCGGACCGATCCCTGGCTGCAGAAGCTGACTCTTGGGACATGGAATATCGCCTCTCTGACTGAAAAGGAGCCCGAGCTGGGCGTGGGAGGAGTTTGGCGAGGCCATGGAGAATGACTTCCGGATGGCTTCGAGGAAATTCTGGTCCACCATCCGGCGTCTCAGGAGGGGGAACCAGTGCACCGTCAACACTGTTTACACTGGAGATGACGTGCTGCTGACCTCGACACGGGACGTCGTGAGTCGGTGGGGAGAGTACTTTGAAGACCTCCTCAATTCCACCGACACGCCTTCCATTGTGGAAACAGGGCCTGGAGACTCTGAGGTGGACTCTCCAATCTCTGGGGTCGAACTCACTGAGGTAATCAAAAAAGTCCTCTGGGGCATGGCCCCGGGGGTGGATGAGATCCGCCCAGAGTTTTTAAAGGCTCTGGATGTTGTGGGACTATCATGGCTGACACGCCTCTACAGCATTGCGTGGACATCGGGGACGGTGCCTCTGGATTGGCAGACTGGGGTGGTGGTTCCCCTCTTTAAGACGGGAGACCGGAGGTTGTGTTCCAACTATAGGGGAATCACACTCCTCAGCCTCCCTGGTAAGGTCTATTCAGGGGTGCTGGAGATGATGGTCTGTCGGGAGGTCGAACCTCGGATTAAGGAGGAGCAGTGTGGCTTTTGTCCTGGCCATGGAACAGTGGACCAGCTCTACACCCTGGGCAGGATCCTCGAGGGGGCATGGGAGTTCGCCCAACCTGTCCACATGTGTTTTGTGGACTTGGAGAAGGGGTTCAATCGTGTCCTTCGGGAAGTTTTGTGGAGGGTGCTTCGGGAGTACGGGGTGCTGAGCCAACTGATAAGGGCGGTTTGGTCCCTGTATCACCAATACCAGAGTTTGGTCCGCATTTCTGGCAGTAAGTCAGATTCTTTCCCAGTGAGGGCTGGACTCTGCCAAGGCTGCCCTTTGTCACCGATTCTGTTCATAATGGTTATGGACAGAATTTCTACACGCAGCCAAGGCGTTGAGGGGGTCCAGTTCTGGGACCTCAGCATTGCGTCTCTGCTTTTTGCAGATGACGTGGTGCTGTTGGCTTCTTCAAGCCGTGATCTCCAGCTCTCACTGGGGTGGATCGCAGCCGAGTGTGAAGTGGTCGGGATGAGGGTCAGCACCTCCAAATCCGAGGCCATGGTCCTCGGTCGGAAAAGGGTGGGATGCCCTCTCCGGATCGGGGATGAGATCCTGCCCCAAGTGGAGGAGTTCAAGTATCTTTGGGTCTTGTTCACGAGTGAGAGCAGGATGGAGCGCGAGATCGACAGGCGGTTTGGTGCAGCGTCGGCAGTAATGCGAACTCTGTACTAATCCGTCGTGGTGAAGAGAGAGCTGAGACAAAAGGCAAAGCTCTCAATTTACCGGTCGATCTACGCTCCTACCCTCAACTATGGTCACGAGCTTTGGGTCGTGACCGAAAGAACGAGATCCAGAATACAAGCGGCCGAAATGAGTTTCCTCTGCAGGGTGTCCGGGCTCTCCCTTGAGAAGCTTGGTCATCCGGGAGGGACTCAGAGTAGAGCCGCTGCTCTTCTACGGTGAGAGGAGCCAGATGAGGTGGCTCAGGCATCTCATCAGGATGCCTCCTGGACGCCTCCCTTTGGAAGTGTTCCGGACATGTCCCACCGGTAGGAGACCTCGCGGGCGATCCAGGACGTGCTGGAAAGACTATGTCTCTCGGCTGGCCTGGGAACGCCTTGGGATTCCCCGGGTTGAGTTGGATGAAGTGGCTGGGGAGAGGGAAGCCTGGGAGTCCCTCCTAAAGCTGTCTCCCCCTCGACCCAACCCGGATAAGCGGAATAGGATGGATAAATGGATGGATGATAAACGAGGTTTTAAACGTGATTGTCTGTCTGCACTCGGCATAATTTCTCTGTTTATGTGAACATGTTCACACGTGCCGGTATAAATTATGTGAACGTATGATTGTTGCACGGAGTATGATATAGGCGGCTATCCGTTGCAATATTGATATTCTTTCGCAGAGCATCAACAAATTGAGATATACTCTTATTGTTCCTCTCCACGGAAATGGTATACTCTTTATTGTTCCTCTCCACAGAAATCTTTAGTAAAAGGCGAAAGATTTATTCGATCTGAAGAGAAACGAGTGATCTGAAAATCTGAGTCAAAACGGGCCACCCCACTGCTGGTCTCACTAAATTCACAGGCGGTCTCACACTCAAATTGCAGCAACCATTCCTTCTAATACAAACAATAGAAGTTGATGGATTTACTATACTTACAAGGACTCAAGCAAAATAGAATGTTTAAACGAGTATTTTGTGTTCATTAATGTCTCACTTACTTTAAACATTGTTGGCGCACAGGATTGTAGGTATCTGATCGAACACTGATGGCGCTCGTTCTTTCAATTATATTGGGCGTCTATTTTGATTATTGATGGTAAAAACAGTTGTATGTCTTGGTACGTGTACTTTTGGTCTGAGAGAACGGGAAATGATCCCATCCCTGTGTTTTATTTGAAAATTTGTAATTTCATAACTTTATTCAACACAAATCGGGAAACAAAATACGATCGTAATTTCTCAAATGATTTTTCAAACTTCGGAAATGCTCTATGTCTCCCTTGTGTCGCAAATAATTGAGGCTTTTGACGTTGCTGGCATGGTTTGGAGTGTAATTCACCTCCACTGCGTTGGTGGCGTTTGATATTTGACATTAGAAAATATTTCTGTCATTTTACTTTAGAAAGTAAAAGTTGTTTTCTAGAAATCCATACTTGTGATGTATGAGGAACAACAATCGGGCGCATTCTTAAAAAGACAGACCTACAGCCGACAAAAAGGTTTTGATACGTTCATATCATATGACGAGTCAGGAACGTGGTAATTACATATTGAAATGAAAAGAGACTACCGTTCAAGATGGCGGCGCGTGCACACGCAGCGGCCACTCTCTGTCCCGTTCGGTGTTTTGTGAGTGTTTACTGAGTGTTTGTCTGGCAGTTTTGTGTGTATTCGTCTCGTGTGATACGTCGTGCTACTAGTGCGGCGGGCATGTTCTGCTCAACATCGGCGGACGTGGGTTTTATGGCGTTCTGGACTTTGGTGCGGAGAGATTTGCTGCTGGTGTTAGCGCTCGGACTGCTTCGTCATGGAGCGATGCCGGACTGGCCTGCTCTTCCTCCCCCGGTTGGACTGCGTCCTGAGCTCGGACTGCTCCGTCCTGGAGCATTGTTGGGATGCGTCGGCAGCGGGTCTGCGAGGCAGCGGAAGAGGGGCCAGCGCGGAGACGTCGGGCCAGGCTTGCGGCCAACCCAGCTCGCCCATCCGTGCCTTCCATTCTCCTGGCGTACGTTCGTTCGCGGGACGACAAGATGGGTTGCGTTCGCCTGATAGGATCCACGAACCGGACAGTGCGTGCCTGCTGTGTGCTCGTGTTCACAGTGGCCTGGTTGACTGTCATCTTACCGGACTCTGCTGTGCATCGGGAGCGGCTAGCGTGCTATCACGCTTATTGTTCATTGATGTTGACTTCTTATGTTATTTTTCCTGTGTTGTTTACTTGTATGTGCGTTGTGAACTCTGTCTTGTCACCCTGGGATAGTGAGAAACGTAATTTCGATCTCTTTGTGTGTCTTGACATGCGGAGGAATTGACAATAAAGGAGACTTTGACTTTGACTTTGAATTTTGCATTTGCTAATTTGGTGAATACAGTTTAACGAGCAAATGCACAGTGTTAGAGATTCGCTCAGTCCAACTTGTTTTGCAAGAACCACACGGGAGACGAGTAAGTCCCTTTAGACACCTGCAGGTGGAGAGTCCATTCGTCGCTGTGCGTACAGCGATGTTCGAATGGAGGTCTGACTCTCGCCTCCTGCAAGAGCATTTTTATTAAGAGAAACAGGGTGGGGGTAAGAGTGGACTGAATAGAGAAAGCCCTTGACCTCTAGTCAAAACATAGCAAGGGGTGTTTTACGACTTTGTGTAGGATGGGACACGCTAGGTGATTTATCACAGGTTGCATTCCAACATAAGCATAAAACTAATCTAGCTAGGTTATTTATTACAGGCTGCATTCCAACATAATCATACGATAAGAATAATCTGGAGAACCCTAATACACAGTTCCAGAGTACAGTTAATTACATAATCAAAAGCGTTCAGTGTGTCACAGCATCGCAGACTTAAACTCCATGTGCATACTACTGCGCTTAATTTTTGTTTTCATCAGAAAGACCAGAGGAGAGCGCGAACACAGTCCCCCACTACCAGAAATAATGCAGTCAAGATTCACACAGTAGGGGAATTTGCAGAGGTCAGCACAACCGTAGTGCAATGGCTGAGCCTCACATGGGGTGAACCACCTTCTTGATCATGGGCCGACGTCTTTACCGCACACGCCATTTTCAGTCACGGGCTTAATTGCTAAAAACGTGTGGCACACATACACACTCAGTGGGTGAAACAGGATTCGTAGAACTGTTTAAGTCAAAGTCAAAGTCAAAGTCAGCTTTATTGTCAATTTGTCCACATGCCGAAGACATACAAAGAAACCGAAATTTCGTTCCCCCCTATCCCATGGTGACAAGACATGGCCCACAACAGACAAACAAGTAAACAAGTATAACAAAAGCGTGCTGAATAAATAATGAATAAATAACACAACAAATAAATAAATAAGAGGAGCAAAAAAAGGAGCAAGTGTGCGTACAGCAGACATTCCAGAAAATAGCGCAACAGTGCCGCACGCTACGCAGAAGGGGGTAGCGAGTTCAGGGCCCTAACAGCCTGGAGAAAGAAGCTGTTGGCGAGTCTGGTGGTGCGGGAGCGCAGGCTCCTATACCTCTTCCCAGAGGGCAGAAGGTCAAACAAAGAGTGAGCCGGGTGACTCACATCTCTGGCAATCGAGGTTGCCTTGCGGGCGAGATGGGAGGTGTAAATGTCCTTCAGGGAGGGGAGCGAAGCACCAATAATCTTACCAGCCGTATTCACTATGCGCTGCAGGGCCTTCAAGTTCTGTTCAGTGCAGTTACCACCCCAGACAGCGATGCAACTGGTGAGGACGCTCTCAATGGTGCCACGGTAGAATGTAGACAGGACTGCCTGAGGAGCACATGCACGCCTGAGCTTCCGCAGGAAGTACAGGCGGCGCTGAGCTTTCTTTGCCAGTGACGAGGTGTTTGCGGACCAGGAGAGGTCCTCACTGATGTGCACCCCCAGGAACTTGGTGCAGCTCACCCACTCCACCACAGCACCGTCGATGATCAGCGGCAGGTGTGTTGTGTGACCCTTCCGGAAGTCAACAACGATTTCCTTGGTCTTATTGACGTTCAGCAGGAGGTTGTTGTCCCTGCACCACATGGTCAGAAGGTCAACTTCCGACCTGTACCGAGTCTCGTCGCCCTTCGTGATGAGACCCACCAGAGTCGTGTCGTCAGCAAACTTCACTATGCGGTTGTCGCTGTAGGTCGCAGTGCAGTCATGCGTCAGCAGGGTGAAGAGCAATGGACTAAGCACGCAGCCCTGGGGGCCCCCGTGCATGCATTGCCTTTTTTAACCTGAGAACCCTAAAACTGTATGAATTTGTATTTATTGAAAACGTCCAACATTACCACTGAATAATATTTTTTTTCCTGAACAAGTTTTGAAAATGACAAATATATCAAATAACAATAACATAAACAGTTCGCCACACAGCCCCAAGCACCGGCATCGACTTCCAGGCGTGTGGCAGCGTGGACTTCCATCCCTGGAGGTGGCACTTCCAGCCACAGAGGTCGAAGAGAGCTCCATAGAATAGGACCGGGTGTGCGTGAAACATATAATAGTTTTTCAAACCTTCTGTGTCACTCCAAATCATTAAATCCTTCAAACTAGTGGTAGAGTGTCCGCCCTGAGACTGGAAGGTTGTGGGTTCAAACCCCGGCCGGGTCATACCTATAAAAATGGGACCAATTGCCTCCCTGCTTGGCACTCAACATTAAGGGGTGGAATTGGGTGTTAGATCACCAAATGATTCCCGAGCGCGGCACCGCTGCTGCTCACTGCTCCCCTCTCCCCCAGGGGATGGATCAAAATCACACGGGGATGGGTTGAATGCAGAGGACAAATCTCACCACACCCAGATGTGTGTGTGATGATCATTGGGAAAAAAAAACTCTCCGTCCTCTGTGTCACTTACAAGCAAAGCCACTAAAGATGCCGGTAGTACATGGGGCCCTTCGTCATCTTCGTCATCCCGTGATCGAATCCTTTGTCCTTTAAGTAAACAACCGCCGCGCCGCTGATGTCACTTGCAGTTCAAACTACAGTAATCCCTTGCTACATCACGGTTCGTTTATCCATTTTTCGTTTTTTTTTTTATTTTGAAAATTTGTGACAAAAAATCACGTATAAGTTGCTCCTCAGTATAAGTCGCCCCCCCACCCAAACTATGAAAAGAAACGTGACTTATAGTCCAGAAAATACGGTAATGACAACACACAATACAACAAAACACAACACAACAATACTTACCGTAATTTCTGGACTATAAGCCGCACCGGACTATAAGCCGCACCAGCTAAAATTCAGGGATATTTTAGTTTTTTTCTTACATAAGCCGCACCGGACTATAAGCCGCACGTGCACATGAGTTTTTTTACAAAGAAAGACAGTACACAGAAAGCCGTAAAAATCCATAAATACGCCTCGCCGCCATTTAAGCCTCAGGGTTCAAAGTAACCTTCTGAATAAAATGCATTAAAAGTTCACATTCATTACAACTTGTTTTTGGTGAGCAAAATGTCAGAAGAATTGAATTTAAATGCTAATTGATTGGGTTTTAATACAATGCAGATGGTCCAAACAGCGCCACTGCTTTGTGTAATCTCTAAGAGAAAGGGTTTGGAGCCCTTTGACGCAGGTCACCTAGCGTGCATTCCTACTAAAGCTCATAATAGTCACAAGCAACACAGCCAGAATAAGCAGCAGCCATAGTAGTGTTTCAAAATAGTATTTTTGTTGTTGTTTTTTTTTTTTCAAGATACCGCACAACAGTGGTCCACAGCGTTTTTACGAGTGCATAAAAGTGATCAAGTCATCACAAAAATCACGAAAAAAATCTTATATAAGCCGCACCTGACTATAAGCCGCAGGGTTCAAAATTTTGGAAAAAGTCGCGGCTTATAGTCCAGAAATTACGGTACCTTTCCTTTAAAATCTTTTTCTCTACCTAACACAGACAGATAATGGGAGAATGTGTCACAATGTGAAGGAGATGTATTGGGTAATGCAGAAACAAAATAAAAACTATTATTTAATGTTAGACACATTATCCACTAGGCTACTTTCCTCTTGACATTCATTAAATTGACAACGAAGGGACTTGAACCCCTTAATCTTCTGATCCAGTCAGTTAACTCCACTTGAATCTAGGCTGTAGATTTACTGTATATGCTCAAAAATCATTGCACTGCTATCACTTGTCAGAATTTCCTGTATGGCTATCTGGCCTAATGGATAAGATTTCAAATCTAAACAGGTATTCATGTCTAGTGTATCATCAAATTGAAAGAGGAAAATATGTCACGGTCGGGTGTGGAGCATGGAGCAGGACGACCAAGTGCAGCCCGGACCAGGGTCCACCGAAGCAACTCAAAATACAGACTCGGTAAACTGACATGACCTAAACAATAACTTGACTGACCAGGACGTGAAACAAGAAGACAGCAGGACACGACGGCACCAAGACAGCACGCCAACACCGAACGACAGCAACCAAAACCAAAACCAATGATCCGACAGGGAGAGAGGGGCAGACAGGACTTTTATACACGACAGGTAACGAGAGGCAGGTGGGAACAATCACACTGATCATGGGCACACAGGAGGGGAGGGGCGAGCACACAGACAGAAACCAAGACAGACACATAGTGGAGCAGTTGGGGGCGAGACGTGACAGAACCCCCCCCACAAGGGACGTCTCCCGACGTCCCAAAAAAAAAAAAACTAGGGGAACCGAACCGCGCCGCACTCGGGCGGCGACTTGGGGAACCGAACCGCGCCGCACTCGGGCGGCGACTTGGGGAACCGAACCGCGCCGCACTCGGGCGGCGACTTGGGGAACCGAACCGCGCCCCACTCGGGCGGCGACTTGGGGAACCGAACCGCACCGCACTCGGGCGGCGACTTGGGGAACCGAACCGCACCGCACTCGGGCGGCGACTTGGGGAACCGAACCGCACCGCACTCGGGCGGCGACTTGGGGAACCGAACCGCACCGCACTCGGGCGGCGACTTGGGGAACCGAACCGCACTCGGGCGGTGACTTGGGGGAACCGAACCGCACTCTGGCGGCGACTTCGGGGAACAGATCCGCACTCTGGCGGCGACTGCGGGGACAGATCCGCACTCTGGCGGCAACTGCGGGGACAGATCCGCACTCTGGCGGCGACTGCGGGGACAGATCCGCACTCTGGCGGCGACTGCGGGGACAGATCCGCACTCTGGTGGCGACTGCGGGGACAGATCCGCACTCTGGCGGCGACTGCGGGGACAGATCCGCACTCTGGCGGCGACTGCGGGGACAGATCCGCACTCTGGCGGCGACTGCGGGGACAGAACCGCACTCGGGCGGTGACTGCGGGGACAGATCCGCACTCGGGCGGTGACTGCGGGGACAGATCCGCACTCTGGCGGTGACCTAGGGGACAGAGCCGCACTCTGGCGGTGACCTAGGGGACAGAGCCGCACTCTGGCGGTGACTTCGGGAACAGAACCGCGCTCGGGCGGCGACTTGGGGAACACAACAGCACACGGGCGGCGACTTGGGGAAACAGAACCGCACTCCGCGGAAACTCGGGGAAACACAACCGCACTGGGGCGGCGCCTTGGGAAGTCTGTACCGCGATCGGCGGCCACTCACAAAGTCCGTACAGTGATCGGCGACATTCGGAAGGCGGGGCTGTGCGCGGCGGCAAGAGCCATCACGCGCCGCAGCAGAGGGAGCGGAGCCAGGGACGATCGCGGGTCCGACGCAGCTGGCTTGGATGTCTGGCGACGTTCGCGGGTCCTGCGACGCTGGGGTGGAGCCCGATGGCGGCCGTGAGTCTGATGACGCCGGGGGGGCACTCCGATAGCGGCCGCGGGTCCGGCGTCGCGGCAGCGAAGTCCGACAACGGTCGCAGAGCTGATGGCGCCGGGGGGGAATTCCGATGGCGGCCGTGAGCCCGGCGTCGCTGGAGCAAGATCCGATGGCGGCTGCAAGCCCATGGCGCTGGAACATGCTCGGATGTGGATCGGGCGTCGCAGCGGGAGCTGGTGGTGAAGGGTGGTCCAAGCGCTGGCCGCTGTGATGGTCGGATCATTCTGTCACGGTCGGGTGTGGAGCATGGAGCAGGACGACCAAGTGCAGCCCGGACCAGGGTCCACCGAAGCAACTCAAAATACAGACTCGGTAAACTGACATGACCTAAACAATAACTTGACTGACCGGGACGTGAAACAAGAAGACAGCAGGACACGACGGCACCAAGACAGCACGCCAACACCGAACGACAGCAACCAAAACCAAAACCAATGATCCGACAGGGAGAGAGGGGCAGACAGGACTTTTATACACGACAGGTAACGAGAGGCAGGTGGGAACAATCACACTGATCATGGGCACACAGGAGGGGAGGGGCGAGCACACAGACAGAAACCAAGACAGACACATAGTGGAGCAGTTGGGGGCGAGACGTGACAAAATATAGGTAAACTGTTTTTGTGCTGTTTTGATCTTTGTTGTGGTGACCCCAAATGTCAGTGACAAAAGCCAAAAGAAAGAGGCACATTTTTCATCTGATGTACAATTTTTAATTTGTTTCTCTTGACTCCAGTTGAGCAACCTGTGCTTGCTGATATTCACAATCCCTGCTTACTTTGCTGCCCTACCCCTTAAAAGAAGAAAAAGTTATTTTAGTCTGAGCAACCTGCTCCCTACTGAAAATAGGGTTTTCAACTAAGGTTTCCAACTAGGACTAGGGTTTCCAACTAGGGCTAGAGTTAGGGTTAGGGCTAGTTTGGACTAGGTATATAAAAGGTCTGCCCCACCTGAGGACCGAACTCTTGACCTTTAGATTGTGAGACTGGCATGCTAGCACCTGCATTAATGAGGCTGTGCATTTACAGTTTTACAATTCTTTTTTACTGTAAAATTGATCCAACCACCGGCCATTTCAATCAAACTGAACTTCACAGAAAGATAAAGTGACTTTTAGTCTGAGCATTCTGAAACTAGGGTTTCCAACTCGGGTTAGGGAAGCCAACTAAGGTTTCAAATTGTGGCCAGGGTTTCCAACTGGGGCTTCCAACGAGGATGAGGGTTTCCAATTCGGGCTAGAGTTAGGACTATATAAAAGTGTGCCCTGTGTGAGGGTCGAATTTACGACCTCCAGATTATGAGACTGACACACTACCACTTCCGCAAACGAGGCTATGCATTTGCAATTTGTGCAATTGTTTTTTACTGTAAAATTGATTCAACCACCGCCCATTTTGATCAAACTTAACTAGGCTAGGGCTAGGATTTCCAACAAGGACTAGGGTTTACAGGTAGGGCTAGATTTAGGGTTGGAATATATATAAATCATGCACCGTGTGAGGATCAAACTCTCGACTTTCAGATTACGACACTGACGCGCTACCGCCTGCGCCAACGAGAATTTGTGGCACCTGTCTTAAAATTCTATTTTACTGTAAAATTGATTCAACCACCGGCCATTTCCATCAAACTGAACTTCATCAAAAGAAAAAGGTACTTCTGTCTGACCATTCTCAAAGTTGGGTTTCCAACTGGGGCTAGGGTTTCCAACAAGGGCTCGAGTTAGGGTTAGGACTAAATAAGACATAGCCCCGTGTGAGGGTTGAACTCACGACTTTCAGTTTACTAGACTGACGCGCTACCGCCTGCGCTACCGAGGCCATGAATAGTTGGTTTTACAGAGCTATTTTACTGTAAAATTGATTCAACCACTGGCCATTTCAATTAAACTCAACTTCACAGACAGTAAACCTTATTCTATGTATTATTTATTATTCTTTTCTATACTGTCAGAAAGGTTTTGGTTTCTGATTTCTTTTTTGTTGTGCTGACTCCCCCCCAATCTCCATTTTCAGTGCAACAAAGTGACAAAAACCAAAAGAAAAAATGCTTTCTCTATTGCACACTAGAGCCAGCATTTCCAACTAGGGCTAGGGTTTCCAACTAGGGTTCCAACTCCGGGTAGGGTTTCAAACTAGGAATTCCAACTGGGGCAAGGGTTTCCAATTAGGGTTTCCAACTCGGGCTGGGGTTTCCAACTAGAGACAACATTGGACAGCTGCCACTTGTTGGGAACCTTTAAATGTTTAGTCTTATCAACGAATGTGTTTCAGAGGCCAGATTTAAAACGTGGCTTCTGGTTTTCGTGAACCAAACCCATTAAAAAAAGTGAAAGAATGAAACAGTTCTTAATAGGAGAAGCCTGGTTAGCTCAGGTGGTAGAGCATGCAAGTCTTAATCTCAGGGTTGTGGGTTCTATCCCCATATTGGGCAGCCCACACTTGTCGGGAACCTTTGATTCTTTAGTCTTATCAATAGATGTGTTTCAGAGGCCACACTTAAAACATTTCTCTATTTCCCCTAACCCATTCAAAAAAAATGAAAAAATGAAACAATTCCAAGGTCGAAAAGCCTGGTTAGCTCAGTGGGGAGAACATGCGACTCTTAAACTCAGGGCCGTGGGTTCGGTTCCCACATTGGGCATCCTTGCTTGTTGGGAACCGTTAAACAGTCTTATCAAGGCCACACTGAAAACATGGAGTATTTCACATGGCGATGTGGCCTAATGGATAAGGCACCTGACTTCGGATCAGACGATCCCTTTCATAGTCAATTTAACGTGTCATGCTTTGAAATCAAAAACTTGACTTCAGTCTGAACCAACTCTTGACTGATTGATTGAACTTTATTCATCCCACAGCAGGGAAATTCACTTGTCACAGCAGCGCATATCAGTGCAATAATAATACGAGTGCAAGAATAAAACAAGTGCCAGAATTACAAAAAAGGGTAAATAACAGACAAGGATAAACACAAGTGCTGCTAGTAGAGACGAAACACATTCATTTTATCAGGCGGCATGCATGTTGTAAAGTCTGACAGCAGAGGGAATGAAGGACCTGAGGAACCGTTCCTTCCTACACCGAGGGTGCAAAAGTCTGCCGCTAAAGGAGCTGCTCAGGAACCGCACACTCTCATGGAGGTGGTGAGAGGTGTTGTCCATGATGGATTTAAGCTTAATCAACGTCCTCCTCTCACCCACAACCTCAATGGAGTCCAGGGGACAGCCCAGAACAGAGCTCGCTCTTCTGAGCATCTTATTCAGTCCCCCCCTGTCCCGGTCACTACTGCCCCCACCCCAGCAGACCACAGCGTAGATGATGGCCGAGGCCACCATAGAGTCATAGCAGGTCCGGAGGAGAGCCCTGCACACACCGAAGGACCTCAGTCTCCTCAGCAGATGGAGGCGACTCTGGCCCTTTTTGTACAGGATATGGGTGTGATCAGTCCAGTCCAGTCCAGTTTGTTGTTAAGGCGAACACCCAGGAATTTGTAGTTCTCCACTACCTCACTGTCCGATCCCTGGATGTTCATTGGAGTGAAGATGGGTGCTGTCCTCCCGAAGCTCACAATCAACCCCTTCGTCTTGCTGGTGTTGTTCACCTGATGCTGGTTGAGCTCACACCAGCTGACAAAGTCCTTGATGACCAACCTATATTCCAGATCGTTCCCCTCTGCGACATTTCAAACAATGGCCATGTCGTCGGAGAACTTCTGGATTTGGCAGTGTGCGGTGTCGTGGGTAAAGTCTGACGTGAACAGGGTGAAAAGGAAAGGAGCACCCTACCCTGGGGGACACCAGTGCTGCAGTGCACCACGTCGGACTCACTGCGATGTAACCTCACAAACTGCGGCCGGTCGGTGAGGAAGTCCGTTGTCCATGCAGTCAGGCACTGGTCCACACCCGCCTTCTCCATCTTCACCCTAAGCAGTGACGGCTGGATGGTGTTAAAAGCGCTGAAGAAAACAAAGAACATGATCTTCCCAGTGCTCCTGTTGTCCTCCAGGTGAAGCAGTGTTCTGTGCAGTAAATAAATCAATGCATTGTCCACCCCAACACCAGGCAGGTAAGCAAACTGCAGGGGGTCCAGCTGCGCTCCCACTAGTGAACGCAGGTGACCCAGGATGATCCTCTTCATAGTCTTCATCAGGTGGGAAGTCAAGGCAATAGGCCTGAAGTGGTTAGGCTCCTTGGGGCATGGCACCTTTGGTACAGGGACCACGCAGGAGGTCTTCCACAGTACTGGGACCTTGTTCAGGCTCAGGCTTAGGTTGAACAGGTACCTGACCACACCACTCAGCTGGTCCGCACAATCCCTGAGCAGTCTCGGCCAGATGCCGTCTGGGCCCGGGGTCTTCCCTGCTTTGATCTTTCTGAAGTGAACCTGAAGATCTGTAAAGAAGAGGGGGATGTCGGAAGACCGGGGTGATGGAGTGGAGACAGGAGACAGAAGAGTGACTCCGGGGGAGGGGGTTGGTGAGCTGGCGGGGGGGCTGGAGTGTCGAAGGTGGTAGAAAAAGATGCGGAGCGAGGTGAAGGGGTGGGGGGGAGGCGGAATCAAATCTGTTGAAGAACAGATTGAGTTCATGCACCTGTTGGATTTTGTCCACAATTTAGGGAGCGCACTATCTGCGCCTCACGGCAAAAGTCATTGCCAATCACCAGTTATCCAATTTACTCACTGTGTGCTCGTTTGATTTCTTCAGATTTAGGAAAATGCTAAGACACTGAAGCAGAAATTAGACTTACACAGGTTGGTTGAGTTCAATCACAATTCTTGTTCAGAAAGCTCTGTCTTCAGGAAAGTACAATACAGCGCTGGGCCTTTCAAGAGCGCAAAGTCTCCATTCAGAAAAGGCCACCTTCAAGGTTCTTTGGTCAGCTTATATTCAGTCGGCCAGTGTGGGCCGAGTTTGATGGGTGATGAGTCTTTGGGGTGGGGCAAGTTCACAGGAGAGTTTGATTCCATGGGAGTGGATGCTGGTTCGGTGAGAGCTGGTTCCGTGGGGTTGGGTGCTGATTATGGGAGATTCGATTTGTGGGGGCTGTTGTTGTCCTTTCCGTCTTTCAGCCTTGACGATCGTCTTTGGCTTGGCTGTCTCCCTCTGGCACCTGCTGGTTTTATCTCCAAGTGACCTTCCTGTAAACATTCTTGCACATATACTGTTCCACCTCATCCATTCATCATTCTTTCAATTTTGTCATTTTGTACGAAATTATGTGAGCTTTTGGCTGTGACATCATCTACCTATTTATTAATGTTCCCTGACCATGCAAAGTTTGTACTCACCACTTACCATGTTTTTGTTTGTTTGTTCTTTTGATCTCCATGTACTTGCTTACGTCATCATATTCTTAGTTTAATCATGCTTTCAACCATATCTTTTCTTTGTTAGGCAAAATATTTCCCTCTGTCCAGAACGTTCAGTAGTAATCGAAAACTGGTGTCTAGAATTAGTCAAAACATAAGATACAATCAAGTACTGAACATTTTTAGACGACTTTGGCAGTGTCCGTGATTTAGAAAATCATCAGGCATGCATTGAACAGTTCCTTAAGGGTCATTAAGCTATTCAGGCAATATATCAAAAAACATTTGTTATTTCAAAGTGCTCAGAAATATATATATCAGATCATAAAGTTATAAAAACCTTTCTCATTACCACTTATCAAAAATGTCTAGTTATGTCTTCTTTATTGATTTGGTGTGTAGGTATAATTATATGTTTAAAATGTTTCTTTTATTTATTTAATATGTGAATATACTTGTCTGCTTATGTACTTTATTCAATGAGGTTTGAGCCAGAGCTGTGGACTCGGTCGGATTTTTGCACCGAGTCCGGCCTCTTGACCACCGAGTCCGAGTCCGGGTCCCAGTCCGGCTGTCAATTTTTTCCGTTAATTCATGTGACTGCTTCGTCTTTAGTCAAGGCTAATTTAGATCAAAATCTATCAGAACGAACGCAACTGCTTTCACACTGGCTGGTTCGGCTTATATAGGATCCCTTGCTGAGAGGGCGGACGTAAAAGTGAGGCGACGTTCCAATCGGACGTCGGATCGATAACATTTTCCCTGCCCCACCGGAGTTGTGCTAGTTCATAACGTAGATCACTCGAGGCATAGTCATAAATGTACGGTTGACAATTTAACCGATAGAAGTGGATACATTGGAACATAACCTACACTCTAATATATTATTTGACATGGTATTAAATGCGTGGCTTTACAAAAATGGTCATTGAAGCCCACCCTTAGCCCTGAGTGCCATTGGCATGAGGCAAAACGCTTGAAAACACTCTTGCCCAATTAAATAACCATTCTGAAACACGGGACATGTAAGATAATATTTTTTAATCATTAATTACACCATTATAGCTCAGACATTTATCTAAACACAAATAATTAGTGACGACCCCACAACTATCGAAACACATCAATGATATAAGCTGGGTGACATAATCGTCCTTGACATTGGTACATAATGTAAACATTAGCCTAAGTGCAACTCAACGTGGCCGCATTGATCGTAAGCAGGGCTGTGGACAGTATTCCTACTCGCATTCTGAGCAGCATGATGAAAATAAAATTGAACGTGATTTTTTTATTGTCGGACTCGGTGGACTCGGTCAAAATCAGCACCGAGTCTGAGTCCGAGTCCGGCAAAAATGACAGAGTCCGACCGAGTCCGAGTCCCCGAGTCAGAGTCCAAGTCCAGGAATATAGGTACGTTTTGTGTGCCAAATCTTCATTACAGCCAATAGCAGATTTCTGATTAAAGGTACAAAAAGAAAAGCAATGACTATGTGTGTCCGCTGGTTCTTCTCTGCAACACAGGAAGTTTGCATTCACTACAGTTGTGCCCATCGGCAAAAGGCAGCCCCCAACTACCACATGAGTAGCCGACAGGCCTGTTCTAAAACAACTCACTGATGAGGACGTATTATTTTCAAGGAATGTTCTAGAAGTAATCGTTGTTAAAAAAAAAAACACATGATGGTGGTTCTTGGAGATCACTGTTTATATATACACACACAAATATATATATTGAGTCTAGGGAGACAAATACACCGCAAACTGTGGGTAGGTGTCAGGTGATGAGCCACAGAAAAAAATCACAGTTGCCACAGAAAGATGACAAGCCTCATTTTGAAGCAGAGCTAAACATCAGGGATGAGAACGGCAAATGAAAAAAAACACTGATATATTGATCAAAACCAGAGCACATTTCTTGGCTTGCTTATCCGAGTCGACAGCATAGACATGGAGACTTTCAAGGCAAGTTACCCCAAGTTGCGCAGCGGTCTGGGTTAGCTACAACAAACATACACCATAAAGGTCAAGCCAGGTGCCGTGCCATATTCAGTAAAAAAAACCAGGAGGATTCCACTACCACTGGTGGGTGAAGTCAAGAGAGAGCTCCAGCGCATGGAAGCTCTGGGCGTCATTAGTCGGGTGAAGGAGCCAACTGATTGGTGTGCCGGCATGGTGGTCGTGCCCCAAAAGGACAAAAGCAGCATTTGAAGACCTAAAGAAAGCTCTGTCCTCTCCTCCGGTGCTGGCTATGTATGACCCGGGCAGAGACACCAAAGTATCTGCTGATGCATCATCATATGGGTTGGGGGGCGTAATTCTTCAGAAATGAGGGGAAGGATGGAAGCCTGTGTCTTACGCATCACGGTCACTCACTCCAACTGAGCAACGATACACACAGGTGGAGAAGGAAGCTCTGGGCCTCACATGGGCCTCATATGGGCCTGTGAACGGTTTCGGGATTTCCTCATTGGAAAGGAGTTTTGCCTGGAGACCGACCATAAACCCCTTCTCATCCTGCTTGGAGCCCAAGCACTGGATCTTTTGCCACAGAGAATCCAGGGTTTCAGTATGAGGGTGATGCGCTACTCATACTCCATCGTGCACGTACCAGGAAAGTCGCTTTGGACAGCAGACACACTTTCACGTGCAACCTGTAAAATGACGCATGTCCACTGATGACCAGGAGCTGATGGAGAGCACAAACATATTTGTGGACTGTGTCACTGAGAGTCTACCTGTCAGCTCATCATATACAGAAAACCTGAAAGAGCAGTTGAAAGCCGACAGTGTCTGCTCGCGTGTCATGACCATGTGCATGGAAGGATGGCCAGCACATGCAAAACAGGAACCAGCGCTAAAAAATGACTGGCCGGAGCGAGCCACATTAACAGTGAAAGATGCTAAAGGACACACGACTGGTAATACCTTCCGCAATGAGGAATGACGTGCTGTTCAAATTACACGAAGGACACTTAGGTGTCCTGGAATGTAAATCACGTGCACGTCAATCTGTGTGGTGGCCGGGACTCAGCCAGCAAGTGAACAAAATGGTACTGAACTGCAGGACATGCATACAAGAGCGACACAACCCAAAAGAGGCACTCGTGCCATCAGGGTGCCCTGAAAGACCTTGGCAAAAGTTAGGAACAGACCTTTCTACACAAGAGGCAGAATAATCCTCTAAGGCAGTGGTTCTTAACCTTTTTGGAGGTACCGAACCCCATCAGGTCCATATGTGCATTCAACAAACCCCTCTTTGGGGGGCGAGTTAAACGAACCCCATCAGTTTCATGTGCACATTCACCGAACCCCTCTATATAGGGGGGGATGACATACCAGCAAATCAGTGTGACTTCTGCTGTTGCCTTTGCAAGAACAGTTCAGATATGCGTTATCACGAATTTACACGATATTCAGGTGTGTTCAGCCATCCGTGGGCGGGGGGGGGGGGGGGGGGGTTAGCGGGGCGGGGGCGGGGCAATGACATACCAGCTCTGCCGAACCCCTGAAGCCGACTCACCTAACGCCTAGGGTTCGATCGAACCCAGGTTAAGAACCACTGCTCTAAGGTCTGACGAGACAAAGGCAGTCTACCCTATGATCCCTGGAAAAAGGGAGATGTGGTATTATCGTATGTTGAAACTATAATATTATATAGTTTGTTATTGGAGGTCTCAAATAATGTTGACAGTTGGGGGCTCTGTGGTGCGCCAGGGGCATTGTACTGCTATATAAGACATGAGTGGGGAGAAAATAAAAAGTTGCTGAATAAAGAAGTTGCATTCGTGTTCATCTCTACTCCGTATAAACACAACAGTCGTGGACTGCGTTCGCGCTCTCCCCTGGTCTTTCTGATTAAAACAAAAATCACACGCAGTCGTACGTACATGGAGTTTAGGTCTGCGGTGCTGTGACACACTGAATGCTTTTGAGCATGTTATTAACTGTACTATGGAACTGTGCATTTGCTTGCTAAACTGTATTAACCAAATTAGTCAATGCAAAATAATATGGAATTACCACGTTCCTGACTCGTCATATGATATGAACGTATCAAAACCTTTTTGTCGGCTGTAGGTCTGTCTTTTTAAGAATACGCCCGATTGTTGTTCCTCATACATCTCAGTATAGATTTCTAGAAAACAACATTTACTTTCTAAAGTAAATTGACAGATTTATATTCAAATGTCAAATATCGAACGCCACCATCACAGTGGAGGTAAATTACACTCCAAACCATGCCAGCAACGAGAAAAGCCTCAATTATTTGCGACACGAGAGATATAGAGCACTTCTGAAATTTGAGAAATCATTTGAGAAATTACGATCGTATTTTGTTTCCCGATTTGAATAAAGTTATGAAATCACACGTTTTCAAATAAAACACAGAGATGGGATCATTTCCCATTCTCTCATACCAAAAGTACACATACCAAGACATACAACTGTTTTTACCTTCAATACTCATAATAGACGCCCAATCGATAGGTGACGCTGTTTGAAAGAAGGTTTGATCAGGTACCTACAATCCTGTGCGCCAAAGATGTTTAAAGTAAAAAAGACATTAATGAAAACAAAATACTTGTTTAAACCTTCTATTTAGGTTGAGTCCTTGTAAGTATAGTAAATCTATCAACGTCTATTGTTTGTATTAGAAGGACTGGTTGCTACAATTTGAGTGTGAGACCGCCTGTGAATTTGGTGAGACCAGCAGTGACGTGGCCCGTTTTGACCCAGATTATCAGATCTCTCTTTCTTTTCAGATGGAATAAATCTTTCGCCTTTTACTAAAGATTTCCGTGGGGAGGAACAATAAGAGTCTATCTCTACCCATTCTCACCAACGGTTTGTTAGAATAGGCCTCTTTGGCACCACTTTTATGGTTAAAATTCTCTCTTCTATGATCAGCTCTCTTAATCCCTCAAACCCAAGAACCGAGACTACACTTGATTTTAGCCAAAAGGCCGAGAAGCGATGGAGTATGCGAGTGACGGACTCACTTACAGGCTTCCCCGTCTACCCATTCTCAGCAACGGTTTGTTAGAATAGGCCTCTTTGGCACATGTGATTAGCTGGGTAGCTTGAGCTATGCCGTTATATCGCTGCAACCCTTCTCTTGCTTTATTAGCTTTCTCTTCTCTATGACACCCTTTGCACATATGTAGAAGTCGCTCTCAGTTAAGACTACAAGGTCACACGTCATCACACAGGCTAGGCAGAGTCGCCTCCTTGCAGAAAGGCGGCCCAGAGTAGTATAAGAGCAGGAACCTTGGCGCTGGGAGAGGGACCTTCTTTCGCATCTCGCAGAAAGGGCTCCACAGCTGTGCATCGATCATTCTGGCATACATCAAATAGTTAAACTGTGAAGGCTGCCTCTTGGTAATTACTGTTAGCATATCGAGCATTAAAGATAAAGAACTGGGATCAAACCTAACAGGTTACAGTACGGAACAGAGTGCTGCTCTTCTGGGCACTAATAAATCGGCAAACTTGTCTGATGACTTATTTGTTCACTCTTCTTCACCCGCAGTAATAAATATAGTTCACGAGGCATATATGCTTCCCCTTTCAGCAGTCTCTATCCAAATACACAGTGTAGATACCTATTAAAATGGTAGACCCGATGAACATGAAAGGCAAAGATGGATAATTCGCCAAGAACTTTCCAGGGTCATCATATGTACAACGGCTGCACCGAAAGAGTTGGGCCAGAATAGAGCGGAACTCATGCAGAAGTGCATGAACACCACCTTGCTGAAAGAATAAAACCAACACAATGCATGAATTCACGACAAATGACATACCACAAAATCGGTGTGACTTCTGCTATTGCCTTTGCGAGACCAGTTCAGATATGCTTTATCACGAATTTATAAATCTGGTGTGTTCGGACCTCCGCAGTGGAGGCTCTGCTGAACCCCTGAGACCGACTCACCGAACCCCTAGAGTTTGACCAAATCCAGGTTAAGAACCACTGGTTTAGAGGCAGTTATTTCTGCAAAAGGAGGATCTACTAAATATTGCTGTCATTTTTCTGTTGGAGTTTCCAAATGTATGCACCTGCCTACTTTTGTTTAAATAATGATTGCACCCTGTCTGCAAATCCTATAAACTTCATTTCACTTCTCAAATATCTGTGTTGATCACTGCCATCATCCGCCATGCATGGATTCGGGCCATCTGATTGGTTCCTTTGCCCCCCCATACACACAGGAATTGGTTAGGACTTGATTAGTAAATGCTAGGAATCGTTTTGCCTGTCTGTTCAGAGCAAGAAACAAGCCACTAGCCCCACGGGAAGTTGTCATTTTTTGTAAGCTTGTGTGTATGTAAATTTGTCATGGTCCAACGTAAGACTGTTTAGGGTGAATAAAAAATAACTGCAACAAGTTTATTCTGCTATTAACCAGATTCAAACTGGGGTTGCAGCCGCCTCATTGCTATATTATGGCCAATATGCAGTTGCATGTTTAGGGTCTTTTCTCTAGGAACTTCAGCCACGACACCCAGGCAGACCATGAAAGAATGTCGATGTTAAAATGTTGGTTGAACTATCCAATAACTACGCAGATCCGATGATTCCTAAGACTTGAGATCAGACAAAATTGGAAAGACTATTTTTTGATGGTGTCTGTGAGTTACTTCAACCCAAAAGTTCACATAAATTACACATAGCTAATGTTGACCACAAAATGGTATGTGAGCTGGCCAGGAGTCCTGGAATCTTTTGATTTGTAGACAGATGCGTTATCCATTGCTCCACGAGCCCCACAGGAATATGTGGCTTATAAACTTGTGTGTAACACTTTTGCAAAAATGAAAAACAAAAAAAAAATGGGTGACATTATTTGAATATGCCATGATGCTTTATCCATTGCGCCATTCGCCCTACAAGTTAAGGCTATCGACCGCAAACGTGAGGAAAATCGTCATTGTCCAAAAGATGGCTGTTCAGCAATAGTGAGCAAGGGACAAATTCCACATAGTTATTTGAGTATGCCATGACCCTGATTCGAACCAGGGTTGCTGCAGCCACAACACCGAGTACTAACCACTATATGATCATGGCCAATATGCGCAACTTATTTAACGCTACTGCATACAGGCCATGATCGTGTAGTGGTTAATGGTTGTGTTCCATTCGAATCCGGGTTATGGTATAATCAAATTACTTTGATGAATTTGTCTGCTGGTCACTGTTGCTAAGCAGCCTTCCTTTGGACAATGACAGTTTTCCACACAAGTTTACAGTCGATACAGTCTTGTAGGGTGAGTGGCGCAATGGATGACACATGACGGCAGATTCAAGTGATGAGAATCGAAACAACAGATTCAAGAGACCCAAGGTAAATGAACACAACCCGTTTCGTTTCAATTGACAGCCCATGTGACATGCACCTCAGATGAAATGGGGCTAGTTGATCAACAGCAATGTTTTAACGAAGGGATCATCTGGGAGTTAAACCCCAGACCTCTCACACCCAAAGCAAGATTCATACCCCTAGACCACTGGTGTCAAACTCGAGGCCCGGGGCCAGTTATGGCCCACCGTATCATTTTCTGTGGCCCGCAACGACAAATTGTGCATTAAATCTATGTCATACTAACATTGCAAATTGTCGGAACTTTTAAGAATCTTCTTAAAATTATTTTTGAAATATGTGAAAAGTTTCCACGAGTCTGATTTGAAAAAGCAATTATTTGTCAGTTTGTTTTGTAGCTTATACTGTATATAATATGAGGCGTTTATTTATTTGGGTTGACAGTCATAATGGCCCATCGAGGGAAACTTTGACTACAATGTGGCCCGCGACAAAAATGAGTTTGACACCCCTGCCCTAGACCAACGAGCCTCAAAGAAAGCTTGCAGACCATGGTACATTCTGTGTAACATTGGCCTGTCATATGAGAAAGGACTCATATGTGAGGTTGCTGTTTGTGGACTTCAGCTCTGCCTTCAACACCATTGTGCCGCAGCGACTCATCTGCAAACTCGATGAGCTGGGCCTCAGTACCTCCCTCTGCAACTGGATACTGGACTTCCTCTGTCAGAGGCCTCAGGTGGTGCGTGTTGGCGACAAAATCTCCGCCAGCATCACGCTGAGCACGGGGGCCCCCCAGGGCTGCGTGCTCAGTCCATTGCTCTTCACCCTGCTGACGCATGACTGCACTGCGACCTACAGCGACAACCACATAGTGAAGTTTGCTGACGACACGACTCTGGTGGGTCTCGTCACGAAAGGCGACGAGACTCGGTACAGGTCGGAAGTTGACCTTCTGACCACGTGGTGCAGGGACAACAACCTCCTGCTGAACGTCAATAAGACCAAGGAAATCATTGTTGACTTCCGGAAGGGTCACACAACACACCTGCCGCTGATCATCGACGGTGCTGTGGTGGAGAGGGTGAGCTGCACCAAGTTCCTGGGGGTGCACATCAGTGAGGACCTCTCCTGGTCCGCAAACACCTCGTCACTGGCAAAGAAAGCTCAGCGCCGCCTGTACTTCCTGCGGAAGCTCAGGCGTGCATGTGCTCCTCAGGCAGTCCTGTCTACATTCTACCATGGCACCATTGAGAGCGTCCTCACCAGTTGCATCGCTGTCTGGGGTGGTAACTGCACTGAACAGAACTTGAAGGCCCTGCAGCGCATAGTGAATACGGCTGGTAAGACTATTGGTGCTTCGCTCCCCTCCCTGAAGGACATTTACACCTCCCATCTCGCCCGCAAGGCAACCTCGATTGCCAGAGATGTGAGTCACCCGGCTCACTCTTTGTTTGACCTTCTGCCCTCTGGGAAGAGGTACAGGAGCCTGCGCTCCCGCACCACCAGACTCGCCAACAGCTTCTTTCTCCAGGCTGTTAGGGCCCTGAACTCGCTACCCCCTTCTGCGTAGCGTGCGGCACTGTTGCGCTATTTTCGGGAATGTCTGCTGTACGCGCACTTGCTCCTTTTTTTTCTGCTCCTCTTATTTATTTATTTATTTATTTATTTATTTATTTATTTATTTATTATTGTTGTGTTATTTATTCATTATTTATTCAGCACGCTTTTGTTATACTTGTTTACTTGTTTGTCTGTTGTGAGCCATGTCTTGTCACCGTGGGATAGGGGGGAACGAAATTTCGGTTTCTTTGTGTGTCTTTGGCATGTGGAGAAATTGACAATAAAGCTGACTTTGACTTTGACTTTGACTCCACACAACGATAGACAACAGTGTTTCAAAGAAGAGCTCGTCCGGGAGTTTAACCCGGGCAATCAAAGAACCCTAGGCGAGAATCATTCCCCTGCACCAATGAGCCCCATAGTAGACCAGCTGACCCCATTACATTCCAGCAGAATTTCAAAGATTCTCCCAGAAGGTAAACTTAAAAACACATGGAAGAACACACACAGGTGAAAAAAATGTTTCCTGCTCAGCTTGTGGCCAAAGATTCTCAGAGAAAGGAAGCTTGAAAAGACACACAACAACCCACACTGGTAAGAACCCTTTTTCCTGCTCAGTTTGTGGCCAAAGATTCTCTCAGAAGGTAAATTTAGAAACACATGTAAGAACACACACAGGTGAAAAGCCTTTTTCTTACTCAGTTTGTGGCCAAAGATTCTCAGAGATGGGAAACTTCAAAAGACACACAAGAACCCACACTGGTGAGAAAAACCTTTTGCCTGCTCAGTTTGTGGTCAAAGATTCTCAGAGAAGCGACAGTTCAAAACACATACACAGGTAAGAACCCTCTTTCCTGTTTAGTTTGTGGCAAATATTCTCTCAAAGCAAGCCTTCGACAAGGATGGGATTTGAACCCATGCGTGCAGAGCACAACGAATTAGCAATCCATCGCCTTAACCTCTCGGCCACCTCGTCTTGTGTTGATAAGTCATGTTACGTATGTTGTGCCAAGATACTTTGGATGTGAATGTGAAACCGACGAGGATGTGATATGAAATGATGAGTGGAGAGCACAATGGAGTAGCAACCCATCGCCTAAATATTTCAGCGATCGCATCTCATGCATGAGTTGAATAGGCGACGTGATATGGTATGTACGGTGTAGTATAAGCCGCAAGGTAAAATGATACGATACTTTAGATGTGTAACGAAGAAAAGGTAAGCCACAAAATAAGTGACACTGTAAACAAAGCAAAACGTTTTTTCAATGTTGTCTCACCCCAAATCTTTGGGATCATCGGATCTGCACAGTTGGATAGTTCCACCGACATTTTAACATCAACATTCTTTCATGGGTGTCTTGGCTGAAGATCCTAAAGAAAAGACCCTAAACTTATTGTATGCGATTGCATATTGGTCATGATCGTATAGTGTTGTGGCCGTAGCATCACCGGAACGAATCTGGGTCATGGCGTCAGTAAATTACCTTGCTGAATTTGTCCGTTGTTCACTGTTGCCAAACAGCCTTCTGTTGAACGCAGGCTTCCAGACATTACGTCCACCTATGTTTTAACATCAACTTTATTTCATAAAGTTCTTCCAAATTCATCTTGGTGAAACTCCCTCCTTCAGGTGTTCCCATCTTTTTTTAGGCCTGGCTGCCACGAGGCAGCGGTAGAAACAAAATATGACCCTGAAAGGGCACGCCCAAACCGGCTATGATATTAATCAGAATTCGTTCATCACTAAAATGCAGTCCTCAGGTCCATGTCATATTCGCTACCAATCGGAATGTAACGGACAGATTTATATTCAAATGTCAAATCTCGAACGCCACCGTCGCAGTGGAGGTGAATTACACTCCAAATTCACCTCCACTGCAACGACAAAAGCCTCAATTATTTGCGACACGAGAGATATAGAGCACTTCTGAAATTTGAGAAATAATTTGAGAAATTACGATCGTATTTTCTTTCCCGATTTGTGTCGTTATGAAATCACATGTTTTCAAATAAAACACAGATATGGGATCATTTCCCATTCTCTGATATCAAAAGTACACGTACCAAGACATACAACTGTTTTTACCTTCAATACTCAAAATAGACGCCCAATCGCTGTTTGAAAGAATGTGTTCGATCAGGTACCTACAATCCTGTGCGCCAACAATGTTTTAAGTAAAAAAGACATTAATGAACACAAAATACTCGTTCGTTTAAACCTTCTATTTAGGTTGAGGCCTTCTAAGTATAGTAAATCTATGAACGTCTATTGTTTGTATTAGAAGGAATGGTTGCTGCAATTTGAGTGTGAGACCGCCTGTGAATTTGGTGAGACCAGCAGTGGGGTGGCCCGTTTTCACCCAGATTATCAGCTCATTCTTTTTTCTCTTCAGATCGAATAAATCGTTCGCCTTTTACTAAAGATTTCCGTGGGGAGGAACAATAAGAGTCTATCTCTAGCCATTCTCACCAACGGTTTGTTAGAATAGGCCTCTTTGGCACATGTGTTTAGCTGGGTAGCTTGAGCTATGCCGTTATATCGCTGCAACCCTTCTCTTGCTTTATTAGCTTTCTCTTCTCTATGACACCCTTTGCACATATGTAGAATTCGCTCTCAGTTAAGACGACAAGGTCACACGTTATCATACAGATTAGGCAGAGTCGCCTCCTTGCAGGAAGGCGGCCCAGAGTAGTATAAGAGCAGGAACCTTGGCGCTGAGAGAGGGACCTTCTTTCGCATCTGGCAGAAAGGGCTCCACAGCTGTGCATCGATCATTCTGGCATACATTAAAGAGTTAAACTGTGAAGGCTGCCTCTTGGTAATTGCTGTTAGCATATCGAGCATTAAAGATAAAGAACCGGGAACAAACCTAGCAGGTTACAGTACGGAACAGAGTGCTGCTCTTCTGGGCACTAATAAATCGGCAAGCTTGTCTGCTGACTTATTTGTTCACTCTTCTTCACCCGCAGTAATGCATGTAGTTCACGAGGCATATGTGTCCCCTTTCAGCAGTCTCTATCCAAATACACAGTGTAGGTACCTATTAAAAGGGTAGTCCCGATGAACATGAAAGGCAAAGATTGATCATTCGCAAAGAACTTTCCATGGTCATCATATGTACGAAAGAGTTGGGCCAGAAGACTAGAGCGGAACTTATGCAGAAGTGCATGGACACCACCTTGTTGAAAGAATAAAACCAACACAATGCATGAATTCACGACAAATGATATACCAGCAAATCAGTAGTACTTCTGCTGTTGCCTTTGCGAGACCAGTTCAGATATGCGTTATCACGAATTTATAAATCAGGTGTGTTCGGACCTCCGCAGTGGAGGGAGGCTCTGCTAAACCCCTGAGACCGACTCACCGAACCCCTAGAGTTTGACCGAATCCAGGTTAAGAACCACTGGTTCAGAGGCTGTTATTTCTGCAAAAGGAGGAACTACTAAATATTGATGTCATTTTTCTGTTGGGGTTTCCAAATGTATGCGCCTGCCTACTTTTGTTTAAATAATGATTGTACACTGTCTGCAAATCCTATAAACTTCATTTCAATTCTCAAATATCACTGTGTTGATCACTGCCGTCATCGGCCATGCATGGATTCGGGCCATCTGATTGGTTCCTTTGCCCCCCCCCTCCCCCATACACACACAGGAATTGGTTAGGACTTGATTAGTAAGTGTTAGGAATCGTTTTGGCTGTCCGTTCAGAGCAAGGAACGAGCCACTAGCCCCACGGGAAGTTGTCATTTTCTGTAAGCTTGCGTGTATGTAAATTTGTCATGGTCCAACGTAAGACTGTTGAGGGTGAATAAAAAATAACTGCAACAAGTTCATTCGGCTATTAACCAGATTCAAACTGGGGTTGCAGCCGCCTCAATGCTATATTATGGCCAACATGCAGTTGCATGTTTAGGGTCTTTTCTCTAGGATCTTCAGCCACGACACTCAAGCAGACCATGAAAGATTGTTGATGTTAAAATGTTGGTGGAACTATCCAATAACTACGCAGATCCGATGATCCCTAAGTCTCGAGATGAGACAAAATTGGAAAGACTATTGGTTGACAGTGTCTGTGAGTTACTTCAACCCAATAGTTCACAGAAATTACACATAGCTAATGTTGACCACAAAATGGCATGTGAGCTGGCCAGGAGTCCTGGAATCTTCTGATCTGTAGACAGATGCGTTCGTTATCCATTGCTCCACGAGCCCCACGGGAATATGTGGCTTGTAAGCTTTTGCAAAAAATGAAAATAAAAAATGGGTGACATTATTTGAATACGCCATGATGCTTTATCCATTGCGCCACTCGCCCTACAAGTTAAGGCTATCGACCGCAAACGTGTGGAAAATCGTCATTGTCCAAAAGATGGCTGTTTAGCAATAGTAAGAAAGGGACAAATTCCACACAGTAATTGGAGTGTGCCATGACTCGGATTCGAACCGGGGTTGCTGCAGCCACAACGCAGAGTACTAACCACTATACGATCATGGCCAACATGTGCATCTAATTAACGCTACTGCGTACAGGCCATGATCGTGTAGTGGTTAATGCTCGATTCGAATCCGGGTTATGGTATAATCAAATGACCTTGTTGAATTTGTCTGCTGGTCACTGTTGCTAAACAGCCTTCCTTTGGACAATGACAGTTTTCCACACAAGTTTACAGTCGATACAGTCTTGTAGGGTGAGTGGCGCAATGGATGACACATGACGGCAGATTCAAGTGATGAGAATCGAAACAACAGATTCAAGAGACCCAAGGTAAATGAACACAACCTGTTTCGTTTCAATTGACAGCCCATGTGACATGCACCTCAGATGAAATGGGGCTAGTTGATCAACAGCAATGTTTTAACGAAGGGATCATCTGGGAGTTAAACCCCAGACCTCTCACACCCAAAGCAAGATTCATACCCCTAGACCACTGGTGTCAAACTCGAGGCCCGGGGGCCAGTTATGGCCCACCGTATCATTTTCTGTGGCCCGCAACGACAAATTGTGCATTAAATCTATGTCATACTAACATTGCAAATTGTCGGAACTTTTAAGAATCTTCTTAAAATTATTTTTGAAATATGTGAAAAGTTTCCACGAGTCTGATTTGAAAAAGCAATTATTTGTCAGTTTGTTTTGTAGCTTATACTGTATATAATATGAGGCGTTTATTTATTTGGGTTGACAGTCATAATGGCCCATCGAGGGAAACTTTGACTACAATGTAGCCCGCGACAAAAATGAGTTTGACACCCCTGCCCTAGACCAACGAGCCTCAAAGAAAGCTTGCAGACCATGGTACATTCTGTGTAACATTGGCCTGTCATATGAGAAAGGACTCATATGTGAGGTTGCTGTTTGTGGACTTCAGCTCTGCCTTCAACACCATTGTGCCGCAGCGACTCATCTGCAAACTCGATGAGCTGGGCCTCAGTACCTCCCTCTGCAACTGGATACTGGACTTCCTCTGTCAGAGGCCTCAGGTGGTGCGTGTTGGCGACAAAATCTCCGCCAGCATCACGCTGAGCACGGGGGCCCCCCAGGGCTGCGTGCTCAGTCCATTGCTCTTCACCCTGCTGACGCATGACTGCACTGCGACCTACAGCGACAACCACATAGTGAAGTTTGCTGACGACACGACTCTGGTGGGTCTCATCACGAAAGGCGACGAGACTCGGTACAGGTCGGAAGTTGACCTTCTGACCACGTGGTGCAGGGACAACAACCTCCTGCTGAACGTCAATAAGACCAAGGAAATCATTGTTGACTTCCGGAAGGGTCAAACAACACACCTGCCGCTGATCATCGACGGTGCTGTGGTGGAGAGGGTGAGCTGCACCAAGTTCCTGGGGGTGCACATCAGTGAGGACCTCTCCTGGTCCGCAAACACCTCGTCACTGGCAAAGAAAGCTCAGCGCCGCCTGTACTTCCTGCGGAAGCTCAGGCGTGCATGTGCTCCTCAGGCAGTCCTGTCTACATTCTACCATGGCACCATTGAGAGCGTCCTCACCAGTTGCATCGCTGTCTGGGGTGGTAACTGCACTGAACAGAACTTGAAGGCCCTGCAGCGCATAGTGAATACGGCTGGTAAGACTATTGGTGCTTCGCTCCCCTCCCTGAAGGACATTTACACCTCCCATCTCGCCCGCAAGGCAACCTCGATTGCCAGAGATGTGAGTCACCCGGCTCACTCTTTGTTTGACCTTCTGCCCTCTGGGAAGAGGTACAGGAGCCTGCGCTCCCGCACCACCAGACTCGCCAACAGCTTCTTTCTCCAGGCTGTTAGGGCCCTGAACTCGCTACCCCCTTCTGCGTAGCGTGCGGCACTGTTGCGCTATTTTCGGGAATGTCTGCTGTACGCGCACTTGCTCCTTTTTTTTCTGCTCCTCTTATTTATTTATTTATTTATTTATTTATTTATTTATTTATTTATTTATTTATTTATTTATTTATTTATTATTGTTGTGTTATTTATTCATTATTTATTCAGCACGCTTTTGTTATACTTGTTTACTTGTTTGTCTGTTGTGAGCCATGTCTTGTCACCGTGGGATAGGGGGGAACGGAATTTCGGTTTCTTTGTGTGTCTTTGGCATGTGGAGAAATTGACAATAAAGCTGACTTTGACTTTGACTTTGACTCCACACAACGATAGACAACAGTGTTTCAAAGAAGAGCTCGTCCGGGAGTTTAACCCGGGCAATCAAAGAACCCTAGGCGAGAATCATTCCCCTGCACCAATGAGCCCCATAGTAGACCAGCTGACCCCATTACATTCCAGCAGAATTTCAAAGATTCTCCCAGAAGGTAAACTTAAAAACACATGGAAGAACACACACAGGTGAAAAAAATGTTTCCTGCTCAGCTTGTGGCCAAAGATTCTCAGAGAAAGGAAGCTTGAAAAGACACACAACAACCCACACTGGTAAGAACCCTTTTTCCTGCTCAGTTTGTGGCCAAAGATTCTCTCAGAAGGTAAATTTAGAAACACATGCAAGAACACACACAGGTGAAAAGCCTTTTTCTTACTCAGTTTGTGGCCAAAGATTCTCAGAGATGGGAAACTTCAAAAGACACACAAGAACCCACACTGGTGAGAAAAACCTTTTGCCTGCTCAGTTTGTGGTCAAAGATTCTCAGAGAAGCAACAGTTCAAAACACATACACAGGTAAGAACCCTCTTTCCTGTTTAGTTTGTGGCAAATATTCTCTCAAAGCAAGCCTTCGACAAGGATGGGATTTGAACCCATGCGTGCAGAGCACAACGAATTAGCAATCCATCGCCTTAACCTCTCGGCCACCTCGTCTAGTGTTGATAAGTCATGTTACGTATGTTGTGCCAAGATACTTTGGATGTGAATGTGAAACCGACGAGGATGTGATATGAAATGATGAGTGGAGAGCACAATGGAGTAGCAACCCATCGCCTAAATATTTCAGCGATCGCATCTCATGCATGAGTTGAATAGGCGACGTGATATGGTATGTACGGTGTAGTATAAGCCGCAAGGTAAAATGATACGATACTTTAGATGTGTAACGAAGAAAAGGTAAGCCACAAAATAAGTGACACTGTAAACAAAGCAAAACGTTTTTTCAATGTTGTCTCACCCCAAATCTTTGGGATCATCGGATCTGCACAGTTGGATAGTTCCACCGACATTTTAACATCAACATTCTTTCATGGGTGTCTTGGCTGAAGATCCTAAAGAAAAGACCCTAAACTTATTGTATGCGATTGCATATTGGTCATGATCGTATAGTGTTGTGGCCGTAGCATCACCGGAACGAATCTGGGTCATGGCGTCAGTAAATTACCTTGCTGAATTTGTCCGTTGTTCACTGTTGCCAAACAGCCTTCTGTTGAACGCAGGCTTCCAGACATTACGTCCACCTATGTTTTAACATCAACTTTATTTCATAAAGTTCTTCCAAATTCATCTTGGTGAAACTCCCTCCTTCAGGTGTTCCCATCTTTTTTTAGGCCTGGCTGCCACGAGGCAGCGGTAGAAACAAAATATGACCCTGAAAGGGCACGCCCAAACCGGCTATGATATTAATCAGAATTCGTTCATCACTAAAATGCAGTCCTCAGGTCCATGTCATATTCGCTACCAATCGGAATGTAACGGACAGATTTATATTCAAATGTCAAATCTCGAACGCCACCGTCGCAGTGGAGGTGAATTACACTCCAAATTCACCTCCACTGCAACGACAAAAGCCTCAATTATTTGCGACACGAGAGATATAGAGCACTTCTGAAATTTGAGAAATCATTTGAGAAATTACGATCGTATTTTCTTTCCCGATTTGTGTCGTTATGAAATCACATGTTTTCAAATAAAACACAGATATGGGATCATTTCCCATTCTCTGATATCAAAAGTACACGTACCAAGACATACAACTGTTTTTACCTTCAATACTCAAAATAGACGCCCAATCGCTGTTTGAAAGAATGTGTTCGATCAGGTACCTACAATCCTGTGCGCCAACAATGTTTTAAGTAAAAAAGACATTAATGAACACAAAATACTCGTTCGTTTAAACCTTCTATTTAGGTTGAGGCCTTCTAAGTATAGTAAATCTATGAACGTCTATTGTTTGTATTAGAAGGAATGGTTGCTGCAATTTGAGTGTGAGACCGCCTGTGAATTTGGTGAGACCAGCAGTGGGGTGGCCCGTTTTCACCCAGATTATCAGCTCATTCTTTTTTCTCTTCAGATCGAATAAATCGTTCGCCTTTTACTAAAGATTTCCGTGGGGAGGAACAATAAGAGTCTATCTCTAGCCATTCTCACCAACGGTTTGTTAGAATAGGCCTCTTTGGCACATGTGTTTAGCTGGGTAGCTTGAGCTATGCCGTTATATCGCTGCAACCCTTCTCTTGCTTTATTAGCTTTCTCTTCTCTATGACACCCTTTGCACATATGTAGAATTCGCTCTCAGTTAAGACGACAAGGTCACACGTTATCATACAGATTAGGCAGAGTCGCCTCCTTGCAGGAAGGCGGCCCAGAGTAGTATAAGAGCAGGAACCTTGGCGCTGAGAGAGGGACCTTCTTTCGCATCTGGCAGAAAGGGCTCCACAGCTGTGCATCGATCATTCTGGCATACATTAAAGAGTTAAACTGTGAAGGCTGCCTCTTGGTAATTGCTGTTAGCATATCGAGCATTAAAGATAAAGAACCGGGAACAAACCTAGCAGGTTACAGTACGGAACAGAGTGCTGCTCTTCTGGGCACTAATAAATCGGCAAGCTTGTCTGCTGACTTATTTGTTCACTCTTCTTCACCCGCAGTAATGCATGTAGTTCACGAGGCATATATGTGTCCCCTTTCAGCAGTCTCTATCCAAATACACAGTGTAGGTACCTATTAAAAGGGTAGTCCCGATGAACATGAAAGGCAAAGATTGATCATTCGCAAAGAACTTTCCATGGTCATCATATGTACGAAAGAGTTGGGCCAGAAGACTAGAGCGGAACTTATGCAGAAGTGCATGGACACCACCTTGTTGAAAGAATAAAACCAACACAATGCATGAATTCACGACAAATGATATACCAGCAAATCAGTAGTACTTCTGCTGTTGCCTTTGCGAGACCAGTTCAGATATGCGTTATCACGAATTTATAAATCAGGTGTGTTCGGACCTCCGCAGTGGAGGGAGGCTCTGCTAAACCCCTGAGACCGACTCACCGAACCCCTAGAGTTTGACCGAATCCAGGTTAAGAACCACTGGTTCAGAGGCTGTTATTTCTGCAAAAGGAGGAACTACTAAATATTGATGTCATTTTTCTGTTGGGGTTTCCAAATGTATGCGCCTGCCTACTTTTGCTTAAATAATGATTGTACACTGTCTGCAAATCCTATAAACTTCATTTCAATTCTCAAATATCACTGTGTTGATCACTGCCGTCATCGGCCATGCATGGATTCGGGCCATCTGATTGGTTCCTTTGCCCCCCCCCCCTCCCCCATACACACACAGGAATTGGTTAGGACTTAATTAGTAAGTGTTAGGAATCGTTTTGGCTGTCCGTTCAGAGCAAGGAACGAGCCACTAGCCCCACGGGAAGTTGTCATTTTCTGTAAGCTTGCGTGTATGTAAATTTGTCATGGTCCAACGTAAGACTGTTGAGGGTGAATAAAAAATAACTGCAACAAGTTCATTCGGCTATTAACCAGATTCAAACTGGGGTTGCAGCCGCCTCAATGCTATATTATGGCCAACATGCAGTTGCATGTTTAGGGTCTTTTCTCTAGGATCTTCAGCCACGACACTCAAGCAGACCATGAAAGATTGTTGATGTTAAAATGTTGGTGGAACTATCCAATAACTACGCAGATCCGATGATCCCTAAGTCTCGAGATGAGACAAAATTGGAAAGACTATTGGTTGACAGTGTCTGTGAGTTACTTCAACCCAATAGTTCACAGAAATTACACATAGCTAATGTTGACCACAAAATGGCATGTGAGCTGGCCAGGAGTCCTGGAATCTTCTGATCTGTAGACAGATGCGTTCGTTATCCATTGCTCCACGAGCCCCACGGGAATATGTGGCTTGTAAGCTTTTGCAAAAAATGAAAATAAAAATAAAAAATGGGTGACATTATTTGAATACGCCATGATGCTTTATCCATTGCGCCACTCGCCCTACAAGTTAAGGCTATCGACCGCAAACGTGTGGAAAATCGTCATTGTCCAAAAGATGGCTGTTTAGCAATAGTAAGAAAGGGACAAATTCCACACAGTAATTGGAGTGTGCCATGACTCGGATTCAAACCGGGGTTGCTGCGGCCACAACGCAGAGTACTAACCACTATACGATCATGGCCAACATGTGCATCTTATTAACGCTACTGCGTACAGGCCATGATCGTGTAGTGGTTAATGTTCGATTCGAATCCGGGTTATGGTATAATCAAATGACCTTGTTGAATTTGTCTGCTGGTCACTGTTGCTAAACAGCCTTCCTTTGGACAATGACAGTTTTCCACACAAGTTTACAGTCGATACAGTCTTGTAGGGTGAGTGGCGCAATGGATGACACATGACGGCAGATGTTAGAGATTTGCTTACTCCAACTTATTTTGCAAGAACCACAAGGAGACAGGCAAGTTCTTTTAGACACCTGCAGGTGGAGAGTTCACTCGCTACAGGAATGAAGTCTAAAAGTCTCCTCCCTGCAAGGGCATATTTATTAGGAGGAACAGAGTGGGGGTGGGAGTGGACAGGTTTGGTGAACCCCCGGCCTCTGATAAGATCAGAGCAGGGGGTGTTTTACACTATTGTGGGAAACAGACTCTGCATTGTGAGGGCCAGACGTGATTGATTTAATTATTACATTGTGAGGGCCAGACAGGATTGATTTAATCATTACAGTCTACATTCCAACATAATCCTATGATAAAGATAACCTGGAAAACCCTAACATCTCCCTCCTGTTTTATCATATGATTATGCTACCCCAAACAACAAAGACAAGTAAGAAAAAAACACATATATATGTATAATGAAGAAAGAAGAATAGGAAAAATAAAAACAACAAACAATGATAGCAACACTTTCCAGTGAAGATGAGGCATTACCTTAATACCCCAGATCAAACTTATTGTGTAAGCGAAAAACCTGCTGGCCAGATGTTATTAGCAGGAAAATTCTTACACGGTCCCTTTGCCTAAGACGACCAGAATGCTATCAATAAAAAACAAAAACACAGAAACAGTACATCATTGTATCCATCACTTGCGAAGCATTTTCGATGGTCAAATCATCAAGTTTCTGTAAAACATGCTCAACAGAACAGCATCTACGCAATCCACGTCTCATTATCATTATCACGTCTGTCACGTCTAAGAAGTTGTATATGTGCTCGTGTTTTCGTCAGCTGATGATGTTCTAGTCTGTAGGTGAGGTCTGTCACACACACTGGCGCACACACTCTTGTCCAGTTGGCAGGCAGCATCGGACAACTCCTGTGACCACAAAACCATGATCCGTACTGAACAGGCACGTGCACTCATAGGATGCAGGTGGGGCAGTGCCTCTGAACTTCTGGCTGAAGTAGGTCCCGTCCGATGGTGCAGCCATGTTGGTAGTAGAGCCCTTACACCTTGAAAACGGCTCTCTCATCCTGGCACACAGCGGTGATGTCCAAAGCTCCCATCCAGTTTCCTCCTGGAGAGCAGTCGTCGTTAATGCATTTGTGGGTCCTGCAACCTTGGGTGCAACATGTGTAGTCAGCAAGACTTGGAATGGTCCCTCCCGTCGTGGCTGGCCCAGTTCCTTCCTTTGATGACCTCGATGTAGACCCAGTCTACTGGATTTATGGGGTTGTCGACCTGTGAGGAGGAAAGATCAAGCGGCAGTAAATTTGTCTTTGACACAGTTTGAGCGTCCTGATCATATAATCTGCCAAGGACTGCTCTTCATCTGTTGTTTGCAACTCTCGTAGTCAATTGTAGTGCCCATTTAACTGGCAAATAGGAATGTTTGCGGGAAGAGTTTGAACACTTCCTAATGATTCCCTTTAACCAAAAACTATTTATGACAGGGGCGTTCCCATTTATTGCCTCCTGGTTTAAAAGAGATTGTCTTATCCATGCCTTCTTTGTCCTCACACGCTCGCACCCACACAGGGTGTGAACACACACACACACACACACACACACACACACACACACACACACACACACACACACACACACACACACACACACACACACGCACGCACCCACGCAGACAAAGAGATTCTAATCCATCTCTCATGTAGCTTCTCTTGATAGAATCTCCTGTTGGTAACTGTATAGCAGACGTTTTAGCATATAATCCCATACTCTGCTCTCTCACTTCTACTTTTTCATGTCGGTGCAGTCGTAGGTGGCCCCTATTGCAGTCATTGTCTTGTTAACTGTCGCCTTGTGACTCCTATGCATGACTGTGTGAATGTCAAAAATTGAACGTACCTAACTTTCTGACCATCCAACCTCCACTGTGGTATAAAAACCCTTACTATTGTATTGAGTAGGTACATTGAGCAACCTAGCTTCCTCCTGACTGCCAAATGTCCTGTTCTAAAATTTATATAACTCGACCTCTACGTCTTAAGCTTGATGAGCCAAAATATAAGATCTTGCTCTTGTTTCCTACCGTTTTAGCCTATTTGTTTTATCCAAATCCGTTCAATCTCCGATTATAATCTGTAGCCCTACGTATTTTTCAAATTTCTATTTATTTATTTATTTATCAAATCTCCTCAGTTCTGTCAAACTCAGTGCACAATGAACCTCCCTTCCACTTTGAACCAAGCTCCACCAAATTTGGGAACGCCGTAGCAAGGAGTGCGATTTGGTTGTCGGACACTCCAAGTCCATATCTTTTTGCCGCACTTCACCCTATCAAGTTGGTGTTCTTTTGTTGTTGCTTCAGAGCGACCCCATCCATCACTCTTGAATGAGTCCATTGTTCAAATGAGTCAATTTTCATCATTGTGAGTTCCTCCGCTTTTCACTGTCTTTTCTCGTCCCCGAGGATGTTGTATTTCCTCCAGAGTGTACTTGTCCTCCTCCAAGCACAACAGCAGTCTTTTCTTGTCCTTCGCCAAAGGTCAAAGGTGCTTCAGAGCCAGGCACCATTTTGTAGTTGTTCACGGCTGCAGGCGAAGACTCGGATTGGGTTTCAGGGGCCCTGACACTGAGAATGACAGGCTGGTTTGAACACTTGTAAGACTATCTCCAAATGTAGCTGCTTCCATCAATTTGCTGGTAATGTTTGTTTACCAAACTTCAAATTCTTCTAATAACAGAGGTCTCGTTTTTATATCGTAAATCCTGCAACTCATCCTATTTTTTTGAGCTACATTTTATCTATAGTTCCAATTTAATCAGACAGTATGTTGTCTTCTGTATCATTATTGAAAATCAACTCATCGAGGTCTGCTTTCCACATCAAGCCCTGATCTGTATGTCTTGACCTCTCACATGTTATTGTCATGCTTGCTCAAAAATGTTACTTAGAGTATGGTGCTGTGAATTCTCAATCTCCCCAATGAAATTGGATCCCACCTCGTAGTTCTTATCTTTCTCATGTTCCTGTTAGCCTGCAATTGTCCAAATCAAAAATGTTTTCTTTTAACTGTCTTTCTTTTGAACCTCTAAATCTCTCGTGTTGCTAAACTATCTACACCAGAACAAAAAAATTACCACAATATAACACCAAATGTATTCGAAAATTCATCATAAAGTGTTGTCTTATTACTATCTTCCACTATCTGTCCTACTCGCTCCCCCCCCCTTTTGAGGCTTGGCAACGCCCATGCCTCACACCTTGACAAACTTTTTGGGAGAATGCGTTCTTTACTACATACGATTCCATCATCATTTAATTTGACTTTCTTTCCAAAACGCTTCTCAATTTCTCAGTTCACACATCTTCTACATGTGTTACTGGTTCTCCAGTTTTTTTCTAGTTAATTATCAATCCAAAAGCTACGTGTTTCTTTCTAACATTCAACCTGTAATTTCTTTTCATTCAGGCTATCATTCATCAATGTTCATTTGCATCTCACACGCAGTCTCCAAAAAGGAGTCTTTCTATTACATTGGTCCCAATTCATCCAAGCTCACCACACAACATTCATATATCATTTTCAACTCAGGTTTCCTGGTAGAACAATCCACCAATTCAAAAAAACTTAACTATAACAACCAACTGGCAAATTAATCTGAATTTTTTCTTTGTTTTTAAATTTGAAGAACCCAATCTCTCAGATTTAGCTTGCATTTAGAATTTTGTATAATCTTATAACACAACCAATCAATTATTCCTATTAAATGTAGCATTGCAAAATCTTAAATTCACAATTTAGCTTCTTCCAATTCCTGAAAGCATGTTCTGTCATTTTTTTTTTTTTTTCGAATTTCTCATGTGGGCTCGACACTTTACATGCACTAGTGTGGATTAGTTTCTGCTTGCAAACAGATTTCTTTTTCCTCTCATTTTTATCTTTCAAAATCATTTCTGTTCTGCGGTGCAAATTGGATAGACCATCCATCCATCCATTTTCTGAACCGCTTAGTCCCCACGGGGGTCGCGGGCGTGCTGGAGCCTATCCCAGCCGTCATCGGGCAGTAGGCGGGGGACACCCTGAACCGGTTGCCAGCCAATCGCAGGGCACACAGAGACAAACAACCATTCGCACTCGCACTCACACCTAGGGACAATTTGGAGTGATCAATCGGCCTACCAAGCATGTTTTTGGGATGTGGGAGGAAACCGGAGTGCCCGGAGAAAACCCACGCGGGCTCGGGGAGAACATGCAAACTCCGCACAGGGAGGGCCGGAGGTGGAATCGAACCCGCACCCTCCTAACTGTGAGGCGGACGTGCTACCCAGTGCGCCACCGAGCCGCCTGGATAGACCACAGTCTAGCAATTTTTTTTTTATACTAAAACTTTAGCCAATGTTCATCATTTTAACATATACGCACACACATGCACAGCTCTCGCATGCAAAAGGTAGTTCCCAGCAACAATGATTCGTCACAGGCTGGCCATTTCCTGTGGTCGATCATGAGCTGGTCCCTCCCATGCACACGAGGACAGCACATTCTAATTTTATTTATTTATCTTCTAGAAGCAAGTTGCATTTCTTTACCACTTGATTTGCATATTTTAACTTCAGTGTAACACAATTTGAGCTCTAGTCATTTGTAATTTGGGCATACAAACAGCATTGTCATACTTCTTGTGTGGACAGGACTTCTAAAAATCTAAAAAAAATTCTAATAATCTGACAATGACATGTTTTGCTGTCATATGGGCATCTATTCTTTCTTTCTCTGTATGAGCATAAGCGGTCAAAGAGGAGGAAGCTTGTCATGCTAAAAATTTGGCTTCTCCTCTGCTATTTCCTCTACCCTTTGATTGATATTGTTTTGCAAAACGACACTCTCGTGCGAAGTGTCCTCGTCTCCCACAGTTCCAACAGTTGTCAGAATCTCGTGGGGGTTTTGAATTATATGGCGGCCTGCGACCTTGTTGGCCTCTACCTCTCCCTCTAACCTCCTGGGACCCTTGGAAGAAGACTGTTGTATCTTCATCTAGTTCATCATCATCATTATCTAGATGAAATACATCAGAACTTTTGCCTTTTTTGATCACTTTTTCAGCATGTCTGGCCCATTGCATAGTTGTTGTCACACTTGCAACATCCACTTCCACCAAATGTTTCCTCACCCAGTTGCCTATTTCAGGGCAGAAATTAGTGAGGAGCGCATTTTTAAGCTGTTGTTGATAAGCACTCTCAGCTGTATCATTGAATGGGATGCCACTATGCACCCTGAATTATTTTTCAAATCTCAAACGAAAATCATCAGTATCTTCGCCAAGCTTCTGTTTTATTCCTGCCAAATGACCATAATTCGCTCGTCTTTGAAATATAGTTCGCACTCTTTGCACAAGACCATTCCATTGTGCTGCATACTCCCCTCCCAATTGATTTCCCTCAACGGGATAGGGAAAAGGCCCTTGATTATTTCTACCTGTATAATTTCCCCTAACCTTTGCCCAGTCTTTTCCCAGGGAGGACATTGCAGCTTCTCCTGCCTCATGTCCATTCAGTCTATAGGAATGTATAATTCCAGCCATGTCCTCTGCCCATATAGCTGGGTCTTCAGCAACAGGGGTAACCCCTTCAACAGCTTTTCTTGCCTCTTCCAAAGTCCATGGCCGGAAAACATATGTATGTGGGAGTTGGCCTTCCCCTACATTAGGGTTTGGCACCTGTATCATTGGGCACACATCAACCTTGTCCAAATTTTGAGAAAATCTAGCAGCAGTGGTCAAACTTCTTGTTTGTACAGGACTTCTAGTAATGTGACCCTGACTTCTTTTGTTGTTATATGGGGGGGGCTGCAGGTTTGTTAAGCTTGGATACAAGTTTTGTGTACGAGCGGAAGGCCCCTCTTGCTCCTCTGCTCGAGCTGCGCCTTCAGCGTCGGCGGGAGCCGTGGCCGCGGCAGTGCGCCTGCGCACTCCGGCCTCATTGTCTTCCGGCCTGACAAACATAGTCTCAGCCTCATCACCTTTCATCTTTCTATCTTTTGTCTTTTGGATTTGTTCTTTTCTCTCTTGTGAAGCTTTCAACCACACTTTAGCACAATCCAATTCTCTTTCTTTTGTTTTCTTTTTCAGTCCATTTTTCTTTTTATCCACACTCTCTTCTAAAACATCAACTACTATCTTCCACACTTCAACTCTCAACTTCCCTTCTACTCCATACTTTTTCTTCCACTTCGGCATATATTGCATGCAATTAAGAAATCTACTCGCCATGTACTTCTCATCTCCGTCAAGAGGTAGAGATTTACCGTTTTTATTTCCCATCTTAATTTTAGTAGCTTAAGGTTTTACAATTTTTTTTTTTTTTCAATTTTTTTTCTTTGAGGATCCTCAATGCAGGTTTAAATTGACCTTTCAACAAATTACTAGCCTGTTTTATTGCCATGGATCAACGCTAGAACTGCTTCTTAGTCAATTTATCCTACCAGTCACACACTCAATCACACAAACTCCAGCGCTTTTTTAGGCCTATCCAGGGATGGGTGTAAAACCCTCCCAAACAGCTTTGGAAAAACGGACAAAAGAAAAAATCTACGCCCTTCTTCAATTAAGAAAAAGAAGCTCTGTTTTTCTTAGCCCGTTTCTTCCACTGGGACTTGAACCCAAGCTATTCTTTGGCTTGGAAAAACATACAAAGAAAAATCTACGCCCTTCTTTGATTAACAAAAAAGAAGCTCCGTGTTTCTTAGCACGTTCCTTCCACTGGGACTTTAACCCAAGCCAGATCCCTCAGCTCGGAAAAACAGACAAAGAAGAGTCTACACACTTCGATGAACGAAAAAGAAGCTCTGCCTTTCTTAGCCTGTTTCTTCCACTGGGACTTGAACCCAAGCTATCTCCCGTGCACCTCTATGTGTTACGCGTTTAACAACACAACACAATTTCAAGCCTTTAACTTACTTGTCCCCTGGTTCGTTGCACTGCCGGGTCCCGTCAATCCACCTCTGTCAGACGAAGGCAGACCTAAGATGCTGGCCCAGCGAAAAATTTCCTTCCCAGGTCTTTCTTTACCAGGTCCGGCTAGTGGACGCTGGCCCGTCGACGGTGTACAGCGCGTCGTCCTCCGTCAGCCAGATGATGGGTATGAGGGTCCCGGGTTTCGGCACCAAAATGTTAGAGATTTGCTTACTCCAACTTATTTTGCAAGAACCACAAGGAGACAGGCAAGTTCTTTTAGACACCTGCAGGTGGAGAGTTCACTCGCTACAGGAATGAAGTCTAAAAGTCTCCTCCCTGCAAGGGCATATTTATTAGGAGGAACAGAGTGGGGGTGGGAGTGGACAGGTTTGGTGAACCCCCGGCCTCTGATAAGATCAGAGCAGGGGGTGTTTTACACTATTGTGGGAAACAGACTCTGCATTGTGAGGGCCAGACGTGATTGATTTAATTATTACATTGTGAGGGCCAGACAGGATTGATTTAATCATTACAGTCTACATTCCAACATAATCCTATGATAAAGATAACCTGGAAAACCCTAACAGCAGATTCAAGTGATGAGAATCGAAACAACAGATTCAAGAGACCCAAGGTAAATGAACACAACCCGTTTCGTTTCAATTGACAGCCCATGTGACATGCACCTCAGATGAAATGGGGCTAGTTGATCAACAGCAATGTTTTAACGAAGGGATCATCTGGGAGTTAAACCCCAGACCTCTCACACCCAAAGCAAGATTCATACCCCTAGACCACTGGTGTCAAACTCGAGGCCCGGGGGCCAGTTATGGCCCACCGTATCATTTTCTGTGGCCCGCAACGACAAATTGTGCATTAAATCTATGTCATACTAACATTGCAAATTGTCGGAACTTTTAAGAATCTTCTTAAAATTATTTTTGAAATATGTGAAAAGTTTCCACGAGTCTGATTTGAAAAAGCAATTATTTGTCAGTTTGTTTTGTAGCTTATACTGTATATAATATGAGGCGTTTATTTATTTGGGTTGACAGTCATAATGGCCCGTCGAGGGAAACTTTGACTACAATGTGGCCCGCGACAAAAATGAGTTTGACACCCATGCCCTAGACCAACGAGCCTCAAAGAAAGCTTGCAGACCATGTTACATTCTGTGTAACATTGGCCTGTCAAACACTCCATACAACGATAGACAACAGTGTTTCAAAGAAGAGCCCGTCCGGGAGTTTTACCCGGGTAATCAAAGAACCCTAGGCAAGAATCATTCCCCTGCACCAATGAGCCCCATACTAGACCAGCTGACCCCATTATATTCCGATTGGTAGCCCATGTGACATGGACCTGAAGACTGAATGTCAGTGATTTAAGTCAAGTCAACAAGTCCGATGTCAGCGGCGCGTTGCAGTTCAAATTTTGCTACAGGCCCATATAACAATATATAAACTATGTATGAAATAACAAAAATATAAACAACTATTTTATCGAACCATGCATGTCACTCCAAATCAATAAATCCATCAGAATCTTCGTCTTCCGTGTCACTTGAGAAAAAAAAAAAGAAAAAAAATTGACGCCGGAAAGAATACGTGTGCCACGGACGTCAGACTAGATATATCAAATAAATGTAATATAAACATCAATTTTAACAAACCATCCGTGTCACTCCAAATCATTAAATCCACCGGAATATTCATCCTATGTGTAAAAAAAACCCCAAAATAAACAGCTGTCGATTCCGGACCTACGTGCGGCGCTGATGTCAGCCTCATTTTCAGTTGGCGGCTCCAATTATTCCACAGATCTACATATATAACTATATCGTAGCGTTACAGAAGTACCAGGCAAGACGTGGGTTTGGTAACAGGCCGGCTCTTTATTTCACAAATCAAGAGCTCAACATGTGAGCCAACACACGCAAGCGCCCAGGATCGCTCTTTCCGCCCCCCCCACGCCCTGCTGCCTTCACGGCCTCCCTAAAAAATCGGAAACTACTGAAGTCTAACAACATACACGTTGCTACTCTAAATAAACTACATATCAAATAACTATAAAATAAATAACAAGTTTATCGAATAATCTGTATAACTCCAAATCACTAAATCTCCCGACTTCGGAAGTCAGTAAATGGAACTCATTGTCAGTGAGGCTCCAATTATTCCACAGCCATAGTGCCCCCTCATGCGGTTAAAAAGTGAAAATAACATGTGAAGTGATCAACTATACTAGTAAATAAGTAAAGTGTTAATGATAAAGTAAAAATTTGTGAAAAAATTCACATATAAGTCGCTCCTGAGTAAAAGTCGCCCCCCCACCCAAAGTATGAAAAAAAACCTCGACTTATAGTCCGAAACATACGGTGTATAAATGTGTTATTTATTTATATAAAGGCCAGTCCACGAAAATATTTCTGAGACGTAACCGGTCCGTGGCACAAAAGAGGTTGGGGACCACTGATTTAGTAGAAGGTGGCTACAGATGAACGTTTCAGTTCAATTTGAAAAACTTAAAGGTCACTCAAGTTCAGACGCACGCACAACCAATGCAGCTATATAATAACTCTGCTGCAAACATAGGTTAACGCACTTGGGTTGAAAAGCGAACCCCGGTCTTTCACGCAACAAGCAGAGATACTATTCACGATACTAACGAGGAACATGCCCTGTGTTGGGGCAAGATGCGCTGCTTGGCGGAAGAAAGGAAAGGGAGGGGACAGAAAGGAGAACGCTCACGGAACACATGCGCATATACCTATTATGTGGATTTTAACCATCTGTAAAGGTTTCTAAAACAGTACTGAAATGGGACAATCTGCTGGTCTGGTTCATATATGCCTGCCTTCAAGTTTAGAGGGCACTACCTTTAGGGGGAGCATTGAAGGTTAGGGTTAAATGTGAGGGGGTTACCGTTAGCGAGTTAGCAGGTTAGGGGTTAATTATTAGGGTTTGGTTATTATTAGGGTTTTAGAGTTAGCGTTAGGGCTTGAAGTTAGGGAATTAGGAGCATTAGGCCAACCAGATTCCATTTATTCCATTAATCACTGACATTCAGTCTTCAGGTCCATGTCACATGGGCTACCAATCGGAATGTAACGGGGTCAGCTGGTCGACTATGGGGCTCATTGGTACAGGGGAATGATTCTTGCATGATTCTTGCTTTGGGTGCACGATTGCCTGGGTTTAGCTCCCGGACAAGCTCCTCTTGCAAACACTGTTGTCTATCATTATGTGGAGCGTTTGACAGGCCAACGTTACACGGAATGTAACATGGTCCGCAAGCCCTCATTCTTGTTCGTTGGTCTAAGGGTATGATTCTCGCTTTGGGTGTGGGAGGTCCTGGGTTCAACTCCCACACGAACCCTTCTTTAAAACATTGCTGTTGATCAACTAGCCCAATTTAATCTTGGGGGCTAGCCCGAATCCATACACGGTGGATGGCGACAGTGATATTTGAGAAGTGAAAAGAAGTTTATTGGATTTGCAGACAGTGTGCAATCATTATTTCAACAAAGGTAGGCAGGTACATAAATTTAGTAGATCCTCCTTTTGCAGAAATAACAGCCTCTAGACCAGTGGTTCTTAACCTGGGTTCGGTCAAACCCTGGGGGTTCGGTGAGTGGTTTTCAGGGGTTCGACAGAGCCTCCACTGCAGAGGTCCGAACACACTTGATTTATATATCCACATATCTGAACTGGTCTCGCAAAGGCAAAAGCAGAAGTCACACTGATTTGCTGGTATGTCATTTGTTGTGAATTCATGCATTGTGTTTGTTTTATTCTTTGAACAAGGTGATGTTTATGCACGGCTCATTTTGTGCACCAGTAAAAACATCTCTGTCTTGAAAAAAAAAAAAAAAATCACTAAAGAGGGGTTTGGTGAATGCGCATATGAAACTGCTGGGGTTTGGTACCGCCAACAAGGTTAAGAACCACTGCTCTAGATACTTCCTAAAGCTTCTATAGCTGCTTCTAATGTGAGTGTGGATTCTGGTTGAAGGTATATTGGACCATTCTTCTTGACAAATCTGTAACTCCCATGAACTTCATTTCACTTTTCAAATATCTTTGTCTCTGTCCGTTATATGATATATTTAACTGATATTGCTGATCTGAACAGCCAATGATTTATAAAGGAAAATCTTGAAATTGATTTTGCATACGAATGAAACTTTTGCATATGACCGTATATGACCAAAGGGTTGAGGTCCAACCGAGACTTGAGCTGGGATCACTGGTTTCAGAGTTGAGTGTTCAAGGAACCCTCAGGTGTATAGAAGCATAGGCTTTCATGGGGCAGCACACAAGCAACCATTTCACAATTTCTACCCAGCTATATGACAATATATTTGAGGTCCCACCAAGACTTGAACTCAGAATGCTGGATTCAGTGTCCAGAGTACTTACCATTACACTATGGAACCCTGGCAGTGACAGAAGGAGGGGCATCATTTTTCTAAGCACAATGCACTCTCTAAGGCGCTCATTTTACTAAACTGACAAAATTAGTGGAAGCAGTGATTACACACTCATAGTGCTGTACACAATGTACTGGATTGGAATTTCCAAATTTTTGTTCCAGACAAATGACTACAAATTGTAAGTTCCACCAAGACCTGAGCTTGTATTGCTAGATTCAGAGTGCTCACAATCACACCATGCCAACATTATACGGTAATCTAGAAGAGCATTAGCTTTCGAACCATCCAAGATCTAAAGTAAGTTCCACCAGTTGACATTGTAACTCGGAGAACATGTGATTACTTTATCAAATACTATTTGACCAATTATTTGAGGTACCACTGAAACTTAAAACTCGGATCACTGGATTCAGAGTCCAGAGTGCTAACCATTACACCATGGAATAGACACACACACACGTACTCACACTTACACACACGCGTGCACGCACGCGCGCGCGCACGCACGCACGCACGCACGCGCGCACACACACACACACACACACACGCACGCACGCACGCACACACACACACACACACACACACACACACACACACACACACACAGGACAGTGACTCTCATAAACATAGATACAAAATAGTCAGGTGACGCTTTCCCGCCTTTTCCGGACAGTATAATAGCTTGACCTGGAGATGGGGGATGTTGTTACATCTGCTGAAGTGCCGTGTGCATTGACCGCCATTAAACAATCCCAAGATCTTGCCAATAAAGAACAAACCGTTACTCCACATCTTAGTTTTCCTGACCCAGCAACAGACATCATCAACAACATGCAACAGCTGTTGGTGGAATCGAACCCGCACTTTCCTAACTGTGAAGTGGACGTGCTAACCAGTGTACCACCAAGCCGCCAAAGAGCATATAAATATTATTATGTAGAGTCAAATACAAGCCAGATTCCAGATTCAAAACCACCCTTCGACGAGGATGGGAATCCATGCGTGCAGAGCACAGCGGATTATCAATCCATCACCTTAAACTCTCGGCCGCCTCTTCTTGGACAATTTGTGTTGACACATCACATTATGTACGTTGTGCCAAGATACTTTCGATGTGAAGATATTGAAAATCCGGCGAGGATGTGATATGAAATGATGAGTGGAGACCACAATCGGGTAGCAACACATCGCCTGAATATCTCAGCCACTGCATCTCATGCATGAGTTGTATGGGCGACATGATATGGTATGTACGGTGTGGTATAACCCGCAAGGTAATATGATACGATACTTTAGATGTGAAATGATGAAGAGGTAAGCCACAAAAGAAGTGACACTGTCAACAAAGAAAAACGTTTTTTCAATGTTGTCTCACCCCAAATCTTTGGGATTATCGGATCTGCGCAGTTGGATAATTCCACCAACATTTTGACATCAACATTCTTTCATGGTCTGCCTAGGTGTCCTGGTTGAAGATCCTAAAGGTTTTGAACTCATTTTATGCTTCCGCATATAAGCCATGATCGTATAGTGATAAGTACTCTGCGTTGCGGCCCCAGCAACTCCGGTTGAATCATGTTTGCAAAAGTATTACACACAAGCTTGGAAGGTACAACCTATTCCTGGGCAATGGACACAATGGATAATGCATCTGACTACGGAACAGAAGATTCTAGTTTCAATTCCTCGCTACCTTATATGGCACATTTTGGTCAACATTAGCTATGTGCACTTGAAACTTATGCATTGAAGTGACTTAAGGACACTGTCAAGTTTTTCCAATGTTGTCTCATCTCAAGTCTTTGGAAGTCTGATAGTTCCACCAACATTTTAACATCAACATTCTTTCATTTTATGCCTGGGTGTCCTGGCTGCAGATCCTAAAAAAAGACCCTAAACTCATTGTATGCTATTGCATGATCGTGTAGCGTTGTGGCCGCAGCATCCCCGGAACAAATCTGGGTCACGGCCTAATTAAATTACCTTGCTGAATTTGTCCATTGTTCATTGTTGCCAAACAGTCTTCTGTTAAACACAAGCTTCCAGACATTACGTCCACCTATGTTTTAATATCCACTTTATTTCATCTTTTTTTAGGCCTGGCTGCCACGAGGCAGCGGTAGACATACAATTATGACCCTGAAAGAATACGCGCAAACTGGCCATGATCCATCCATCCATTTTCTGAACCGCTTAGTCCCCACGGGGGTCGCGGGCGTGCTGGAGCCTATCCCAGCCGTCATCAGGCAGTAGGCGGGGGACACCCTGAACTGGTTGCCAGCCAATCGCAGGGCACACAGAGACAGACAACCAATCGCACTCACACTCACACCTAGGGACAATTTGGAGTCTTCAATCGGCCTACCAAGCATGTTTTTGGAATGTGGGAGGAAACCGGAGTGCCCGGAGAAAACCCACGCCATGATATTTATCAAAATTCGTTAATCACCGAAATGCAGTCCTCAGGTCAATGTCATATTCGCTACCAATCGGAATGTAACGGCGTCAGCTAATTTGATACAGGGCTCGTTGGTCGAGGGGCATGATTCTCGCTTAGGGTAGGAGAGGTCTCGGATTCAACTATCGAATGAGGCCTACTTTGAAACACAGCTGTCTCCCGTTCTCTGCCATTTTCGACAGGCCAATGTCACATGCGCATCATTTACAGGCTGCATTTGTGTGACACGTGATGTTTCGGGTGGTAGCTACACTGAATACAACATGAAGGCCGTGCAGCGCATAGTGAACACGGCTGGTAAGATTAATGGTGCTTCATTCCCCTCCCTGAAGGACATTTACACCTCCCATCTCACCCGCAAGGCAACCACGATTGTGAGTGGTGTGAGTCACCCCGTTCACTCATTGTTTGATCTTCTGCCCTCTGGGAAGAGGTACAGGAGCCTGCGCTCCCGCACCACCAGACTCACCAACAGCTTCATACTTCAGGCCGTTAGGATCCTGAACTCTCTCCCCCCTTCTGCGTAGCGTCCTGTATTTTTGCGCTATATTCTGACTGTCTGCTGTATGCACACTTGCTCCATTTTTGCTCCTCGTATTTATTATATTATTTGCTTATTTATTATTTATTTATCTGTCAGGCGCGGAGCAGGGAGAGGACTCGAATGCAGAGTTTCCAAAGTCCAAAGATGTGTTTATTTTCTCCAATGGCAGTAGTAACAAAAAGCGCCTCAATATGAGGGAAAAAAGGGGGAAACTAAGGCGCCTCGAACCGAGAGAGAAAAAGGGGAAATCAAAGCGCCTCGAACCGAGGGAAAGACTATAACGAAGATAACTATGTAACCAAGTTAACATAGGTGATCAAAGTCGTTCAAAGAAGGCTTCTACGTGGAACTCGAGGGTTTCGTGATCGCTAGTGTTCTGAGCAAGGCAAGACGCACTGGCACTGGACACAGGGAAAGGCGCGGGTTATATGGACACAGGAGGGGAACACAAGTGAAGACAGTTGGTCATTGGCGCAGGTGCACACACTTGGAATCAGGGAGTCACGTGACCGGACGCACAGGGGAAGGACACACCGACTGGAACGAGAGGAAAATTACACAATAAAACAGGAAGTGACCAGGACGACACATGACAGCATGACATCATCACTCTTATTTATTCATTGTTTACTTGTATGTATATTGTGTACTATGTCTTGTCACCGTGGGATAGTGGGAACGTAATTTCGATCTCTTTGTGTGTCTTGACATGTGAAGAAATTGACAATAAAGCAGACTTTGACTTTTGACTTTGAATTTAGACATGGCTAAGAACTACCAAATGGAATGTATCAGACTCAGCATGATTCCATCTGAATTAGTGAAAGAAGCCAATTTTCACCCAGTCTCAAATCAGGTACCACAACATAATTGCAGCACAAAATCGTTTTAATGTGTCATGGACTTTGCATAGGAACCAACAATGACAAGAAATAGTAGAAGAAGCTTTTTCCACCCAGTCTCAAACTGGGGATCGTTCACGTGTTAGGCCAGTGGTCGGCAACCCAAAATGTTCAAAAAGCCATGTTGACCCACCCCCCCCAAAAAAAACATACCTGTCTAGAGCGGCAAAAATCTAAAAACTTTTTATAAGGCAATATAGACTGTCAATACATGACCTGTATGCCTACTATTAAAATAATTAAGTAGGCTACAAATACAAAGCAACAAAGCGACGCAAGACGTTGCCTCTGGATACCCAGCAGACTTTGTTGAGCAGCAGGAGATCGGCATATTCGCTCTCAACTTCATCTAGCAATTCACGGAACTGGTGGTGGTTTAATGCTTTTGCGATTGTTTTCTTCACAATTTGGATGACAAGGTTCATTACCTCCATACAATCTGGTGGGAATGTTTACGCACACAGCGCCTCTTGGTGCCCTATGCAATGGAATGCAAACAAATTTCGATCCAATGCTTTCTGTCGTAAGGTCACAAACTTTTGCGACCCTCTCAAACTTGGTGTGCCGTCTGTAGGGTCTGAAATCAGATGGCCAGTGTGTATCGCTGTCATTTAAACACTGCAGCACAGCCTCGCAGATGTCCTCCCCCCGTGTTTGGCCTTTTAGTGGTATCAATTTCTTCTTCAAGATTCAAGATTCAAGAGTTTTTTATTCGCCATGTTTGAGCGTGCCAAACAAGGAATTTGACTTCGGTAAATCACAGCCTCTGTTCAACATTTAGGTGACTAACAACAACACTCAGGACATGTGAAAAATGAAAGATATTCTCAAACATCCCCTGATCCTAAACTGATCTTAAACTCCCAAGAGGGCAAGGAAAAACTCAAAACTCCAGCTAGGGGAAATGAGAAACCTTGAGAAGAGACCACAGATGGGAGGGTCCCTCTTCTAGGATGACCAGGCTGCAATGGATGCAGAGAGGACACATAGTACAAACAGTGTAGACAAAAAGGTGTGGAAAGCGGGATGTTATTGCACAGTAATGACTCTGAGACTCTAAGAGTGGTGTGAGTTCATCAGAGCGACAGCCTGGGGGAAGAAGCTGTCTCTGTGTCTGCTGGTTTTAGTGTACAGAGCTCTATAACGGCATCCGGAGGGGAGTAGTTCAAACAGGCTGCAACCTGGGTGCGAAGGGTCTGTTGAGATGTTACTTGCACGTTTCCTGGTCCTGGACAGGTACAAGTCTCGGATAGATGGGAGGTTGATTCCAATTATCTTTTCTGCAGTCCTTATTGTCCGTTGCAGTCTGTGCTTGTCTTGTTTGTAGGCCGATCCAAACCAGACAGTGATGGAGGTGCAGAGGACAGACTGGATGATGGCAGTGTAGGCGTCGCACTCGGGCGAGACAAAAAGAGCTAGGGAGAACAAGGCACTAACAAAAAGCGTCGCTCTGTGGCGAGACAGAAAAGAGGAATCTTACTAGGACTTAGGACGGCAAGGAATCGCTGGTGGTCGGGACGAGGCAAGACACACTGGCACAAGACAAGGGGAAGACACGGACTAAATACACACAAAAGGGCTGGGAAACAGGTGCTGACAATTAGCGTCAACCACACAGGTGCACACAATTGGGATCAGGGAATACAAGACAACAGAAACAGAGGAAGGGACCACGAACTGAAACTGAAGGGATGACAAAATAAAACAGGAAGTGAAGTTACGACACCGACAAGACAGAAATCCGGAAAATAAACGTGACCGCATGACATTCCGCGCTTTATTATCTACCGGGCTGCAACAAAACTTGCAGCAGTAGTAGAGTTTGGAGACGCAATCCTTTTCTTGAAACAGTTTTTTCGTTCCTCAAATTGCACCTTTCCTCTCAGTTCCAACTGGGTGATCAGAAGCAAATTTAGCATGCTTTAGCTGAAAATGTCACTCCAAATTGCTCTTTTTGTCATATTTGACAACTTCTCATTGCAAATCAAATATTCAGGCAATCCTTCAGCATTGGCAATGAAAGCAAATGGTTGAGTCCATTCTTTCTTAAACCCTCTGTTCTTATCAGCAATCTTTCTCTTTTTGCCTTTAGAATCCATGGCCCGTCACTCAAACACCTGTTTGTTTACAACTCGCCTGTGCTGTGTCGCTTGGTATGACGCAATTTTGCGCCATTCTGATATTCAGTATTTTTAATATATTCACAACTACATACATTTTCTACAGAATAAGAATGTTTGTGTCATGATTACCATCTAAAAACCATATTTAAAAAACACAAAAAACAAAAAAAAAAACATATTTTTCCATTTTCATGCATTTTTGCAAAAGCTCCAGGTAGCAGCTAGGATTGTGCTAAAGCGCTGCATGAGGCTCTGATAAGATGCACTCACTGAATGTCTTCTTGGTTGGATTAACTGGAGGCAGCTCTGGAGTGGGTCTGCAATCAGCTAGCCAAGCCAAGAAGTAAAGAGTTGGCTTGACAGTTGAAGGAAAAAAAAAAATGCAAACACAGATTAGAGGCTGGTTCGTCCGACATGTGGTCAGGTGACCATTGTAGCGGAGTGTCGCACACCTGGCTGTTGCTGACTCAGAGACCTTCTGGCTCCTGTTTGCCGAAGTGTCCCTGGCACACTTTGCAAAGCAGACAGCACTGACAAATATATTTAGAAAATGTTGTTTCCACTCAGTCTCAAAGAGGGGGTGTTTCCAGCTGAGAAGAACACGATGACTACTACGCTATGGAAACTGCTGTGACGTCCAAAGCATTTTGAGAAGCCCGGCAAAAGTTCAACAAAAGTGAGTGAAGAAAAAAGCAGGCACTTGTGAACTTTTTGATTTGCTTTTCAAAAGTGTGCCAGCAAAAACTATTTTTTCATACAAAGAAATAAACTCCGCGTCGGGGAGATGAAGCCCGATTTGCCAAGCCGATATTGAATACCGTAATTTCCGGTGTATAAGCTGCACCGGTGAATAAGCCGCACCAGCTAAAATTCGGGGAAAATTTATTTTTTTTTCTTACATAAGCCGCACGTGCACACGAGTTTTTTACAAAGAAAGACAGTACACAGAAATCCTTTTTGAAGTTTCAATAACATGCTTTAACATGTCTTTCTAAACATTGCCTGTGACGCAGCAGCAGTATCGCAGCAACACGGAAGTGTGCACCTGAGTTATCAACAAAGAAATACTGGACACAGAAAGCTTTTTTAAAGTTTTAATAACATACCTTAACATTTCTTTCCAAACACTGCCTGTGACGCAGCAGTAATACCGCAGCAACACGGAAGTAACACAGCACTAATAGGGTTTGATTAAATAAAACATACCGGTAAAAGTCACTGAGACGCGGCGGTAACACAGCAGCAACACGGTAGCAGAGCACTAACAGGGCTGGTTAAAGTAAAAGTAAAAAAAAGAGCTTCATCGTCTTCATCTTCCTCCTGTGCACTGAAACCGTCGAAGTCTTCCTCCTCAATTTCCGATTGGAATAGCGTTAGATATCCTTCGCCACACACTTTCTCAATATCTCTTTCGTAGTCGTTTTTATCCATTTCTTCTGGCATTTTCCATGATGAGGGTCTGTTCATGCTCATCTTATTCATGCACGAAGCGCTAAATTACATTAAACTTGCGAGCGACACGAGTAGACGGGACCACGAAATAAAGAAAAGGGTGCCGCAACACAATGTCATCAACATCGACTGCCTTTAGCTTAAAAGCGGCATCATATGCATTTCTTTTTTCCCCCATAATGACGGTTTGTGTATAAAAGCTTCCTTTCAGTAATGTCCGTCTTGATCGCGTTCTGCGTGATGCGCGAAATGTTGTGAACACAAACCAGCACGTCTTCTTCGGCACATTATCTCTTCTTCGCCCGTCTCGCTCTTGCTTCCTGCGAGAGCGCCCCCTGGAGGCCGGAGGCCGTAAAAATCCATAAGTACGCCGCGCCGCCATTTAAGCCTCAGGGTTCAAAGTAACCTTCTGAATAAAATGCATTAAAAGTTCACATTCATTACAACTTGTTTTTGGTGAGCATAATTGAATTTAAATGCTGATTGATTGGGTTTTAATACAATGCAGATGGTCCAAACAGCGCCACTGCTTTGTGTAATCTCTGAGTCACATGGCAGAGTAAGAGAAAAGGTTTAGAGCACAGGTGTCAAACTCAAGGCCCGGGGGGCAGGTACGGCCCGCCACATCATTCTATGTGGCCCACGAAGACAAATTGTGCATCAAATTCGTGTGTCATTACTAGAATTGCAAATTGTCTTCACTTTTAATAATATCTTTTTTTAAAAATATTTGACCAGTTTTTACTAATCTGATTTGAAAACGAGTCATCTGTCAGTTTGTTTTGTAGCTTTTACAATATATAATAGTGTTAAGAGTAAAAGTGATCAAGTCGTCACAAAAATCACGAATTTTTTTTTTTATATAGGCCGCACCTGACTATAAGCCGCAGGGTTCAACATTTTGGAAAAAAGTCGCAGCTTATACACCGGAAATTACGGTAGTTTCGCTAAAGGGTACCTGATTTGAGACTGGGTGAAAACCATTCGCACTTTTGTTGAAATTTTGCCAAGCTCTTCAAAAGGCTATACATGTAGTGTAGTTTCCATGGTGTAGTGGTTGTCATGCGGTCGCGTTTATTTTTCCGGTTTTCTGTCTCGTCGGTGTCGTAACTTTACTTCCTGTTTTATTTTGTTATCCCTTCCGTTTCAGTTCGTGTTTCCTTCCTCAGTGTTTGGTTGTCGAGTCTCCTGCACGAGCATTTTTATTAAGAGAAACAGGGTGGGTGTAAGAGTGGATTGAATAGAGAAAGCCCTTGACCTCTAGTCAAAACATAGCAAGGGATGTTTTACGACTTTGTGTAGGAAGGGATAAGCGATAGGGATAAATAAGGGATAAATAATATTATTTATTACAGGTTGCAGTCAAAGTCAAAGCAACATAATCATACGATAAAGATAATCTGGAAAACCCTGACACACCCTGTAGTTGTCACTTTTGGAAAAGACGAGCGTCCCTCCAATCATCGCCGGTGACGGGTTTTTCAGGCTCTGGAGACAGGACCTCATGTCAGAAATGTCATCGTGAGTCGCGTTTGTTTCTGCGCCGGAGCCGTTCGTTCCCTTTGCATCCAAAGAATCTCAAAGGCGGATTATTTGTGTCGACAGGAGAGAGATTTGCTGCTACGATACCGACGTCGAGAATCTCTGAGGAGGAACAAAGCGTGAGGTCCTGCAAGGTGAGTCTGTTTGTTTGCGGCTGCTTGGTGTTGCGCAAGATGAAATGGCCTTTTTCTCGCTATCGTTCCTCTCGTCGATTCATCGTGAGGTGTCGCTTCAGTTTGTTCAGAGAGATGTTTGCTTCCGCGCCCGCAGGTCATCGAAACATTTTACGGCTACGACGAAGACGTGTTGGTGGACTCGGACGGATCGTCCTTGTCTTTTCACACCGACAGAACCCCCGACACGGAACCCGAAGAGGTAGCCCGCCATTTCTGCCAGCGTATTGGCGCCAAACATTCCTCTTCAGCCTGGAATCGGACTCGTCTTTGCGTCGCGGGTGCTTTGTCGCCGGTCTGACTGATTCTGGTACTAGTGCTGTGTTGCATTGGTGTGTGCATGAAGAGGCGGAGCTTCGCTACCGCCAGCTGACGCAAGAATATCAAGCGCTGCAACGAGCCTACGCTCTGCTAGCCCAGACCAGCGGAGGGGACTACGACGCCGAGAAGGAGATCAAGGTGGCGCCCCTTCCCGCAACCCCCGGCCGGGTCGCAGCCTCCCCGTTCTCACCCAGCCTCGGGTGTTCTCTGGTCTGAAAGGAGGAGGAGGAGCCTCCCTCCTCCTCCTTTCAGACCAGAGAAAAGCTGATGGTAGTGTCAAACGCACCTCTTTCAATAAGGTGCCCCCGGCTTCCCGGTAACGGGTTTGTCTTAGCCGGGTTCGGAGATTCGTCCGTAATCTAACCACCCGAGTTAAATTAACTCCACCGGAATCAATCTAATTTCTGTACGACGCCAATCCCTCTCAAGTCACCCTAAGCTCGAGCCGAGTAACTCAATTCGAGGCAAGACTTCGAAGTGACCGCATCGTATTGATGGCTCCCCGCTAATGTTTGAAGTTCTTATTATGTTACGGATATTTTTAGATGTCTTTGTTAAGACCTCAGGGATTCGTTTGTATAGCGCACCCTAGCACTAGTTTTGCCGAAGTAAATGTTGATATGGGTCCGTTCTACTTGGTCGCTCAAGCAGCGAGCCGACCAACTTGTTTATTCGAAAGAGAATCGAATTAATAAAAGTGTGACAATAATAGCATTTAAGGAGAAAATTAATGCACTTTACGTTATTAATTCTAACTTCTTATATGTAGATCTAGCACTTAACTGTCGGAGTGCTTCACCCCACTTGATTGCTTTAAAAAGAATAACAACTTTCTTAAAACGAATAAAAATGTCTTACTCTATTTAGATTTGCCCAGTAATTAATTTGGAAGGCAAATCTATTTTTCGATCGTGTCCTGTTTAACTTTTGACGCGGCCCGACAAAATCAAGAACTGGGCCGCGCCCGACGGACAATCGAAATACTTTTATCCTTCACCAACTCAAATGATCTATTTTAACCATCGTCGTTATTTTATTTAGAGGAAGTAAATTTTCAAACGAATTCACTTTTGACGAAATTCACTCTTCCCTTAAATATCTACGAAAGTTATTTAATTCTCTAACATGTTCGGAGTTACTTTTTACGCGGCCCGTCAAAAGGGGAAACGGGCCTGCGCCCTTCAAATAATTAAATTACTTTCAGTTCTACACCAAACCAATAATCCGATTCAAACACTTCCGTTAATTTATTCAGACGAAGCAAACTTTCAAACGGATTGAAATTCACTCGTGTCTCAAATAACTACGAAAGTTATTCAATTCTCTAAAATTGTCTGATGTTACTTTTATTTATTACGGTCCTATGTTATACCATAATAACCCCCCGCACATTAATCAAATTGTCAAATCAACCCCGAACCATCGATTGTACATTCAGTACAAATCAGCGCACAACAAAGTAGATGAATATACACAACACATTTATTGAAGAAACATGAAATAGAATTACAAATCTTAATCACTCCAGAAACCGAACAATTTCACCCACTGATACCCGTGTTAATAAAATCATTCAATCCCAGAACAATTCGATTGCAAAACACAGTTCATGAAAGAGGGAATCAATTTTTAGCCAAGCAAAGAAATCAAGAAGTAAAAATCACATTTGTGCTTCTCCAAACAATTTATGTCACGCCACTATTCTCATAGTGACGGGTCCCTTGATCGAATTGACTAACAATATTGCTTTAAGCTGTTACAGAATACATTTTTAGCCAAGCAAAGAAATCAAAAAGTAAAAATCACATTTGTGCGTCCATGCGTGACTCACAATCCGACACCGTGTTCCTGTTTTATTTCTATTTTAACTTGCTTAGCTTATTTTGGCCCCTTTTTTGGTCTCATGTTTTGGTCTGGCGCCATCTTTTGGACAAATTTGGAATTTCAGCTCTGCCAATTTATTCCTGTGAACAATCCATATTTTACCATTTGCACCATCTCTTCCCCCCATGTTACATGACAGTAGAAATGGGTCACTATCAAAGCAGAGTAGCAAATCTGGAGTCAGCGCTGAAGCAACAAGGACAGGTAAGCTTATCAATGAGCACACCTTTTTCTCAGACAAAATAGCTACATTCTTCAGTCACTCATTCGTCTGGCATTACTGGACCAACCCCCCCCCCCCCCCCCCCCCCCGAACGTGGCTGGGAAAATGCGGAGAAAAGCAAATGTCATTTTCCAGTCAACCAAAGAATTTGTGGATGAAAATGACACAACATTCCAAAGCTGTCCACGCGTTTGTCTCTTCTAGAATGTCAAGTGGGTGGAGGAGAAGCAGCTGCTGCGTCAGAGCAATCAGCAGTTGGCCGAAAAGGTGACGGAAAGAAAGGCGCTGGGCGGAGTCGCTTGGCGTCACACCCGTCCGGAAGCCCCGCAGATGAGGTCTGACTGTCTTTTTAGGTCAGGCGGATGGAGGCGGAAGAAGCGCGTCTGAAAGAGCACATCCAGGATATCCGAGACCAAAACGAACTGCTTGAGTTCCGCATCCTGGAGCTGGAGGTGGGAAGACTCGCACAAGCGTGTTGAGGCCAGAGATGTGACGGACGGACGGACGGACGGACGGACGGACGGATGCATGCCTCTGCCTTTCAGGAGAGGGAGTGGCGCTCCCCCGTCTTGAAGTTTCTGCAAGTCCGTTTCCCATACGGCCTCAGCCCTTTGCAGATCTACTGCGAGGCCGACGGCGTGAGCGTACGTAAGGCGTCCCTCGCAACCCTAACCTTAACCTGAGGTCCCAGAACACCTTACATTGCTCCTTGCGCCTTTCCCCAGGACATCGTCATCAGTGATCTGATGAAGAAGCTGGACATCCTGGGCGATAACGCCGTAAGTGTATGTCGAACTCCTTATGTTCGCACTCCACGAGACTCGGCGGCTCAAATGTGACTTTTGGAAGGCTTTGCGCTGAAAGAAGCTTGTTGACGCTGTGCCTTTGGGCTCTTGCAGAATCTCACCAACGAGGAGCAGGTGGTCGTGATTCACGCCAGGACCCTTCCCACCCTAGCCGAGAAGGTAACGCGCAAGCATTCTGCTTATGTGACAGCAGCCTTTCCTCAGTGGTTAGAATACATCAAAGTGACCAAGTCAGCACTTCAACAGAAGATGTTGGACATTGAAAGTGAGAAGGTAGACAGACACGCGACATCAGCCAAGGGGAACTCGGGGCAATGTGCCCCAACAATTCTGACCTTGAGCTGTGCTAGGATATGTTCTGCAACCAGAAGGGCTAGCTGGATGAAGAGTTGGACTTCAGGAAGCGTTCCATGGACCAGGCTCATAAGGTAAGCCGCCCTCAAATCTCCCGCCGGACCACTGATGGACGAGGATTGCGGCCCAGAGGATCATGGAGCTGGAGGCCATGTTGTACGAGGCGCTACCGCAGCGGGACTGCCCCGCCACGGACGGCGAAAAAGCCAGCCACGCTGGCGTGAATGACGTGCTGACGGCGGATCAGAGACAAGAGCTTAGGAGCGCCGTGGACCAATGGAAGCGAGCCCTGATGTGGGAGTTGAGGGAGCGCGACGCTTGCATCCTCCAAGAGAGAATGGATCTGCTGCACAGCGCGCAACAGGTAAGGGCCCAAAGCCAGCCCGGCACGTACTTGCACGCTTACTGGCTTTTGAAGGCTACTTTCCATTTGTCCGTCCTAGAGGAACAAAGAGCTGAAAGAATTCATCGAAGCTCAGAAGAGACAAATCAAACAATTGGAGGAGAAGTTTCTGTTTCTCTTTCTAGTCTTCTCCTTGGCCTTCATTCTGTGGCCCTAACACCAGCTGGTGAGTGAGCTCCAGCGGCACCGCACTCGACACCTCCAATACACTGCCAGCCGGTCTCAGACGTTGGCAGACGCTCCGATGCCGACGTATACCCCCCGCCACGGTGACAGAGGCACCGCGTCACACCGGCGCTCATCCAATCAGAAGGCAGGAAAGGCAAATTCACATGCAGGGCACTCTTGAACCAGAAGAGAGCGCCACAAAAAACGGTTGTTGCCCCAAACGCGCACTAAAAAGGGTCAGAATGACAAGAGTCCCACCGGCCAGCCGGGGCCACCCGTCCATCCATTTCTTCAGGGGGGGAAAAAATTGGAGTCACCGGTGAGTACATTTTGCATTTAGCTCTGCTTTTCTGCTTCTGTCTTCAAGTGTGTGGCATCCTGCGACCAAAGATTCAGCCAACCCCAAAGCGGTTGACCTCAACGTCCCGCCACCATTCCTACCAGAGCAGGTGACGTGATGCTTTGGACATCCCGACAGGTGTGACGCCAAGCGACTCCGCCCAGCGCCTTTCTTTCCGTCACCTTTTCGGCCAACTGCTGATTGCTCTGACGCAGCAGCTGCTTCTCCTCCACCCACTTGACATTCTAGAAGAGACAAACGCGTGGACAGCTTTGGAATGTTGTGTCATTTTCATCCACAAATTCTTTGGTTGACTGGAAAATGACATTTGCTTTTCTCCGCATTTTCCCAGCCACGTTCGGGGGGGGGGGGGGGGGGGGGGGGTTGGTCCAGTAATGCCAGACGGATGAGTGACTGAAGAATGTAGCTATTTTGTCTGAGAAAAAGGTGTGCTCATTGATGAGCTTACCTGTCCTTGTTGCTTCAGCGCTGACTCCAGATCTGCTACTCTGCTTTGATAGTGACCCATTTCTACCATCAGCTTTTCTCTGGTCTGAAAGGAGGAGGAGGGAGGCTCCTCCTCCTCCTTTCAGACCAGAGAACACCCGAGGCTGGGTGAGAACGGGGAGGCTGCGACCCGGCCGGGGGTTGCGGGAAGGGGCGCCACCTTGATCTCCTTCTCGGCGTCGTAGTCCCCTTCGCTGGTCTGGGCTAGCAGAGCGTAGGCTCGTTGCAGCGCTTGATATTCTTGCGTCAGCTGGCGGTAGCGAAGCTCCGCCTCTTCATGCACACACCAATGCAACACAGCACTAGTACCAGAATCAGTCAGACCGGCGACAAAGCACCCGCGACGCAAAGACGAGTCCGATTCCAGGCTGAAGAGGAATGTTTGGTACCAATACGCTGGCAGAAATGGCGGGCTACCTCTTCGGGTTCCGTGTCGGGGGTTCTGTCGGTGTGAAAAGACAAGGACGATCCGTCCGGGTCCACCAACACGTCTTCGTCGTAGCCGTAAAATGTTTCGATGACCTGCGGGCGCGGAAGCAAACATCTCTCTGAACAAACTGAAGCGACACCTCACGATGAATCGACGAGAGGAACGATAGCGAGAAAAAGGCCATTTCATCTTGCGCAACACCAAGCAGCCGCAAACAAACAGACTCACCTTGCAGGACCTCACGCTTTGTTCCTCCTCAGAGATTCTCGACGTCGGTATCGTAGCAGCAAATCTCTCTCCTGTCGACACAAATAATCCGCCTTTGAGATTCTTTGGATGCAAAGGGAACGAACGGCTCCGGCGCAGAAACAAACGCGACTCACAATGACATTTCTGACATGAGCTCCTGTCTCCAGAGCCTGAAAAACACGTCACCGGCGATGATTGGAGGGACGCTCGTCTTTTCCAAAAGTGACAACTACAGGGTGTGTCAGGGTTTTCCAGATTATCTTTATCGTATCATTGTGTTGCTTTGACTTTGACTGCGACCTGTAATAAATAATATTATTTATCCCTTATTTATCCCTATCGCTTATCCCTTCCTACACAAAGTCGTAAAACACCCCTTGCTATGTTTTGACTAGAGGTCAAGGGCTTCCTCTATTCAATCCACTCTTACACCCACCCTGTTTCTCTTAATTAAAATGCTCCTGCAGGAGCCGAGAGTCAGACTTCATTCGTACAACGGATGGACTCTCCACCTGCAGGTGTCCAAAAGAACTTACTTGTCTCCCGTGTGGTTCTTGCAAAATAAGTTGGAGCGAGCGCAACTCTAACAGGGTGCATTTTGCCACTAGCTGCCTACGGACAATGACGTCGCGCTCGCGGCTCATGGTTGACGGGCTGAGCAGCCGGGCAAGTCCGTCGTTTTCAGCGCACAGCGAGTGGCAAAGGCGCTGACAAAACGGGAGCTTTGAGCTGCTGAAAACGGCAAAACAAGTCTAAAGCGTGTTCAAACGCGTGCGCACAATGCTCCTGCTTGAAAGGTCGGAATTTAAGGGGCCAATTTTTTGGATGGCGGCCGCCGGCCAAGCTTTGGACGGAAAAGGTTTCCTGGCGACAGCGAGCGAGCGCGGCGCTGCCGTACGTGCACCGAGTCGCCTGCCTGAAGACCTTGGACAAGTCGTCGATGATGTGCCGCTGCTCCACAACTTGAAGGAACTCCATTTCACCGTCCTGCTGGCCGCAACCGCGGTCCAGGTCATTGAGCGAACTAGGCCTTCTCTGTGGAACACAAATGCAGTGGACTCTGTTGGCACGCCGCCGTTGTCCGCGTCGACTTACCAAGCTTGCCATCTCCTCGTTCTCCTGGGTGACAAAGCGCACTTTGTTTTCAAGGCGACACAGCACCAGCGAGAGTTCTTCATTCTTCCTGCTCAGGCGTTTGTTTTTGTACAGGAGTGGCAGAAACTGGCTTTCTGTTTCTCTCAGTCGCTTTAGCTGCAAGCATGAAGTGCGGGATGTGAAAGACGCACAACACGCGGGCCAGAACGTATCCATTCCTTTTGCATCGGTTTGAACGGAATCGTGGCTTTGGCTCCCAATAAAAGACATCTACCAGGCAACCGACTCGCCGCGCCGCTCAACTAATAAGCAAGCGCAATGGGTGCCTCGCTGGATGGCGCGCATCAAACGTAGCGCAAACCTTCAAGCGTGCCGTCAATAAATTACCAGTTCATTGCGCTCTTCAGAAAGCAGGGCGTTTCGATCCTCCAGTTTCCTGATGACTGCGCTGAGCTCAGCGATTTTCAGATGAAACCGTCGCGTGTCCCGATCCTCCTGAGACTGAAAACGCCCCGCAACACACACACACAAGCACTCGTTCAAAGTTCAAAACTGTTTTTGTGCTACCTTCCTCCAGCAACAAACTAAGTCATGCGTACTGCAAGTGTGTGATGAGGTGGCTTACGCAATGAAGAGGATTGCTAGTAGCGGCGTTGACCCCACTTCCAGGGTAGTTTAGGCCCGCCCTTTGGGAATCCCTCAGGGCAGCGATCTGCTGCTCGGCAGCCTGAGTCTGCAGCTGAAGGCGGTGGACGTGGCCGGCCCCAGGGCTTCATCCAAACACTAACCGCTCTGTCTTTCAGCTTGATCTCATCCGTCTGGATGTACAAACGGGGAGCGCTCAGGCAGGCGGGCAAACTCATTTGCCAGAATTGTGACAAAAACAAAGAGAGCAACCGGCCAATTTTTTTCTTGAATCGACTAGAACACCTTTGCTGTGACAAAAGCGAAGCGAGCAACCGGACATTTTCTTCTTGTGAAATAGAATAGAATAGAATGCCTTAGGTGTCATTGCACTGCAGGTATACAACGAAATTGGGAACATAGCCACGCACCGCGCATCTGATCAGTCCTACCAGTCGGCGGATCTCCCTCTCGCAGTCTCTCTTGGTTCGGCTCAGCTCCTCCCGATGCTGGTGATGAGCCGATCGGAGCTCGGCCGCTCGGGACTGCCAGGCCTGCTGGGCCGCTGCCAGGGCTTCTTCCGCGCTCCTGGTGGAGGCGACACCGCTCGGTCTCCCGACACCGCCGCGTCTCCCGACACCGCCGCGCCTCCTCCACCTCCGCCAGCAAAGCGCCCCCCCTCCTCACCTGAGCAGACATTGCGCCACACCGGGCCGTTGAGACTGCAACGGAGCGCCGCGACGCTTACTGGGGACAAGCTACACAATACGGTAGCGGCCGCATCGAAGCCCGACGTGGCGTGCGGATAGTCAGACACGGATAGAGCGAATCACCTTGTCCATGGAGCCGTCCCTCAGGCTGAGGACCAAGGCATTCAGTCGCTGGATCTCTCCATCTTTGATTTTGATCACTCTCATCAGCTCCATTTCATGCTGCCGCAGTAATGTCTCCCTGGTAATGGCTAACTCTTTCTGCTTCTCCTCATGGAGTTTGCTTTTGAGTTCCGTCATGGCGGCGGTGGCACGGTGGTGCTCCGCCCGCAGGTCCTGACTTCTCTCTCTCTCCAGACAGCTGACCTGACATGACTTAGACTTAGACTTAGACTTAGACAAACTTTATTGTCATCTTGTCTGCACATGGTGCATACAAAACGAAATTCCGTTGCATACGTCTTACAACAAAGTAGTGATATTGCAGTTGAATAGAAGTAACATATCCTATGAAAATATATATATATACATATACTATATATATATATATATATATATATTAAAAATAAGTATAAAGTGCAGCAGTGATAATTATGCAATAGTGCAAGTAGGCAAAACAGTATTCAAGAGTGTGCAGAGGAATGCTAAACCATGTATTAAACTTCTATTTAAAGGGTTTATACAAGTTCAGTAAAGTTGGTAGTGCGAGATAGTGCAAGATAGAGGTCCGTAGTGTCATAAAGTACAGTTCTGTGAATGTGTGATGCAGAGTTCAGTTTAGAGCTCAACAGTTCTAGTGTTCAACAGTCTGATGACAGCAGGGAAAAAGCTGTTGCAGAACCTGGTGGACCTGCAGCGGATGCTGCAAACCTCTTCCCAGAGGGCAGCAGGGAGAACAGTCCATGGTGGGGGTGTGATGGGTCATTGATGATGTTACGGGCACGGGACATGCAGCGCTGAGATGAAATGTCCTGAATGGAGGGAAGAGGAGCCCCTATGATCCTCTCTGCTGTCCTCACCACTCTCCTCACGTTCTTCCAATCGGAGGCGGTGCAGCCTCCACACCACACAGAGAGACAGCTTGTCAGAATGCTCTCTATGGTGCTCCTGTAGAACGTCCTCATGATGGGTGGGGGCAGGTGGGCTCTCCTCATCCTCCGCAGGAAGTACAAGCGCTTCTGTGCCCTCTTGACCAGTGCCGTAGTGTTCATAGTCCAGGTGAGGTCTTCTGTGATGTGGACCCCCAGGAATTTGGTGCTGCTGACCACCTCCACAGCTGAGCTGTTGATGATCAGTGGAGCGTGGTGAGGCTGTTTTTTCCTGAAGTCGACGATGATCTCCTTCATCTTCTCCTCATTCAGGATCAGGCTGTTTTCTCTGCACCAGCCCACCAGCTGCTCCACCTCCTCTCTGTAGTCCAGGTCGTTGTTGTCTCTGATGAGCCCCACCACCGTTGTGTCGTCTGCTGACTTCACGATGTGATTGGTGGTGAACCTGAGGACGCAGTCGTGTGTCATCAGGGTGCACAGCAGGGGGCTCAGGACGCAGCCCTGAAGGGAGCCTGTGCTGAGGGTGATGACATCAGAGGTGTTCTGTCCGACCCGGACTGACTGAGGTCTGTTGGTGAGGAAGTCTAGCAGCCAGTTGCGAAGGGGGGTGTTGAAGCCCAGGTGTTCCAATTTTCCTACCAGATGCTGTGGGATGATGGTGTTAAACGCTGAGCTGAAGTCCAGGAACAGCCTCCGCACATGGGTGTTCTTCTCCTCCAGGTGAGCCAGGCTCAGGTGAAGAACGGAGGAGATGGCTTCCTGAGTGGAGCGGTTTTGCCGGTCGGCAAACTGGAACGGGTCAAATAATAGGGGGAGTCTGGAAACGATGTGACCTTTAAGCAGCCTTTCGAAGCACTTCATCATAACCGGAGTCAGTGCAACAGGCCGGTAATCATTAAATGAGGTGATTTGAGGTTTCTTCGGCACCGGAATGATGGAGGCAGTCTTAAAGCACGCCGGCACTGTGGCTTGGCCCAGCGAGGTGTTAAAAATGTCTGTGATGACCCCAGCCAGATGACTTGCACATTCCCTGAACACACGCCCAGAAATGCTGTCCGGGCCAGGGGCCTTACAGGGGTTGACTCTCCTCAGGGTCTTCAACACATCGGTGGAGTCAAGGCAGAGTACCTCCTCTTCCTGATGGGGGACAGTTTTAACTGCTGGAGTGCCGTTTAGTGCCTCGAACCTCCCAAAGAAGTTATTTAGACCATTTAGAAAGTCAGCATCAACTACACCCACCGGGGGGGGGGGAGGGTGAGTTGTCGTCTGTAATCGCCCGTATGCCTTGCCACATACTCCTGATGTTTTTGACGTCGTGGAAACGATCCTGAAATTTTCGACTGCGGTCTCGCTTCGCTATTCTGATGGCACGGTTCAAGTTGGCTCTCGCTGTCCTCAGTGTCTCCTTGTCGCCAGACTTGAAGGCAGAGTTCGCGCTCGTAGCGTTTGACGTACCTCCTCAGTCATCCAGGGTCGTTGGTTGCCCCGGGTGATGATATTCTTAGTGGTGCTGACGTCCTCGGTGCATTTGTTGATGTAGGCTGACACAGTCATGGCACACGCATGTCTAATCTACATCGGGAAAACTGGGAGGGAGGGAGGCAGGCAGGGAGGCAGGCAGGGAGGCAGGCAGGGAGGCAGGCAGTGTCTGTCTGTTGAGGTTTTCACCTTGTTCTTCTCCTGCTGAAGTTCTAACTGGACGTCCATCAGTTTGGTTCTCAGCTCGTCATTGGCGGCCTGAAGGGCGTCCGTTCGCTCCGCCTTGGCCCGCCCTGCCGGAGCTCGTTTGGACATCTCTTACTCGAGTCTCGCCCGGTCGTCAGTCAGAGATCACAACATTTGTACCTGGAGAGCACAAACGCAGCGCTGTTTTCCACTGGCTTCGAACTCAACTTCAATCGGTACCGTAACTTACAACATCATAAACATAGAACTAGCTTGACTTATTCATTGAATAAATGCATTTGGTTCTTCAAAACTGCATCACGCAACATAGCGTGACCGAGACGGCCGTTATCCACCTGCGTGAAGTTATTTGGTGAAATGAATGAGATGTTTAAGACACCATCGTTCTGTCTCTATGTAGATGAAGGGAAATAATCGATTGCTGAAGGTCCAAAGGTGTTGTGATAAACAAATAAACATATTAGTGATTAGTGACATATTTGTGATAAACATATTAGGCAGGATAATCACATATGTTAACGTGACTGCCCACACTGTATTTATTTATGGTTATTTGTTAAATCGAGTACTGTTAGACATGAAATAGGAAGTGTTTAACATAAATGGAAGACGAAAGGGGTACTCACCATTGTAGCTCCTGCTGGTCAATGATACGAGCCTCTTCTTGCAGTGGAAAACATACAGCCAACAAACACCGTGGAACCTAAAGGAATGAAATTAAACATTAACATTTAGCCTAAACCAACATTCACAGATACAACGCAACGCAAACTATCCATCCATCCATCTTCTTCCGCTTATCCGGGGTCGGGTCGCGGGGGCAACAGCTTCAGGAGGGACTCCCAGACTTCCCTCTCCCCAGCCACTTCATCCAGCTCATCCCGGGGGATCCCAAGGCGTTCCCAGGCCAGCTGAGAGACATAGTCTCTCCAGCGCGTCCTGGGTCGTCCCCGGGGTCTCCTACCGGTGGGACATGCCCGGAACACCTCCCCAGGGAGGCGTCCAGGAGGCATCCTGATAAGATGCCCGAGCCACCTCATCTGGCTCCTCTCAACGTGGAGGAGTAGCGACTCTACTCCGAGTCTCTCCCGGATGACCGAGCTTCTCACCCTATCTCTAAGGGAGAGCCCGGACATCCTGCGGAGAAAACTCATTTCGGCCGCTTGTATCCGAGATCTCGTTCTTTCGGTCACGACCCATAGCTCGTGACCATAGGTGAGGGTAGGAGCGTAAATCGACCGGTAAATTGAGAGCTTTGCCTTTTGGCTCAGCTCTCTCTTCACCACAACGGACCGGTACAGGGTCCGCATTACTGCCGACGCTGCACCGATCCGCCTGTCGATCTCACGCTCCATCCTCCCCTCACTCGTGAACAAGACTCCAAGATACTTGAACTCCTCCACTTGGGGCAGGATCTCATCCCCGATCCGGAGAGGGCATTCCACCCTTTTCCGATCGAGGACCATGGACTCGGATTTGGAGGTGCTGACCCTCATCCCGACCGCTTCACACTCGGCTGCGAACCGTTCCAGCGAGAGCTGGAGATCACGGCCTGAAGAAGCCAACAGCACCACGTCATCTGCAAAAAGCAGATACGCGATGCTGAGGTCCCCAAACCGGACCCCCTCAACGCCTCGGCTGCGCCTAGAAATTCTGTCCATAAAAATTATGAACAGAATCGGTGACAAAGGGCAGCCTTGGCGGAGTCCAACCCTCACTGGGAACGAATCCGACTTACTGCCGGAAATGCGGACCAGACTCTGGCATCGGTGATACAGGGACCGAACCGCCCTTATCAGTTGGCTCGGCACCCCGTACTCCCGAAGCACCCTCCACAAAACCTCCCGAGGGACACGGTCGAACGCCTTCTCCAAGTCCACAAAACACATGTGGACTGGTTGGGCAAACTCCCATGCACCCTCGAGGATCCTGCCGAGGGTGTAGAGCTGGTCCACTGTTCCACGGCCAGGACGAAAGCCACACTGCTCCTCCTGAATCCGAGGTTCGACCTCCCGACGGACCCTCCTCTCCAGCACCCCTGAATAGACCTTACCAGGGAGGCTGAGGAGTGTGATTCCCCTGTAATTGGAACACACCCTCCGGTCCCCCTTCTTAAAGAGAGGAACCACCACCCCAGTCTGCCAATCCAGAGGCACTGTCCCCGATGTCCACGCAACGTTGTAGAGGCGTGTCAGCCATGACAGCCCCACAACATCCAGAGCCTTTAAGAACTCTGGGCGGATCTCATCCACCCCCGGGGCCTTGCCACCGAGGAGTTTTTTAACTACCTCAGTGACTTCGACCCCAGAGATTGGAGAATCCGCCTCAGAGTCTCTAGGCCCTGCTTCCTCAATGGAAGGCGTGTAGGTGGAATTGAGGAGGTCTTCGAAGTATTCTCCCCACCGACTCACGACGTCCCGAGTCGAGGTCAGCAGCACGCCATCCCCACTGTAAACAGTGTTGACGTTGCACTGCTTCCCCCTCCTGAGACGCCGGATGGTGGACCAGAATTTCCTCGAAGCCGTCCGAAAGTCATTCTCCATGGCCTCACCGAACTCCTCCCACGCCCGGGTTTTTGCCTCAGCAACCGCCGAAGCCGCGTTCCGCTTGGCCATCCGGTACCTGTCAGCTGCCTCCGGAGTCCCGCAGGCCAAAACGGCCCGATAGGACTCCTTCTTCAGCTTGACGGCATCCCTTACCGCCGGTGTCCACCAGCGGGTTCGGGGGTTGCCGCCACGACAGGCACCAACGACCTTACGGCCACAGCTCCGGTCGGCCGCCTCAACAATGGAGGCGCGGAACATGGTCCACTCAGACTCAATGTCCCCCGCCTCCCCCGGGACGTGGGAAAAGCTCTGCCGGAGGTGGGAGTTGAAGCCCTTCCTGACAGGAGATTCTGCCAGACGTTCCCAGCAGACCCTCACAGAGCGTTTGGGTCTGCCAGGTCGGACCGGCATCTTCCCCCACCATCGGAGCCAACCCACCACCAGGTGGTGATCAGTTGACAGCTCCGCCCCTCTCTTCACCCGAGTATCCAAAACATGCGGCCGCAAATCCGATGACACGACTACAAAGTCGATCATCGAACTGCGGCCTAGGGTGTCCTGGTGCCAAGTGCACACATGGACACCCTTATGTTTGAACATGGTGTTCATTATTGAAAATCCGTGTCGAGCACAGAAGTCCAACAATAGAACACCGCTCGGGTTCAGATCAGGGGGGCCGTTCCTCCCAATCACGCCCTTCCAGGTCTCACTGTCATTGCCCACGTGAGCATTGAAGTCACCCAGTAGAACGATAGAGTCCCCAGAAGGAGCGCTCTCCAGCACTTCCTCCAGGGACCCCAAGAAGGGTGGGTACTCTGAGCTGCTGTTTGGTGCATAGACACAAACAACAGTCAGGACCCGTCCCCCCACCCGAAGGCGGAGGGAGGCTACCCTCTCGTTCACCGGGGTGAACCCCAATGTGCAGGCGCCCAGCCGGGGGGCAATAAGTATACCCACACCTGCTCGACGCCTATCACCGTGGGCAACTCCAGAGTGGAAGAGAGTCCAGCCCCTCTCGAGAGGGCTTGTACCGGAACCCAAACTGTGTGTGGAGGCTAGTCCGACTATATCTAGTCGGAATCTTTCTGCCTCACACACCAGCTCGGGCTCCTTTCCAGCCAGAGAGGTCCCAAGAGCCAGCTTCTGCAGCCGGGGATCAGACCGCCAAGGTCCCCGCCTTTGGCTGCCGCCCAGCTCACATTGCACCCGACCCCTTCGGCCCCTCCCACAGGTGGTGAGCCCATGGCAACGCAAACTACATAAACGTAAATCTTTTTAAACACAATGAGTTGTACTTACCGTGTACGCTCTAGACGGTCCACTTGCAAGCAGAAAATAAAGATATTTCTGTTGATAATCGTCGTGTTTGTATCCGGTGTCTCGCTCAAGGCCATTGCGCCCACAGATTTGAATTTTGGCGAGAGTTCAGCCTATTGACGTCATTTCCGCGGTGTAATACCCGCATATCTGAAACGGCAAAGTTAAGAGTAGAGTTAAATAAAGTTTTTAGTCAACGCAATAATTTACAACCGTTGACCAGTCGAAATAATCGTCGAAATTTGGCGTCTGTGGCTGGAAGCAGACGCCGAGTTCGACATTCCTCCCAAACGCCACACTCCCTCGCTTTTCAGGGCTAAAAAAAAAACAGTTGTAATTACCTTGTACGCTCTAGACGGTCAAGTTGCAAGCTGAAAACAAAAATATTTGCCTTGTAAGTCATCGTGTTACTAACCGCTGTGTCTTGTTTGCCAGAATTGCCGCTTTCCTACTTCCTGTTGCAAGCCACGCCCACGGATTATAATTTTGCCGTGAGTTCCGCCTATTGACGTCATGTCCGCGTCACATGACTGCGACGTAATATTATCTAAAACTGTTTGTGCGGTATTGTGTTGTTCTGTGCGGTATTGTGTTATTCTGTGCGGCGTCGTGTTGTTCAGTGCGACGTCGTGTTGTTCAGTGCGGCATGGTGTTGTTCAGTGCGGCATGGTGTTGTTCAGTGCGGCATGGTGTTGTTCAGTGCGGCATAATGTTGTTCAGTGCGGCATAATGTTGTTCAGTGCGGCATGGTGTTGTTCAGTGCGGCATGGTGTTGTTCAGTGCGGCATGGTGTTGTTCAGTGCGGCATGGTGTTGTTCAGTAAGCCATAATGTTGTTCAGTGCGGCATGGTGTTGTTCAGTGCGGGATGGTGTTGTTCAGTGCAGGATGGTGTTGTTCAGTGCGGCATGGTGTTGTTCAATGCGGCATGGTGTTGTTCAGTGCGGGATGGTGTTGTTCAGTGCAGGATGGTGTTGTTCAGTGCGGCATGGTGTTGTTCAATGCGGCATGGTGTTGTTCAGTGCGGCATGGTGTTGTTCAGTGCGGCATGGTGTTGTTCAGTGCGGCATGGTGTTGTTCAGTGCGGAATGGTGTTGTTCAGTGCGGAATGGTGTTGTTCAGTGCGGCATGGTGTTGTTCAGTGTGGGATGGTGTTGTTCAATGCGGGATCGTGTTGTTCAGTACGGGGTGGTGTTGTTCAGTGCAGGATGGTGTTGTTCAGTGCAGGATGGTGTTGTTCAGTGCGGCATGGTGTTGTTCAATGCAGGATCGTGTTGTTCAGTGCAGCATGGTGTTGTTCAGTGCAGCATGGTGTTGTTCAGTGCGGCATGGTGTTGTTCAATGCGGCATGGTGTTGTTCAGTGCGGGATGGTGTTGTTCAGTGCGGCATGGTGTTTTTCAGTGCGGCATAATGTTGTTCAGTGCAGCATGGTGTTGTTCAGTGCGGCATGGTGTTGTTCAGTGCGACATAATGTTGTTCAGTGCGGCATAATGTTGTTCAGTGCGGCATGGTGTTGTTCAGTGCGGCATGGTGTTGTTCAGTGCGGCATGGTGTTGTTCAGTGCGGCATGGTGTTGTTCAGTGCGGCATGGTGTTGTTCAGTGCAGCGTAATGTTGTTCAGTGCGGCATGGTGTTGTTCAGTGCGGAATGGTGTTGTTCAGTGCGGCATGGTGTTGTTCAGTGCGGGATGGTGTTGTTCAGTGCGGCATGGTGTTGCTCAGTGCGGCATGGTGTTGTTCAGTGCGGGATGGTGTTGTTCAGTGCGGCATGGTGTTGTTCAGTGCGGCATGGTGTTGTTCAGTGCGGCATGGTGTTGTTCAGTGCGGCATGGTGTTGTTCAGTGCGGCATAATGTTGTTCAGTGCGCCATAATGTTGTTCAGTGCGGCATGGTGTTGTTCAGTGCGGGATGGTGTTGTTCAGTGCGGCATGGTGTTGTTCAGTGCGGCATGGTGTTGTTCAATGCGGGATCGTGTTGTTCAGTGCGGCATGGTGTTGTTCAGTGCGGCATGGTGTTGTTCAGTGCGGCATGGTGTTGTTCAGTGCGGCATGGTGTTGTTCAGTGCGGCATAATGTTGTTCAGTGCGGCATAATGTTGTTCAGTGCGGCATAATGTTGTTCAGTGCGGCATAATGTTGTTCAGTGCGGCATAATGTTGTTCAGTGCGGGATGGTGTTGTTCATTGCGGCATGGTGTTGTTCAGTGCGGCATGGTGTTGTTCAGTGCGGCATGGTGTTGTTCAGTGCGGGATGGTGTTGTTCAGTGCAGGATGGTGTTGTTCAGTGCGGCATGGTGTTGTTCAATGCGGCATGGTGTTGTTCAGTTCGGGATGGTGTTGTTCAGTGCGGCATGGTGTTGTTCAGTGCGGCATAATGTTTTTCAGTGCGGCATGTTGTTGTTCAGTGCGGCATGGTGTTGTTCAGTGCAGCATAATGTTGTTCAGTGCGGCATGGTGTTGTTCAGTGCGGAATGGTGTTGTTCAGTGCGGCATGGTGTTGTTCAGTGCGGCATGGTGTTGTTCAGTGCGGCATGGTGTTGTTCAGTGCGGCATGGTGTTGTTCAGTGCGGGATGGTGTTCAATGCGGGATCGTGTTGTTCAGTGCGGCATGGTGTTGTTCAGTGCGGCATGGTGTTGTTCAGTGCGGCATGGTGTTGTTCAGTGCGGCATGGTGTTGTTCATTTCGGCATAATGTTGTTCAGTGCGGCATAATGTTGTTTAGTGCGGCATGGTGTTGTTCAGTGCGGGATGGTGTTGTTCAGTGCGTTATAATGTTGTTCAGTGCGGCATGGTGTTGTTCAGTGCGGCATGGTGTTGTTCAGTGCGGCATGGTGTTGTTCAGTGCGGCATAATGTTGTTCAGTGCGGCATAATGTTGTTCAGTGCGGGATGGTGTTGTTCAGTGCGGGATGGTGTTGTTCAGTGCGGCATGGTGTTCAATGGCGGAATGGTGTTGTTCAGTGCAGGATGGTGTTGTTCAGTGCGGCATGGTGTTGTTCAGTGCGGCATAATGTTGTTCAGTGCGGCATGGTGTTGTTCAGTGCGGCATGGTGTTGTTCAGTGCGGCATGGTGTTGTTCAGTGCGGCATGGTGTTGTTCAGTGCGGCATGGTGTTGTTCAGTGCGGCATGGTGTTGTTCAGTGCGGCATAATGTTCAGTGCGGCATAATGTTCAGTGAGGCATAATGTTGTTCAGTGCGGCATAATGTTGTTCAGTGCGGCATGGTGTTGTTCAGTGCGGGATGGTGTTGTTCAGTGCAGGATGGTGTTGTTCAGTGCGGCATGGTGTTCAGTGCGGGATGGTGTCTTTCAGTGCGGCATGGTGTCGTTCAGTGCGGCATGGTGTCTTTCAGTGCGGCATGGTGTCGTTCAGTGAGGCATGGTGTTGTTCAGTGCGGCATGGTGTTGTTTAGTGCGGCATGGTGTTGTTCAGTGCGGGATGGTGTTGTTCAGTGTGGCATGGTGTTCAGTGCGGCATGGTGTTGTTCAGTGCGGTATCGTGTTGTTCAGTGCGGTATCGTGTTTCTCAGTGCGGTATCGTGTTGTTCAGTGCAGTATCGTTGTGTTGTTCGTATTGTGTTGTGTTGTTCGTAATGTGTTGTGTTGTTCGTATTGTGTTGTGTTGTTCGTATTGTGTTGTGTTGTTCGTATTGTGTTGTGTTGTTCATATTGTGTTGTTCATATTGTGTTGAGTTGTTCGTATTGTGTTGTGTTGTTCGTATTGTGTTGCCTTTAACACTTAGCCTCTAACACTTAGCCTCTAACACTTAGCCTCTAGCATCTAGAAGGTAAATAAATAGGAAGGAAGGACTCACCGGTGACGTCTTCGCCCACGTCCAAGCGTTGTACTTTGTATTTTCATCCTTCTGACAGTGGAAAACATAGCCAACAAACACCGTGGAACCTAAACGAATGAAAGAAAACTATCATTTGGCCACAACCAACATTCACAGATACAACACAATGTGACGTGCGGGGTTGAGGTTAAAGGTTGAGTGAAGGGCCCTCGTTTTAAACTACTTTTTTGAAAAGGATTGGGAACAAGTAAGACGTATTTAATTTATTTAATGGGAAGTAGTAAGAGCTATTGAATTTAATCTATGTATTATATTCTATTGTATTGTATTCTGTTGTATTCTTTTGGATTGTATTCACACTAACCCCACTAAAACTTCAGCCCACAAAAACTCGCCTCTGGCGCCTAGCCTCTGGCACTTAGCCTTTAACACTTAGCCTTTAACACTTAGCCTTTAACACTTAGCCTTTAACACTTAGCCTTTAACACTTAGCCTTTAACACTTAGCCTTTAACACTTAGCCTAGAAGGTGAATAAATAGGGTTAAAGGTTGAGTGAAGGGCCCTCGTTTTAAACTACTGTTTTGAAAAGGAGTGGGAACAAGTAAGACGTATTTAATTTATTTAATGGGAAGTAGTAAGACTTATTAAATTTATTTAATCTACTTTTCTTCCCAGGCAAAATTTGATGTGCTGCAATTCCAAATTTCCAAAGTGAATGAAGGAATGAAGTCCTTTAAATTATGATTTTGTATAAATACTAGGCATTAACACAAAATCGACGGCACAAAATGGGCAGACTTTACTTGTTTGAAAAGGACTGGTTACAAGACAGACTTTTTTAATTTATTTAATGGGAAGAAGACTTAGTTTAATTGATCTATTTTTGTTCCCTGGCAAAATTCGATTTGCTGCAATTCCAAATTTCCAAAGTGAATGAAGGCAAGAAGTCGTTTAAATTATGATTTTGTTTAAATACTAGGCATGGACACAAAATCTACGGCACAAAATGGGCAGACTTTACTTGTTTGAAGAGGACTGGTTACAAGACAGACTTTTCTGATTTATTTATTGGGAAGAAGACTTATTTAGTTTATTTAATCTATTTTTGTTCCCTGGCAAAATCTGATTTGCTGAAACTGTATTTTGCCAAATCTTGCCTTGAGACCTGATAGGAAGTATTAAACGCTTAGTTAAATCAATACAAGTTGGTAGTAAGAGCGAGTAATGTTGGTTGAACCGATGAATGAAGGTTGAAAGCAATTTAAATTATGACTTTGTATAAATACTAGATATTAACAGAACATCTACTGCGCGAAGTGGCCTAGTAGTAGAGTGTCCGCCCTGAGACTGGAAGGTTGTGGGTTCAAACCCCGGCCGGGTCATACCAAAGACTATAAAAATGGGACCCATTGCCTCCCTGCTTGGCACTCAGCATTAAGGGTTGGAATTGGGGGGTTAGATCACCAAATGATTCCCGAGCGCGGCACCGCTGCTGCTCACTGCTCCCCTCTCCCCCAGGGGATGGATCAAAATCACATGGGGATGGGTTAAATGCAGAGGACAAATTTCACCACACCCAGATGTGTGTGTGACGATGATCATTGGGACTTTAAATGGGCAGAGTTTACTTGTTTGAGAAGGAGTGGCTTATTCAAAACTAAGATTTATTTAATCTGTTTGTTCCCAGGCAAAATTGGATGTGATGCAATTCCAAATTTCACCACATGACGGTGCCCAATTTCGACTTCATAGGACATATTAAACACTTAGCTTGTTATTATGTTCAAGGTAATCAGATTTGTTTATTATTCTAATGGCCTCTTCAAAACTATTCTGGATTACTACTTTGGATCTATTCTACATTACTTGGCAACAACATACTCTGTAACAGATTAGGCAGTATAATCATATATGTTAACTTGAGAGTGCCCACACTCAATCTACTTATCGTGATGTGTTAAATCAATTACTGTTAGACATTATTTGTCTGATAATCTACCAAATCTTTGAATTGAAGAATTTGTGATTTAATTAATAGCTTGTTGTTATGTTCAGGGTAATCAGACTTGTATATAATTCTAATGGCCTTCTTTTGAAAACTATTCTGAATTACAACTTTGGATCTTATATTACTTTGCAACAATCTACTCGGTGACAGATTAGGCAGTATAATCACATATGTTAACTTCAGTGCCCACACTGTATTTATTTATGGTTATTTGTTAAATCAAGTACTGTTAGACATGAAATAGGAAGTGTTTAACATAAATGTAATGGCTACTCACCATTGTAGCTCGCTCCTGGTCAATGATACGAGCCTCTTCTTGCAGTGGAAAACTTGCAGCCAACAAACACCGTGGAACCTAAAGGAATGAAATTAAACATTAACATTTCGCCTCGACCAATTTTCACACGTACAACGCAACGCGGCTACACTTCTGCTATTACAAACGTAAATCTCCTTAAACACAATGAGTGTTACTTACCGTGTACGCTCTAGACGGTCCAGTTGCAAGCAGAAAATAAAGATATTTCTGTTGATAATCGTCGCTGCTCAGTGGCTCACGGCCATCGCGCCAACAGATTTGAATTTTGGCGGAGGTTCCGGCAATTACGTCATATCCGCGGCACATGACTGCGACGTAATACCCGCTTATCTGAAACGGCAGTTAAAAGTAGAGTTACATCAAGTTTTCTTGGAACCTAAACGAATGAAAGAAAACTATCATTTGGCCACAACCAACATTCACAGATACAACACAACGTGCGGGGTTGAGGTTAAAGATTGAGTGAAGGGCCCTCATTTTAAACTACTGTTTTGAAAAGGAGTGGAAACAAGTAAGACGTATTTAATTTATTTAATGGGAAGTAGTAAGACTTATTAAATTTATTTAATCTACTTTTCTTCCCAGGCAAAATTTGATGTGCTGCAATTCCAAATTTCCAAAGTGAATGAAGGAATGAAGTCCTTTAAATTATGATTTTGTATAAATACTAGGCATAAACACAAAATCGACGGCACAAAATGGGCAGACTTTACTTGTTTGAAAAGGACTGGTTACAAGACAGACTTTTTTAATTTATTTAATGGGAAGAAGACTTATTTAGTTTAATTGATCTATTTTTGTTCCCTGGCAAAATTCGATTTGCTGCAATTCCAAATTTCCAAAGTGAATGAAGGAAAGAAGTCGTTTAAATTATGATTTTGTTTAAATACTAGGCATAGACACAAAATCTACGGCACAAAATGGGCAGACTTTACTTGTTTGAAGAGGACTGGTTACAAGACAGACTTTTCTGATTTATTTAATGGGAAGAGGACTTATTTAGTTTATTTAATCTATTTTTGTTCCCTGGCAAAATTGGATTTGCTGAAATTGTATTTTGCCAAATCTCGATTTGAGACCTGATAGGAAGTATTAAACGCTTAGTTAAATCAATACAAGTTGGTAATAAGAGCGAGTAATGTTGGTTGAACCGATGAATGAAGGTTGAAAGCAATTTAAATTATGACTTTGTATAAATACTAGATATTAACAGAACATCTACTGCGCAAAATGGGCAGAGTTTACTTGTTTGAGAAGGAGTGGTTTATTCAAAACTAAGATTTATGTAATCTGTTTGTTCCCAGGCAAAATTGGATGTGATGCAATTCCAAATTTCACCACATGATGGTGCCCAATTTTGACTTCATAGGACATATTAAACACTTAGCTTGTTATTATGTTCAAGGTAATCAGATTTGTTTATCATTCTAATGGCCTCTTCAAAACTATTCTGGATTACTACTTTGGATCTATTCTACATTACTTGGCAACAACATACTCTGTAACAGATTAGGCAGTATAATCACATATGTTAACTTGAGAGTGCCCACACTCAATCTACTTATCGTGATGTGTTAAATCAATTACTGTTAGACATTATTTGTCTGATAATCTACCAAATCTTTGAATTGAAGAATTTGTGATTTAATTAATAGCTTGTTCAGGGTAATCAGACTTGTATATAATTCTAATGGCCTTCTTTTGAAAACTATTCTGAATTACAACTTTGGATCTTATATTACTTTGCAACAATCTACTCGGTGACAGATTAGGCAGTATAATCACATATGTTAACTTCAGTGCCCACACTGTATTTATTTATGGTTATTTGTTAAATCAAGTACTGTTAGACATGAAATAGGAAGTGTTTAACATAAATGTTATGGCTACTCACCATTGTAGCTCGCTCCTGGTCAATGATACGAGCCTCTTCTTGCAGTGGAAAACTTGCAGCCAACAAACACCGTGGAACCTAAAGGAATGAAATTAAACATTAACATTTCGCCTCGACCAATTTTCACACGTACAACGCAACGCGGCTACACTTCTGCTATTACAAACGTAAATCTCCTTAAACACAATGAGTGTTACTTACCGTGTACGCTCTAGGCAAAATTGGATGTGATGCAATTCCAAATCTATCTGAAACGGCAGTTAAAAGTAGAGTTACATCAAGTTTTCTTTTTTAATCAACACAATCATTTACAACCGTTGACCAGAAAGAATCGTCGAAATTCGACGTCCCCCACAAACGCCACGCTCACTCGCTTTTCAGGGCAACAAAAGTACTTCTTTTTAAAAACGATGAGTTGTACTTACCGTGTACGCTCTGGACGGTCCAGTTGCAAGCAGAAAATAAAAATATTTCTCTTGTTAGTCGTATGTTACCATCCGCTGTGTCTTTGTCAACATCGCCGCCGTTTTCCTACTTCCTGCTGCGAGCCACGCCCACGGATTTAAATTTGGGCGGAAGCTCTTTCCATTGGCGTCGTTTTCGCGTATAGCAAATCCGATTGGTTGGGAAGGGGGCACGGTTATGCAGCCGAGGGGTCCTGTGATCGGTGGGATGTAAAGTAGGCGTCGACGTCACGTCCGCGTCACGTGACCACGACGTGGCAGACGTCATATAGCAACCGCTGTTTTGTTTAGTAGACTTACAGTTGTTATGCATTGACATAATGGCGCACACACCAAATAGATTTAAATAAATTAAATAATTCTTCTGCCCACTCTCTTTTAAACAAGTTAACTCTCCCCGCGGATTTGAATTCCGGCGAAAGTTACGCCCATCGACGTCACGTATGTCACGTGACCACGACGTGGCAGATGTCATATAGCAACCGCTGTTTTGTTTAGTAGATTTACAGTTGTTATGCATTGGCATAATGGTGTGCACTCAAAATAGATTTAAATAAATTAAATATTTCTTCTGCCCACTCCCTTTTAAACAAGTTAACTCTGCCCACGTCCATTGACGTCTTGTCTGCGTCACGTGACCACGACGTAGCGACGTCATATAGTAACCGCTGTTTTGATCAGTAGACTTACAGTTATTATGCGTTGACATAATGGCGCACTGGTTAGCATGGCCACCTCTTAAGCATGATGTTGCGGGTTCGACGCCTGATCAATGTTAGCATGGAGTGAGCTGAAGTGCATGGCGCTGAAGATTTGAATCTTTGAAATGCGCTGAGGTCTGACATATCAGGCAGAATGGTTTGCCATCACGTTCAACAAAAAATAGAAACTTTCCCACTCTGATTAAAACGTCCTGTGTTCATCTACGTATTTTCGTTTTGCTGTGCATCTTTTCCCTGCCATTTCGAGAGCCCAATTGACACTCATAGTTTAAAGAAATGTGTTTGCCCATCCTACTTTGTGGAATTTCACCACATGCGCTTTTGACCAAAATACCAAATTGAACTCAAGTGAAGCCAACACGCACAACCCCCCCCACACACACACACACACACACACAAATGTTGATATGAACATAAAAGAGCCGCATGCGGTTCCGGAGTTGCGGCTTGGCCAAACCTGTACTATACAACTTTATTTGTATAAAATTTTCACAACAGCTGTCACACAAACAAAGCGGGAAAAACCGAAGACGTGCGTGTTCCGCCCACGCTGGATTTATTTGCACCTTTGAAAAGACACCGTATTGCCGCAGATGTGGCAAAGAGTACTTTTGGGCATCTGAGACGGAAGGATGTCCAAAGCATCACGTCACCTGCTCTGGTAGGCATGGTGGTGGGACGTTGAGGTCAACCGCTTTGGGGTTGGCTGAATCTTTGATCGCAGGATGCCACACACTTGAAGACAGAAGCAGAAAAGCAGAGCTAAATGCAAAATGTACTCACCGGTGACTCCAATTTTTTTCCCCCCTGAAGAAACAGCTGGACGGGTGGCCCCGGCTGGCCAGTGGGACTCTTGTTATTCTGACCCTTTTTAGTGCGCGTTTGGGGCAACAACCGTTTTTTGTGGCGCTCTCTTCTGGTTCAAAAGTGCCCTGCATGTGAATTTGCTTTTCCTGCCTTCTGATTGGATGAGCGCCGGTGTGACGCGGTGCCTCTGTCACCGTGGCGGGGGGTATACGTTGGCATCGGAGCGTCTGCCAACGTCTGAGACCGGCTGGCAGTGTATCGGAGGTGTCGAGTGCGGTGCCGCTGGAGCTCACTCACCAGCTGGTGTTAGGGCCACAGAATGAAGGCCAAGGAGAAGAATAGAAAGAGAAACAGAAACTTCTCCTCCAATTGTTTGATTTGTCTCTTCTGAGCTTCGATGAATTCTTTCAGCTCTTTGTTCCTCTAGGACGGACAAATGGAAAGTGGCATTCAAAAGCCAGTAAGCGTGCAAGTAAGTGCCGGGCTGGCTTTGGGCCCTTACCTGTTGCGCGCTGTGCAGCAGATCCATTCTCTCTTGGAGGATGCAAGCGTCGCGCTCCCTCAACTCGCACATCAGGGCTCGCTTCCATTGGTCCACGGCGCTCCTAAGCTCTTCTCTCTGATCCGCCGTCAGCACGTCATTCACGCCAGCGTGGCTGGCTTTTTCGCCGTCCGTGGCGGGGCAGTCCCGCTGCGGTAGCGCCTCGTACAACATGGCCTCCAGCTCCAGGATCCTCTGGGCCGCAAACCTCGTCCATCAGTGGTCCGGCGGGAGATTTGAGGGCGGCTTACCTTATGAGCCTGGTCCATGGAACACTTCCTGAAGTCCAACTCTTCATCCAGGTAGCCCTTCTGCTTGCAGAACATATCCTAGCACAGCTCAAGGTCAGAATTGTTGGGGCACATTGCCGGAGTTCCCCTTGGCTGATGTCGCGTGTCTGTCTACCTTCTCACTTTCAATGTCCAACATCTTCTGTTGAAGTGCTGACTTGGTCACTTTGATGTATTCTAACCACTGAGGAAAGGCTGCTGTCACATAAGCAGAATGCGAGAGCGTGCGTGGACGTGCGCGTTACCTTCTCGGCTAGGGTGAGAAGGGTCCTGGCGTGAATCACGACCACCTGCTCCTCGTTGGTGAGATTCTGCAAGAGCCCAAAGGCACAGCGTCAACAAGCTTCTTTCAGCGCAAAGCCTTCCAAAAGTCACATTTGAGCCGCCGAGTCTCGTGGAGTGCGAACATAAGGAGTTCGACATACACTTACGGCGTTATAGCCCAGGATGTCCAGCTTCTTCATCAGATCACTGATGACGATGTCCGGGGGAAAGGCGCAAGGAGCAATGTAAGGTGTTCTGGGACCTCGGGTTAAGGTTAGGGTTGCAAGGGACGCCTTACGTACGCTCACGCCCTCGGCCTCGCAGTAGATCTGCAAAGGGCTGAGGCCGTCTGGGAAACGGACTTGCAGAAACTTCAAGACGGGGGAGCGCCACTCCCTCTCCTGAAAGGCAGAGGCATGCATCCGTCCGTCCGTCCGTCCGTCCGTCCGTCCGTCCGTCCGTCCGTCCGTCCGTCACATCTCTGGCCTCAACACGCTTGTGCGAGTCTTCCCACCTCCAGCTCCAGGATGCGGAACTCAAGCAGTTCGTTTTGGTCTCGGATATCCTGGATGTGCTCTTTCAGACGCGCTTCTTCCGCCTCCATCCGCCTGACCTGAAAAGACAGTCAGACCTCATCTGCGGGGCTTCCCGACAGGTGTGACGCCAAGCGACTCCGCCCAGCGCCTTTCTTTCCGTCACCTTTTCGGCCAACTGCTGATTGCTCTGACGCAGCAGCTGCTTCTCCTCCACCCACTTGACATTCTAGAAGAGACAAACGCGTGGACAGCTTTGGAATGTTGTGTCATTTTCATCCACAAATTCTTTGGTTGACTGGAAAATGACATTTGCTTTTCTCCGCATTTTCCCAGCCACGTTCGGGGGGGGGGGGGGGGGGGGTTGGTCCAGTAATGCCAGACGGATGAGTGACTGAAGAATGTAGCTATTTTGTCTGAGAAAAAGGTGTGCTCATTGATGAGCTTACCTGTCCTTGTTGCTTCAGCGCTGACTCCAGATCTGCTACTCTGCTTTGATAGTGACCCATTTCTACCATCAGCTTTTCTCTGGTCTGAAAGGAGGAGGAGGGAGGCTCCTCCTCCTCCTTTCAGACCAGAGAACACCCGAGGCTGGGTGAGAACGGGGAGGCTGCGACCCGGCCGGGGGTTGCGGGAAGGGGCGCCACCTTGATCTCCTTCTCGGCGTCGTAGTCCCCTTCGTTGGTCTGGGCTAGCAGAGCGTAGGCTCGTTGCAGCGCTTGATATTCTTGCCTCAGCTGGCGGTAGCGAAGCTCCGCCTCTTCATGCACACACCAATGCAACACAGCACTAGTACCAGAATCAGTCAGACCGGCGACAAAGCACCCGCGACGCAAAGACGAGTCCGATTCCAGGCTGAAGAGGAATGTTTGGTGCCAATACGCTGGCAGAAATGGCGGGCTACCTCTTCGGGTTCCGTGTCGGGGGTTCTGTCGGTGTGAAAAGACAAGGACGATCCGTCCGGGTCCACCAACACGTCTTCGTCGTAGCCGTAAAATGTTTCGATGACCTGCGGGCGCGGAAGCAAACATCTCTCTGAACAAACTGAAGCGACACCTCACGATGAATCGACGAGAGGAACGATAGCGAGAAAAAGGCCATTTCATCTTGCGCAACACCAAGCAGCCGCAAACAAACAGACTCACCTTGCAGGACCTCACGCTTTGTTCCTCCTCAGAGATTCTCGACGTCGGTATCGTAGCAGCAAATCTCTCTCCTGTCGACACAAATAATCCGCCTTTGAGATTCTTTGGATGCAAAGGGAACGAACGGCTCCGGCGCAGAAACAAACGCGACTCACAATGACATTTCTGACATGAGCTCCTGTCTCCAGAGCCTGAAAAACACGTCACCGGCGATGATTGGAGGGACGCTCGTCTTTTCCAAAAGTGACAACTACAGGGTGTGTCAGGGTTTTCCAGATTATCTTTATCGTATCATTGTGTTGCTTTGACTTTGACTGCGACCTGTAATAAATAATATTATTTATCCCTTATTTATCCCTATCGCTTATCCCTTCCTACACAAAGTCGTAAAACACCCCTTGCTATGTTTTGACTAGAGGTCAAGGGCTTCCTCTATTCAATCCACTCTTACACCCACCCTGTTTCTCTTAATTAAAATGCTCGTGCAGGAGCCGAGAGTCAGACTTCATTCGTACAACGGATGGACTCTCCACCTGCAGGTGTCCAAAAGAACTTACTTGTCTCCCGTGTGGTTCTTGCAAAATAAGTTGGAGCGAGCGCAACTCTAACAGGGTGCATTTTGCCACTAGCTGCTGTCAAACGCACCTCTCGAATTAAGGTGCCCCCGGCTTCCCAGTAACGGGTTTGTTTTAGCCGGGTTCGGAGATTCGTCCGTAATCTAACCACCCGAGTTAAATTAACTCCTCCGGAATCAATCTAATTTCTGTACGACGCCAATCCCTCTCAAGTCACCCGAAGCGCGTGCCGAGTAACTCAATTCGAGGCAGGACTTCGAAGTGACCGCATCGTATTGATGGCTCCCCGCTAATGTTTGAAGTTCTTATTCGTTACGGATATTTTTTTAGATGTCTTTGTTAAGACCTCAGGGATTCGTTTGTATAGCGCACCCAAGCACTAGTTTTGCCGAAGTAAATGTCAATATGGGTCCGTTCCACTTGGTCGCTCATGCAGCGAGCCGACCAACTTTTTTATTCGAAAGAGAATCGAATTAATAAAAGTGTGACAATAATAGCATTTAAGAAGAAAATTAATGCACCCTATATGATTAATTCTAACTTCGTATACGTAGATCTAGCACTTGACCGTCGGAGTTCTTCACCCCACTTAATTGCTTCGAAGAGAATAGCGACTTTCTTAAACCGAATAAAAATGTCGTGCTGTCTTTAGATTTGCCCAATAATTAATTTGGAAGGCAAGTCTATTTTTTGATCGTGTCCTATTTAACTTTTGACGCGGCCCGACAAAAAGGGGAACTGGGCCGCGCCCGACGGACAATCGAAATACTTTTATCCTCCACCAACTTCACTAATTTATTTTAATCATCGTCGTTATGTTATTTAAAGGAAGTAAATTCTCAACCGAATTCACTTTCAACGAACTCAACTCTTCCGTTAAATATTTACGAAAGTTATCTAATTCTCTAACTTGCTCAGAGTTACTTTTTACGCGGCCCGTCAAAAAGGGGAACTGGGCCGCGCCCGACGGACAATCGAAATACTTTTATCCTCCACCAACTTCACTGATTTATTTTAATCATCGTCGTTATGTTATTTAAAGGAAGTAAATTTCCAACAATTCACTTTTAACGAAATCCACTCCTCCTTTAAATATTTACGAAAGTTATTTAATTCTCCAACTTCCTCGGAGTTACTTTTTCCGCGACCCGTCAAAAAGGGGAAGCGGGCCTGAGCCTTTCAAATAGTTAAATAACTTTCCGTTCTACACAAAACCAATAATCTGATTTAAACACTTCCTTTAATTTTATTCAGACGAAACAACTTTCGAACAGATCGAAATTCACTCGTGGCTCAGATAACTACGGAAGTTATTTAAGTCTCTAACTTGTTCGGAGTTCCTTTTTACGCGGCCCGTCTAAAAGGGGAAGCGGGCCTGAGCCTTCGGTTGCATATTTAGTACAAATCCGCGCACAACGAAGTAAGTAATATACAAAACACATTTATTGAAGAAACATGGAATAGAATTACAAATCTCAATTACTCCAGAAACTGAACAACTTCACTCACTGATACCCGTGTTAATAAAATCATTCAATCCCAGAACAATTCGATTGCAAAACACAGTTCATAAAAAAGGGAAGAGGTAAATACCAGTTGCGTGCTATTTTTGGTGGAAGCAAAGTCGAGTGATCAGTTCGATCTTGCTTCTAAAATCCAAATTAGAGAAACAGGCTGGCCACGAGGAAGCCGGCGGCCCGATGACTATTCCCCCCTCTCGCTAAAATACATAAAAACGGTCATCCTCACCAATTTCTCGTTTAAAGTTGTCCAGTCCAATTTTTAGGAGTAAATCCAAGTTAATTTCAGTCCAGTGATCCTGCGTCTCACACAAAGATCTTTGGGACTTTGGAAAAAATCTTGAAACTCCTCCGGGCCTCTTCACGTATCAGAGCTCCTTTGGGGGGAAAAGCCCTGAAGCTTCTCCAGCAGGACCTTTTATAGACCTCTCCGTCCCCCCCCTCCCCTTTCTTTTCTCCGGTACTTTCCCTATAGGGTAAGACTGCCCAGTTTTCCCACGCCTATAGAAGGGACTGGCCAGCTTTCTCACGCCTATAGAGGGAACTGGCCAGTTTCCCACGCCCATAGAGGGAACTGGCCAGCCTCCCCACGCTTTGTTATCTGTGGCCTTCAGCCGCTGTTTCCGCCCTGACCACGCAGTACTTTCCACCAAATGCACAGCTAGTGGTAAAACCTTTCACTTCCCCTTTTCACCTTTGACCTACTTTCTTAAGCAATTTGTGTCACGCCACTATTCCCATAGTGACGGGTTTCTTGATCAAATTGACAAATAATATTGCTTAAAGCGGTTACAGAATACATTTTTAGCCAAGCAAAGAAATCAAAAAATAAAAATCACATAATAAAAATCTCATTTGTGCTTCTCCAAACAATTTGTCACGCCACTGAGAAGCCACTATTCTCAGTGACGGGTCTCTTGATCAAATTGACAAATAATATTGCTTAAAGCGGTTACAGAATACATTTTTAGCCAAGCAAAGAAATAAAAATAAAAATCACATTTGTGCTTCCATGCGTGACTCACACTCTGACACCGTGTTCCTTTTTTATATCCATTTTAACCGGTTTAGCTTATTCTGGCCCCTCTTTTGGTCTCACGTTTCGGTCTGGCGCCATCTTTTGGACAAATTTGGAATTTCAGCTCTGCCAATTTATTCCTGTGAACAATCCATATTCTACCATTTGGGCCATCTCTACCCCCATGTTACACGACACCCTCCCCTTGGATTGAAAACAGGTATAAATTATCCCTGATCCCCAAGAGCTACACAGCCATGTTGTCGTCTTCGTCTGAGATATTCACAACCTCAGCGGTTGTTGAAGTAGGGCAGGCCGCTGCCATGTCTCCCTGCCGGGCGATCTCTGCGAGGGCGTTGATCAGGCGCGACAACCGACTAGCAGCGTTGTCGTCGTCAGCGTGGTTCTCCACGGCGAGGGCTCTCAGCCCCGGTGTTGAACGCCCCGTGGCCACACTCTCGACATCTGCCTCCTCATTTTCAGCCTCGCTCCCGCGTCCTCCGTCTCGAGCCTCATCGTCGTCCTCAGACTCAGAAGGAGCTGCATCCACATCCAGCGGGCTTATCAGCCGTACGGGGCTGGTGGGCGAGTCGAGGGGAGGATCATCATTGTAGCCAGGCCCTCCATACGTACGGCTGCCGTCTGGATCCCGACGCCCCATGCAACCCTCGCATGGCTCTCTGCACCGGACGTAAGACCCATCCAGGGTCCAATGTCCAACACACCGTCCTCCTCCCCGACGCGCAGGCCGGACAAGCCCCACAGGGGCCTCGCTGGGCATCCCCATAGGTCGGTGTAATCCATATCCTGCGTTTGGGTGTGTGTAAAAGTCAGCCGGGAGAAAGCGATGAGGAGCGCTCACTGTCAGACAGCGCCCACATTGCCAATGTGAAGTGACGCATCGGGTGCCGTTCTGTTGACGCCAGGTCATGTGAATCAAAGGCCAGATAGTGCCGTGGGTTACTCCTGCTCCATGCATGAGAACCGTACGTGCCATCAGGGGCCCTGTAGTTGTCTCGAGCAGAGTCGCGGTGGTCATCAAATCCGCACATCCTTCCCATGCAATCCAGCATAAATTTTGCCCACTACACATTGGTCAATTTTATCAAATTCTCCCGGAGTTACCGTCAACAAATCGGCAGGAGTGGGTAACCGTTGAACCCATAAGTGCCTTGCCGACGGGTACAACCGGTGTCTGCCCTGGTCACTGCTGGGCACAGCAATTTGTCTCTGTACCTGCCATAACCATGGAAATGAACTATTTAGCCAAAATTCAAAATCCACTGGTTCCTTATTTGGGTTGAACTTCCTCCCTCCCCTTGTTGACACTGCGACAGGGGACTTCATCTTTTGAAATTTATAGGCCCACATTATCACATGATAATTATTCTCACAAAATTGTCCCACGTTAAAGTAACACGCATTTAACCTACTAAAAACTCTCTGACAGTCCCAAAATACTGGCTTCTGGCTGTCGGACAGGCTTCTCGGCACCCGGTTAAGGCGACGCTTACTTAAATAATCCTGAGTTTTTTCACAAACCAAATCTAAACAACTCCAGCACGGCTCCCATCCGGGATAAGTGCCACGGCACGTGGAGTTTTTCATTGGGGCCGGGAATGAAAATTCATCCGGCCTTTTCCCACTCTTTTCCCAATACCCTCCTTTTGATTCGGGCAACGGGACACACGAGGCATTGCTATACCATTCCGCATGCTCCTCGCCCACTTTCAAAATCCAATTTCTTTTAACAATTTTCTCTTCACGTTTGTTCTTGCAAATCAAGCTTATCGTTAGATTAGCAAAGTTTTCTGGCGCCTTGAAGTACCTCATATCACAAGCACTGATGTTACTTATTATTTGCCCTGTCCAATTCACGAGACCCAAATGATCGGGAAAGTGAGTTACTTCACTCACTATTTCCCTTTTTGTCTTATACCGTCTTTCCTCCTCGTCTCCTGCGCGCGGAATTGCTCCTGGTTCCAGTGGCAAGGCGATCATCTTCTCTCGTCGTCGCAGCACCGATGTCCAATATTGTCTGGTAGCGATGTCTGGTGCTATGGATGTATTCCATTTCACGGTGACGCTTCCAAAGTCCACTGCCCAACAGGTTTGATTGAAGAGTTTCGTTCCATCGTACTCGATATTGATCATCTCCATCGGATCATAGCGGGCCGCGCTCTTCCAAAGTGTGAAGCTGAGTAGGATGCCTGTCAAAATGACTGAAAGTATTATAGCTGTCAGCCAATCCGTCACCAGATTCTTCTTCCATGATATCGCCGGCTGAGGGAAAGTAGATGGTCTCCATTCAATTGTACTCCAATCCATTGGAGGGTTGTCGGGTAGATTCGGTGGTTCGTTGCAAAAAGGCGAAGTGCTGGGAATCTCATACCCGCTGTCTGCAAATAAAGTTGCTCCTGGACTTTCAAAGTTCGGCTCTGGATCCTTTTTCACGGGAACTGCGTTCGCGTAGATTGGCTCCAGAGCTATCCATTCCTGATTTACATAAATCTCTTGCTCTTCTTCCATGAAAAACGGATTCCTCCAGTTCTTCCCATCGTTGTCTGTGGAAGCCCCGGTCCCGGGGCTCAGCCTACCCGCTGGTTCCACCGGGTTGCAACCAGCGGGATCATCCGTGTAGCCTGGGGGGGCCATTGGTGACTCCCCACTCTCCAGGCTCATTGTTCTCTTTCTCTTGACTCCGCGCGGGAAGTTCATGGTTGGTCACTTCTCAGGGCTGAATGAAGATCTGGTTCTTCTCTCCTGGCTTTATAGGGGATCTTCCAGCCCCTCCTCCTTCCCTGGCTCCTCCCTTGTGCCAAGGAAAACGTCCACCTCCTTGGCCAAGGTGGTCACTCCTTCTGCTGTCCCCGTCTGGTTTTCTTTCTGTTCTTGGTTATGTACAGTCCATTAATGATACATTGTCATCATACTTCTATATACACATGTATACATACACAATTACATGCCTATTCATTTACATATACACGTATGTACACATTCTTTTCTTTTTTTTTTTTCAGTTGTCTTCCCCCTGGGAATCTGGCTGGCTCCACAGCCTAGTCAATTCCTCTACTGCGGCCCGACCCCTCTTTTTCTTTTGAGGTTCTGTTTTTGTGGACCACACTGCATAATAGGAGGCCGTTCGAGCCAACGTTCCCAGCGGCCTATCGGATGCAGACGGACCTGGTTCCTCGGGCCTGGTGTCTACCGCATCATTCGACATGTTGTTCTCTTGGCTACCGGCTTGTTTCCTGGTTTCGGAGGCTTTGCGCTTCATTTCTGCCAGCACTGGACATGTCTTAAGGGTGCGGTGACGCTCCGGACCCCATCTGGTGTTTCCTTTTCCATCACATCCAGGCGTGGGACACACCTCGAGGCTCCCCACATACACCGGGCAAGCTCTAAATGAGCGGTGGTGTGTTGCCCCTGGTCGGGCGCTACCGCTCCCGTCGCAGCCAGGAGTAGGGCAATTTGCCGGATACAACTTCGTCCAATCAAAAGGGGTCCAGTCTTGTAGAATCCTCCTGGGTTGGTCACTTACGCCACCGCCCTCCGCTTTTGGACATGATAAGTTTCCCTCCTGGACTTTTGCTTCTGGCAGGAGTGAAGTGGGTTGACTTTCCACTCGGACTTCTGGTTCTGGCGGGAGAGAAGTTGTTTGAATTTCCACTTGGGCTCCTGCTTCTGGCGGGAGAGAAGTGGTTGAATTTTCCTCCGTCACCACCGATTGGAACATGCTTCCTCCAGCTGGACATCCCTGTGCCAACTCCTGGCTGGGACCTTTATCCCATTCTCTTGCTTCCGACCGGTCAAGGTCATCTGTCTCCTTGGCCTTTTCTTGAGGTTCTATCTCCGCTACTGTGCCGTGCTCCTTTCTCGTTTGTATTTGTTCCCTAAAAATATCCCGTATCTGGGACCCGGTGTTTCTTATGGCTACAAATTGGCTAAGCCTTTTGGCCTCCAATTTGATTCCCAGTGAATATATTCCTTCGTAAGGAATGATGGCCATTTTCACTGTAATCCCTACCAGTGCTGCTTCACCCTCATTCACTATAAGGACTGATCCGACTTTATTCCCAGGGGCAAAACAGTATATTCCCTTTTTGGTCACATACTGAAAGTCTTTGTTACTTGTGTCCAAAACACTTCGATAGCAGTACATGTTGCTCACGGTCGGGCTTGTTTCCGCAGGGGCTGCCTCCACTTTGACCAATGGTGCATCCTTGCACGCCAACAACTGGGCTATAGACCGAGCCCAAGTCATGGGCCTCCAAGGTCCCTCAAGCAGGTCCCCAAGGACTGCGGTTCCTCCTGCGGAAAGAACCGACTCACGAGCAAACAAGGCCATTTCGTCGGCCTTTTCTGTATAACTGTCGGGGGCAGGCCGGCCGACTGGCCTTGGCCAAGGCCAACAATGGCCCAAGGCCAGATAAAGGTTCTTCATGGCCTGATTATTATCATATGCCGGCCAAGATGCTCCTCCCAACACTGGATAGAGGGTCGCCAGGGGGGTCATTGCCCTGGTGATTTGCCATCCCTCTGCTTCTCCGACTTTCAATAATTTTCCTCTTGCCATGCGATTTAAACACATGAGGCAATATTTCAGCTCATCGCCGTCCCAAACACACGTGCACGAGCTAATTTGTCGAGCCCGTACATCTGTAGTTGGTCCGATCTCCCACTGTGAAAAAAACACCATTCGTGCCAAGATGGTAATTCGACACTGGTGGCATACCATGGCATCTAATACTTTGACTGGAAGCTTGTCCTCATTTCTCTGGGCAAATTCCAGCTCTCTTACTTCGGTGGTCAGTACAGGTGACATCATGAAGCCTACTCCCGACCACATAGTAGGCAACAGGTTGGGTGTCAAACAAATGACACAAGCTTCGTTGACCCATGTCCAGTGAAAATGTTCTGGTCCACCGGGTGTGCAACCCCGCTTGGCCAATCTCACCAGATTTAGGGCCCTTCCGGTCTGGATCCCATTTGGTGTTCTTCTTACGATGACCGCACCTTTGTGTGCGGCCATGCGCACGAAGGCTGGGATTGTTCCGTGGTCCGTTGCCATATGTTATTTAAATTACTTCTTGGCTTGACTCGGGTCAGCCGATAACGGCTTCAGCTGTTCAACTCCTTGGATACCTTTCTTCTTTAGTCGTACTGTGTTTCTATCCAAAACTTCACTAACTATGTCCGAGCAGTCGTACTGGGCCTTCACTGCCGTGTTGCTGTTCAGGTCCCTCGACTTGATCCACACCTTCTGTCCAACGCTGATCCGACACTTCTCTTTATTCTGGGACAGCCGTCTTGGGTTCTGCCCACTTCTTGTGACACAAAGAGTCGTTGGTTCAGTTATTCGGACGGGGAGGGCCGGCTGCTTCTGCTCCTCCCGTTTAGGTCTGCAACCAAATCAAGCAATTTAGTACTCCACTCTTTTCCGTTTGCATTTTTTCCCAACCAGGTTTTGACCAGACCAATAGTACTTTCTGCCACCCCATTTGCTTGTGGTGTATAAGGAGGCGAATAGACTCTGACTATTCCCCACCTACGACACCATTCGTCCACCTGGGCGTTTTTGAAATGTGTTCCATTGTCTGTTCTCAACTCTTTTGGGATTCCTAGCCACATGCACCCATCTTCTAGTGTCTTGATCACACTGTTTGCATTGGCTTTTCTCACTGCTTTCAGCCCGACGTGTCCTGACATCGAGTCAACCAGCACAACAAGGTATTTCTCACCCTTTGCGCCACTTATTCCCATGGGGCCAGCTACGTCCATACAAACCGAGCCCCACGGCACAGTACTCCTAATCTTCAATCCATCCGTGCGTCGTCCTCTTCGCCCTGCGTTGTATTTGTTGCACGGATTACAATCCCGCAGGACCGCACGAATCGTCCGGTCAGGGACCCAGAGTTCCAGCATCTCTAACTTTTTTCGCGTAGGCAGTGGACCCGCGTGGCCTAGTGCTTCATGCACTGCCGACACGACTTGCCTCACGCTCTCATCTGGGACCACTTTTCCGCGAGGGGTCTTGTCCCATTTTTCTGCTCCTACAACTTTTATTCTTCTTTTCTGGACGTATCAATCAACTTCGTTATTACCTCTCCAATAAGCTCCTTCTTTCACATGAGATTTCTGGTGAACCACATCCAGACTCAAATTTAGCCGTAACTCGGCTATCTTTTTCCACACTTCATAGTGGGCCACTAGTTTTCCTTTCGCGCCCTCGAAGCCATTCTCTTCCCAAATGGCTAGATCGAATTTGAGAGCTTGCTCACAATAATGACTATCAGTTATAAGTCTTACGCGTCCAGCGTGATTTTTTTTTTTCTAACAGTCCTTCCAACACTGCCGTGGCCTCTCCTGTTTGCGCGCTGCCGGGTGTCTTTCCTTTGCGGCGGCAACGCTCCACTCCATTTTGCTTCAGAACAAAACCCCAGTGGGCATTCTGCTCTCCTTCCTTTCTTGACCCATCGGTGTAAAGAGTCCATTCATAGGGCTTCTCTTCATCCGCGTTGAGAGGCATCCTGCCTCTATCGACGGGTTTGATCCCACTATGTACTCAGTCCATTTCTGAGGCCACTTCTCTAAGCCTCCTCCATACAATATTACACATGCTGGTTCTTCATGTCGTCTTGGAAAGTCTGGATTAGACCCCTCCTTTCCGGTTCCTTTCATAGGATTTCCAGGTTCGGGATCCAATCTCCTTCCACCGCTAGCCATCCTTTCAATGAGTAGCAGTTTCTCTAGTTGTAGGGTCGAGCTGTCTCCTTTCGAAGCCTTTCCGTGCGCATTCGGAACAGGGTCGATTCAGCTCTTAGTTACTCAGCGGCGCCCTTTGCGTCGCCTCTACTCAGAACACCAATATGAGAACTTTTGCCTCGCTTATTGATGCTCTCAACGGTGGGATGCACTTCTTTTTCTTTTTCCTTTTTCCCCACCAGGTTTTCTACTGACAGGAAATTCTAACAAGGGTATATTCAATTGCAAATTCAAACATTATTGTAGCGAACAGGAAATGACGACTAATCATCAGCCCGAAGCCACTCAGCCTTTCAATTCTTGGGAACCTGTAAGTCACAGAAGGTCTCCAACAGTTAAGAATCATGTACCATACAAGCCTTAGAAGAATTATCTTGGCTGTTTTTCTTCTGCCTGGAGAGTAAGTATAGTTACTACTCCTGGTCAGCCTTTACTGTAGTCTTCAACAGCAGGAAAAAAAAAAAAAGAGAAAAGGGCGGAAAGAAGAAAAATCCTTTTGTGAGTTCAGCGGACAAAAATCTGTAATCCTCTGATGCGTCCGGGAACAAAAACCCTTGTAATCCACACAGGTGTCCGGGAACAAAAATCTTGTAATCCACACAGGTGTCCGGGAACAAAAAAATTTGTAATCCACACTGGTGTCCGGGAACAAAAATTTTGTAATCCACACAAGTGTCCGGGAACAAAAAATTTGTAATCCACACAGGTGTCCGGGAACAAAAAATCTTGTAATCCACACAGGTGTCCGGGAACAAAAAATTTGTAATCCACACAGGTGTCCGGGAACAAAAAATCTTGTAATCCACACAGGTGTCCGGGAACAAAAAAAAAATTTGTAATCCACACAAGTGTCCGGGAACAAGAAAATTTGTAATCCACACAAGTGTCCGGGAACAAAAATTTTATAATCCACACAGGTGTCCGGGAACAAAAAATTTGTAATCCACACAAGTGTCCGGGAACAAAAATTTTATAATCCACACAGGTGTCCGGGAACAAAAAATTTGTAATCCACACAAGTGTCCGGGAACAAAAAAAATAAAATAAAATTTTGTAAGGGAGAAATGAAGGTTTATTATAAAGTTAAATTGAGAAAGAAAAACGAAAAGGAAGAGGGGAGACAAGTCTTCTCTTTTTATCTTTCAAAAGGCCTCTCTTCAGTCGGTCTCCTAATTGGTTGCCTTCTCTTTGGCCTTGGTTTTGGCATGAAATCTAAAACATTTGCAGGCTCCTCATCGACTGGTTCATCTTCTGTATTTATACCCAATATCCGTGCCCATGTACCGGCCCCTCTTTCAGAAATCAGAAATCAGAAAACCTTTATTGTCATTCTACATAGTACAATGAAATTGGAGACCTCCATCCAGTGCATGAGGTAGACACAAGTAGGTAAGTAATCGACTAGTAGAAAAGTAGATGAAATAATCAGAAACAGTAGTGCGGACAAAGTGCAGTAATAGTGCAGGAGGAAAGTGTCATCAGTGTCGGCTGGAGTTGAGGGCGGCTATGGCTTGGGGAAAGAAACTGTTTCTGAGTCTGTTTGTCCTGGTCTTCATTTGCCTGGTCTTCTCTTGCAAGTTCTGCCGCATACTCTGCGTACACTACAAACATTACTTTCAGCACCCCATACAAGTACAAGCTGTGAAGGATCTCCTCCTTACTCATGCTTAAAGTAATGTGCTGAGGGGTCACGGTCACCGTTTACCATGACACAATACAGTTCTAATCCTCCCGTGCTATCAAGGTTCTTTTCTAGGAAACTCTATTCCTTAAAGAGACTGTACTTATGTCACTCAAGGCCGTTCTGACATTTATTTGTATCAGTGAGCGGAATTAAGACAGTTTCTGGGAAGAAAAAACTGAAAAACTCCACACAGGTTCGTTTTGGAGCTGTGAGCAAAACAAAAAAAACAAATGTTCTTCTATTGTCTCATTTTTATTTTTTTTCTAAACTTTTACTCACAACCCCCCTCCTACTCGTTGGGCGCCAAAATGTCAAACGCACCTCTCGAATTAAGGTGCCCCCGGCTTCCCAGTAACGGGTTTGTTTTAGCCGGGTTCGGAGATTCGTCCGTAATCTAACCACCCGAGTTAAATTAACTCCTCCAGAATCAATCTAATTTCTGTACGACGCCAATCCCTCTCAAGTCACCCGAAGCGCGTGCCGAGTAACTCAATTCGAGGCAGGACTTCGAAGTGACCGCATCGTATTGATGGCTCCCCGCTAATGTTTGAAGTTCTTATTCGTTACGGATATTTTTTTAGATGTCTTTGTTAAGACCTCAGGGATTCGTTTGTATAGCGCACCCAAGCACTAGTTTTGCCGAAGTAAATGTCAATATGGGTCCGTTCCACTTGGTCGCTCATGCAGCGAGCCGACCAACTTTTTTATTCGAAAGAGAATCGAATTAATAAAAGTGTGACAATAATAGCATTTAAGAAGAAAATTAATGCACCCTATATGATTAATTCTAACTTCGTATACGTAGATCTAGCACTTGACCGTCGGAGTTCTTCACCCCACTTAATTGCTTCGAAGAGAATAGCGACTTTCTTAAACCGAATAAAAATGTCGTGCTGTCTTTAGATTTGCCCAATAATTAATTTGGAAGGCAAGTCTATTTTTTGATCGTGTCCTATTTAACTTTTGACGCGGCCCGACAAAAAGGGGAACTGGGCCGCGCCCGACGGACAATCGAAATACTTTTATCCTCCACCAACTTCACTAATTTATTTTAATCATCGTCGTTATGTTATTTAAAGGAAGTAAATTCTCAACCGAATTCACTTTCAACGAACTCAACTCTTCCGTTAAATATTTACGAAAGTTATCTAATTCTCTAACTTGCTCAGAGTTACTTTTTACGCGGCCCGTCAAAAAGGGGAACTGGGCCGCGCCCGACGGACAATCGAAATACTTTTATCCTCCACCAACTTCACTGATTTATTTTAATCATCGTCGTTATTTAAAGGAAGTAAATTTCCAACAATTCACTTTTAACGAAATCCACTCCTCCTTTAAATATTTACGAAAGTTATTTAATTCTCCAACTTCCTCGGAGTTACTTTTTCCGCGACCCGTCAAAAAGGGGAAGCGGGCCTGAGCCTTTCAAATAGTTAAATAACTTTCCGTTCTACACAAAACCAATAATCTGATTTAAACACTTCCTTTAATTTTATTCAGACGAAACAACTTTCGAACAGATCGAAATTCACTCGTGGCTCAGATAACTACGGAAGTTATTTAAGTCTCTAACTTGTTCGGAGTTCCTTTTTACGCGGCCCGTCTAAAAGGGGAAGCGGGCCTGAGCCTTCGGTTGCATATTTAGTACAAATCCGCGCACAACGAAGTAAGTAATATACAAAACACATTTATTGAAGAAACATGGAATAGAATTACAAATCTCAATTACTCCAGAAACTGAACAACTTCACTCACTGATACCCGTGTTAATAAAATCATTCAATCCCAGAACAATTCGATTGCAAAACACAGTTCATAAAAAAGGGAAGAGGTAAATACCAGTTGCGTGCTATTTTTGGTGGAAGCAAAGTCGAGTGATCAGTTCGATCTTGCTTCTAAAATCCAAATTAGAGAAACAGGCTGGCCACGAGGAAGCCGGCGGCCCGATGACTATTCCCCCCTCTCGCTAAAATACATAAAAACGGTCATCCTCACCAATTTCTCGTTTAAAGTTGTCCAGTCCAATTTTTAGGAGTAAATCCAAGTTAATTTCAGTCCAGTGATCCTGCGTCTCACACAAAGATCTTTGGGACTTTGGAAAAAATCTTGAAACTCCTCCGGGCCTCTTCACGTATCAGAGCTCCTTTGGGGGGAAAAGCCCTGAAGCTTCTCCAGCAGGACCTTTTATAGACCTCTCCGTCCCCCCCCCTCCCCTTTCTTTTCTCCGGTACTTTCCCTATAGGGTAAGACTGCCCAGTTTTCCCACGCCTATAGAAGGGACTGGCCAGCTTTCTCACGCCTATAGAGGGAACTGGCCAGTTTCCCACGCCCATAGAGGGAACTGGCCAGCCTCCCCACGCTTTGTTATCTGTGGCCTTCAGCCGCTGTTTCCGCCCTGACCACGCAGTACTTTCCACCAAATGCACAGCTAGTGGTAAAACCTTTCACTTCCCCTTTTCACCTTTGACCTACTTTCTTAAGCAATTTGTGTCACGCCACTATTCCCATAGTGACGGGTTTCTTGATCAAATTGACAAATAATATTGCTTAAAGCGGTTACAGAATACATTTTTAGCCAAGCAAAGAAATCAAAAAATAAAAATCACATAATAAAAATCTCATTTGTGCTTCTCCAAACAATTTGTCACGCCACTGAGAAGCCACTATTCTCAGTGACGGGTCTCTTGATCAAATTGACAAATAATATTGCTTAAAGCGGTTACAGAATACATTTTTAGCCAAGCAAAGAAATAAAAATAAAAATCACATTTGTGCTTCCATGCGTGACTCACACTCTGACACCGTGTTCCTTTTTTATATCCATTTTAACCGGTTTAGCTTATTCTGGCCCCTCTTTTGGTCTCACGTTTCGGTCTGGCGCCATCTTTTGGACAAATTTGGAATTTCAGCTCTGCCAATTTATTCCTGTGAACAATCCATATTCTACCATTTGGGCCATCTCTACCCCCATGTTACACGACACTGCCTACGGACAATGACGTCGCGCTCGCGGCTCATGGTTGACGGGCTGAGCAGCCGGGCAAGTCCGTCGTTTTCAGCGCACAGCGAGTGGCAAAGGCGCTGACAAAACGGGAGCTTTGAGCTGCTGAAAACGGCAAAACAAGTCTAAAGCGTGTTCAAACGCGTGCGCACAATGCTCCTGCTTGAAAGGTCGGAATTTAAGGGGCCAATTTTTTGGATGGCGGCCGCCGGCCAAGCTTTGGACGGAAAAGGTTTCCTGGCGACAGCGAGCGAGCGCGGCGCTGCCGTACGTGCACCGAGTCGCCTGCCTGAAGACCTTGGACAAGTCGTCGATGATGTGCCGCTGCTCCACAACTTGAAGGAACTCCATTTCACCGTCCTGCTGGCCGCAACCGCGGTCCAGGTCATTGAGCGAACTAGGCCTTCTCTGTGGAACACAAATGCAGTGGACTCTGTTGGCACGCCGCCGTTGTCCGCGTCGACTTACCAAGCTTGCCATCTCCTCGTTCTCCTGGGTGACAAAGCGCACTTTGTTTTCAAGGCGACACAGCACCAGCGAGAGTTCTTCATTCTTCCTGCTCAGGCGTTTGTTTTTGTACAGGAGTGGCAGAAACTGGCTTTCTGTTTCTCTCAGTCGCTTTAGCTGCAAGCATGAAGTGCGGGATGTGAAAGACGCACAACACGCGGGCCAGAACGTATCCATTTCTTTTGCATCGGTTTGAACGGAATCGTGGCTTTGGCTCCCAATAAAAGACATCTACCAGGCAACCGACTCGCCGCGCCGCTCAACTAATAAGCAAGCGCAATGGGTGCCTCGCTGGATGGCGCGCATCAAACGTAGCGCAAACCTTCAAGCGTGCCGTCAATAAATTACCAGTTCATTGCGCTCTTCAGAAAGCAGGGCGTTTCGATCCTCCAGTTTCCTGATGACTGCGCTGAGCTCAGCGATTTTCAGATGAAACCGTCGCGTGTCCCGATCCTCCTGAGACTGAAAACGCCCCGCAACACACACACACAAGCACTCGTTCAAAGTTCAAAACTGTTTTTGTGCTACCTTCCTCCAGCAACGAACTAAGTCATGCGTACTGCAAGTGTGTGATGAGGTGGCTTACGCAATGAAGAGGATTGCTAGTAGCGGCGTTGACCCCACTTCCAGGGTAGTTTAGGCCCGCCCTTTGGGAATCCCTCAGGGCAGCGATCTGCTGCTCGGCAGCCTGAGTCTGCAGCTGAAGGCGGTGGACGTGGCCGGCCCCAGGGCTTCATCCAAAACACTAACCGCTCTGTCTTTCAGCTTGATCTCATCCGTCTGGATGTACAAACGGGGAGCGCTCAGGCAGGCGGGCAAACTCATTTGCCAGAATTGTGACAAAAACAAAGAGAGCAACCGGCCAATTTTTTTCTTGAATCGACTAGAACACCTTTGCTGTGACAAAAGCGAAGCGAGCAACCGGACATTTTCTTCTTGTGAAATAGAATAGAATAGAATGCCTTAGGTGTCATTGCACTGCAGGTATACAACGAAATTGGGAACATAGCCACGCACCGCGCATCTGATCAGTCCTACCAGTCGGCGGATCTCCCTCTCGCAGTCTCTCTTGGTTCGGCTCAGCTCCTCCCGATGCTGGTGATGAGCCGATCGGAGCTCGGCCGCTCGGGACTGCCAGGCCTGCTGGGCCGCTGCCAGGGCTTCTTCCGCGCTCCTGGTGGAGGCGACACCGCTCGGTCTCCCGACACCGCCGCGTCTCCTCCACCTCCGCCAGCAAAGCGCCCCCCCTCCTCACCTGAGCAGACATTGCGCCACACCGGGCCGTTGAGACCGCAACGGAGCGCCGCGACGCTTACTGGGGACAAGCTACACAATACGGTAGCGGCCGCATCGAAGCCCGACGTGGCGTGCGGATAGTCAGACACGGATAGAGCGGATCACCTTGTCCATGGAGCCGTCCCTCAGGCTGAGGACCAAGGCATTCAGTCGCTGGATCTCTCCATCTTTGATTTTGATCACTCTCATCAGCTCCATTTCATGCTGCCGCAGTAATGTCTCCCTGGTAATGGCTAACTCTTTCTGCTTCTCCTCATGGAGTTTGCTTTTGAGTTCCGTCATGGCGGCGGTGGCACGGTGGTGCTCCGCCCGCAGGTCCTGACTTCTCTCTCTCTCCAGACAGCTGACCTGACATGACTTAGACTTAGACAAACTTTATTGTCATCTTACTTAAAAATAAGTATAAAGTGCAGCAGTGATAATTATGCAATAGTGCAAGTAGGCAAAACAGTATTCAAGAGTGTGCAGAGGAATGCTAAACCATGTATTAAACTTCTATTTAAAGGGTTTATACAAGTTCAGTAAAGTTGGTAGTGCGAGATAGTGCAAGATAGAGGTCCGTAGTGTCATAAAGTACAGTTCTGTGAATGTGTGATGCAGAGTTCAGTTTAGAGCTCAACAGTTCTAGTGTTCAACAGTCTGATGACAGCAGGGAAAAAGCTGTTGCAGAACCTGGTGGACCTGCAGCGGATGCTGCAAACCTCTTCCCAGAGGGCAGCAGGGAGAACAGTCCATGGTGGGGGTGTGATGGGTCATTGATGATGTTACGGGCACGGGACATGCAGCGCTGAGATGAAATGTCCTGAATGGAGGGAAGAGGAGCCCCTATGATCCTCTCTGCTGTCCTCACCACTCTCCTCACGTTCTTCCAATCGGAGGCGGTGCAGCCTCCACACCACACAGAGAGACAGCTTGTCAGAATGCTCTCTATGGTGCTCCTGTAGAACGTCCTCATGATGGGTGGGGGCAGGTGGGCTCTCCTCATCCTCCGCAGGAAGTACAAGCGCTTCTGTGCCCTCTTGACCAGTGCCGTAGTGTTCATAGTCCAGGTGAGGTCTTCTGTGATGTGGACCCCCAGGAATTTGGTGCTGCTGACCACCTCCACAGCTGAGCTGTTGATGATCAGTGGAGCGTGGTGAGGCTGTTTTTTCCTGAAGTCGACGATGATCTCCTTCATCTTCTCCTCATTCAGGATCAGGCTGTTTTCTCTGCACCAGCCCACCAGCTGCTCCACCTCCTCTCTGTAGTCCAGGTCGTTGTTGTCTCTGATGAGCCCCACCACCGTTGTGTCGTCTGCTGACTTCACGATGTGATTGGTGGTGAACCTGAGGACGCAGTCGTGTGTCATCAGGGTGCACAGCAGGGGGCTCAGGACGCAGCCCTGAAGGGAGCCTGTGCTGAGGGTGATGACATCAGAGGTGTTCTGTCCGACCCGGACTGACTGAGGTCTGTTGGTGAGGAAGTCTAGCAGCCAGTTGCGAAGGGGGGTGTTGAAGCCCAGGTGTTCCAATTTTCCTACCAGATGCTGTGGGATGATGGTGTTAAACGCTGAGCTGAAGTCCAGGAACAGCCTCCGCACATGCGTGTTCTTCTCCTCCAGGTGAGCCAGGCTCAGGTGAAGAACGGAGGAGATGGCTTCCTGAGTGGAGCGGTTTTGCCGGTCGGCAAACTGGAACGGGTCAAATAATAGGGGGAGTCTGGAAACGATGTGACCTTTAAGCAGCCTTTCGAAGCACTTCATCATAACCGGAGTCAGTGCAACAGGCCGGTAATCATTAAATGAGGTGATTTGAGGTTTCTTCGGCACCGGAATGATGGAGGCAGTCTTAAAGCACGCCGGCACTGTGGCTTGGCCCAGCGAGGTGTTAAAAATGTCTGTGATGACCCCAGCCAGATGACTTGCACATTCCCTGAACACACGCCCAGGAATGTTGTCCGGGCCAGGGGCCTTACAGGGGTTGACTCTCCTCAGGGTCTTCAACACATCGGCGGAGTCAAGGCAGAGTACCTCCTCTTCCTGATGGGGGACAGTTTTAACTGCTGGAGTGCCGTTTAGTGCCTCGAACCTCCCAAAGAAGTTATTTAGACCATTTAGAAAGTCAGCATCAACTACACCCACCGGGGGGGGGGAGGGTGAGTTGTCGTCTGTAATCGCCCGTATGCCTTGCCACATACTCCTGATGTTTTTGACGTCGTGGAAACGATCCTGAAATTTTCGACTGCGGTCTCGCTTCGCTATTCTGATGGCACGGTTCAAGTTGGCTCTCGCTGTCCTCAGTGTCTCCTTGTCGCCAGACTTGAAGGCAGAGTTCCGCGCTCGTAGCGTTTGACGTACCTCCTCAGTCATCCAGGGTCGTTGGTTGCCCCGGGTGATGATATTCTTAGTGGTGCTGACGTCCTCGGTGCATTTGTTGATGTAGGCTGACACAGTCATGGCACACGCATGTCTAATCTACATTGGGAAAAGTGGGAGGGAGGGAGGCAGGCAGGGAGGCAGGCAGGGAGGCAGGCAGGGAGGCAGGCAGTGTCTGTCTGTTGAGGTTTTCACCTTGTTCTTCTCCTGCTGAAGTTCTAACTGGACGTCCATCAGTTTGTTTCTCAGCTCGTCATTGGCGGCCTGAAGGGCGTCCGTTCGCTCCGCCTTGGCCCGCCCTGCCGGAGCTCGTTTGGACATCTCTTACTCGAGTCTCGCCCGGTCGTCAGTCAGAGATCACAACATTTGTACCTGGAGAGCACAAACGCAGCGCTGTTTTCCACTGGCTTCGAACTCAACTTCAATCGGTACCGTAACTTACAACATCATAAACATAGAACTAGCTTGACTTATTCATTGAATAAATGCATTTGGTTCTTCAAAACTGCATCACGCAACATAGCGTGACCGAGACGGCCGTTATCCACCTGCGTGAAGTTATTTGGTGAAATGAATGAGATGTTTAAGACACCATCGTTCTGTCTCTATGTAGATGAAGGGAAATAATCGATTGCTGAAGGTCCAAAGGTGTTGTGATAAACAAATAAACATATTAGTGATTAGTGACATATTTGTGATAAACATATTAGGCAGGATAATCACATATGTTAACGTGACTGCCCACACTGTATTTATTTATGGTTATTTGTTAAATCGAGTACTGTTAGACATGAAATAGGAAGTGTTTAACATAAATGGAAGACGAAAGGGGTACTCACCATTGTAGCTCCTGCTGGTCAATGATACGAGCCTCTTCTTGCAGTGGAAAACATACAGCCAACAAACACCGTGGAACCTAAAGGAATGAAATTAAACATTAACATTTAGCCTAAACCAACATTCACAGATACAACGCAACGCAAACTACACAAACGTAAATCTTTTTAAACACAATGAGTTGTACTTACCGTGTACGCTCTAGACGGTCCACTTGCAAGCAGAAAATAAAGATATTTCTGTTGATAATCGTCGTGTTTGTATCCGGTGTCTCGCTCAAGGCCATTGCGCCCACAGATTTGAATTTTGGCGAGAGTTCAGCCTATTGACGTCATTTCCGCGGTGTAATACCCGCATATCTGAAACGGCAAAGTTAAGAGTAGAGTTAAATAAAGTTTTTAGTCAACGCAATAATTTACAACCGTTGACCAGTCGAAATAATCGTCGAAATTTGGCGTCTGTGGCTGGAAGCAGACGCCGAGTTCGACATTCCTCCCAAACGCCACACTCCCTCGCTTTTCAGGGCTAAAAAAAAACAGTTGTAATTACCTTGTACGCTCTAGACGGTCAAGTTGCAAGCTGAAAACAAAAATATTTGCCTTGTAAGTCATCGTGTTACTAACCGCTGTGTCTTGTTTGCCAGAATTGCCGCTTTCCTACTTCCTGTTGCAAGCCACGCCCACGGATTATAATTTTGCCGTGAGTTCCGCCTATTGACGTCATGTCCGCGTCACATGACTGCGACGTAATATTATCTAAAACTGTTTGTGCGGTATTGTGTTGTTCTGTGCGGTATTGTGTTATTCTGTGCGGCGTCGTGTTGTTCAGTGCGACGTCGTGTTGTTCAGTGCGGCATGGTGTTGTTCAGTGCGGCATGGTGTTGTTCAGTGCGGCATGGTGTTGTTCAGTGCGGCATGGTGTTGTTCAGTGCGGCATAATGTTGTTCAGTGCGGCATAATGTTGTTCAGTGCGGCATGGTGTTGTTCAGTGCGGCATGGTGTTGTTCAGTGCGGCATGGTGTTGTTCAGTGCGGCATTATGTTGTTCAGTAAGCCATAATGTTGTTCAGTGCGGCATGGTGTTGTTCAGTGCGGGATGGTGTTGTTCAGTGCAGGATGGTGTTGTTCAGTGCGGCATGGTGTTGTTCAATGCGGCATGGTGTTGTTCAGTGCGGGATGGTGTTGTTCAGTGCAGGATGGTGTTGTTCAGTGCGGCATGGTGTTGTTCAATGCGGCATGGTGTTGTTCAGTGCGGCATGGTGTTGTTCAGTGCGGAATGGTGTTGTTCAGTGCGGAATGGTGTTGTTCAGTGCGGCATGGTGTTGTTCAGTGTGGGATGGTGTTGTTCAATGCGGGATCGTGTTGTTCAGTACGGGGTGGTGTTGTTCAGTGCAGGATGGTGTTGTTCAGTGCGGCATGGTGTTGTTCAATGCAGGATCGTGTTGTTCAGTGCAGCATGGTGTTGTTCAGTGCAGCATGGTGTTGTTCAGTGCGGCATGGTGTTGTTCAATGCGGCATGGTGTTGTTCAGTGCGGGATGGTGTTGTTCAGTGCGGCATGGTGTTTTTCAGTGCGGCATAATGTTGTTCAGTGCAGCATGGTGTTGTTCAGTGCGGCATGGTGTTGTTCAGTGCGACATAATGTTGTTCAGTGCGACATAATGTTGTTCAGTGCGGCATGGTGTTGTTCAGTGCGGCATGGTGTTGTTCAGTGCGGCATGGTGTTGTTCAGTGCGGCATGGTGTTGTTCAGTGCGGCATGGTGTTGTTCAGTGCAGGATGGTGTTGTTCAGTGCAGGATGGTGTTGTTCAATGCGGCATGGTGTTGTTCAATGCGGCATGGTGTTGTTCAGTGCGGGATGGTGTTGTTCAGTGCAGGATGGTGTTGTTCAGTGCGGCATGGTGTTGTTCAGTGCGGAATGGTGTTGTTCAGTGCGGCATGGTGTTGTTCAGTGCGGCATGGTGTTGTTCAGTGCGGCATGGTGTTGTTCAGTGCAGGATGGTGTTGTTCAATGCGGGATGGTGTTGTTCAGTGCGGGATGGTGTTGTTCAGTGCAGGATGGTGTTGTTCAGTGCGGCATGGTGTTGTTCAATGCGACATGGTGTTGTTCAGTGCAGGATGGTGTTGTTCAGTGCGGCATGGTGTTGTTCAATGCGGCATGGTGTTGTTCAATGCGGCATGGTGTTGTTCAGTGCGGCATGGTGTTGTTCAGTGCGGCATGGTGTTGTTCAGTGCGGCATGGTGTTGTTCAGTGCAGCGTAATGTTGTTCAGTGCGGCATGGTGTTGTTCAGTGCGGAATGGTGTTGTTCAGTGCGGCATGGTGTTGTTCAGTGCGGGATGGTGTTGTTCAGTGCGGCATGGTGTTGTTCAGTGCGGCATGGTGTTGTTCAGTGCGGCATAATGTTGTTCAGTGCGGCATAATGTTGTTCAGTGCGGCATGGTGTTGTTCAGTGCGGCATGGTGTTGTTCAGTGCGGCATGGTGTTGTTCAGTGCGGCATAATGTTGTTCAGTGCGGCATAATGTTGTTCAGTGCGGCATGGTGTTGTTCAGTGCGGCATGGTGTTGTTCAGTGCGGCATGGTGTTGTTCAGTGCGGCATGGTGTTGTTCAGTGCGGGATGGTGTTGTTCAGTGCAGGATGGTGTTGTTCAGTGCGGCATGGTGTTGTTCAATGCGGCATGGTGTTGTTCAGTTCGGGATGGTGTTGTTCAGTGCGGCATGGTGTTGTTCAGTGCGGCATAATGTTTTTCAGTGCGGCATGTTGTTGTTCAGTGCGGCATGGTGTTGTTCAGTGCAGCATAATGTTGTTCAGTGCGGCATGGTGTTGTTCAGTGCGGCATGGTGTTGTTCAGTGCGGCATGGTGTTGTTCAGTGCGGCATGGTGTTGTTCAGTGCGGCATGGTGTTGTTCAGTGCGGCATGGTGTTGTTCAGTGCGGGATGGTGTTCAATGCGGGATCGTGTTGTTCAGTGCGGCATGGTGTTGTTCAGTGCGGCATGGTGTTGTTCAGTGCGGCATGGTGTTGTTCATTTCGGCATAATGTTGTTCAGTGCGGCATAATGTTGTTTAGTGCGGCATGGTGTTGTTCAGTGCGGGATGGTGTTGTTCAGTGCGTTATAATGTTGTTCAGTGCGGCATGGTGTTGTTCAGTGCGGCATGGTGTTGTTCAGTGCGGCATGGTGTTGTTCAGTGCGGCATAATGTTGTTCAGTGCGGCATAATGTTGTTCAGTGCGGGATGGTGTTGTTCAGTGCGGGATGGTGTTGTTCAGTGCGGCATGGTGTTCAATGCGGAATGGTGTTGTTCAGTGCAGGATGGTGTTGTTCAGTGCGGCATGGTGTTGTTCAGTGCGGCATAATGTTGTTCAGTGCGGCATGGTGTTGTTCAGTGCGGCATGGTGTTGTTCAGTGCGGCATGGTGTTGTTCAGTGCGGCATGGTGTTGTTCAGTGCGGCATAATGTTCAGTGAGGCATAATGTTGTTCAGTGCGGCATGGTGTTGACGATGATCTCCTTCATCTTCTCCTCATTCAGGATCAGGCTGTTTTCTCTGCACCAGCCCACCAGCTGCTCCACCTCCTCTCTGTAGTCCAGGTCGTTGTTGTCTCTGATGAGCCCCACCACCGTTGTGTCGTCTGCTGACTTCACGATGTGATTGGTGGTGAACCTGAGGACGCAGTCGTGTGTCATCAGGGTGCACAGCAGGGGGCTCAGGACGCAGCCCTGAAGGGAGCCTGTGCTGAGGGTGATGACATCAGAGGTGTTCTGTCCGACCCGGACTGACTGAGGTCTGTTGGTGAGGAAGTCTAGCAGCCAGTTGCGAAGGGGGGTGTTGAAGCCCAGGTGTTCCAATTTTCCTACCAGATGCTGTGGGATGATGGTGTTAAACGCTGAGCTGAAGTCCAGGAACAGCCTCCGCACATGCGTGTTCTTCTCCTCCAGGTGAGCCAGGCTCAGGTGAAGAACGGAGGAGATGGCTTCCTGAGTGGAGCGGTTTTGCCGGTCGGCAAACTGGAACGGGTCAAATAATAGGGGGAGTCTGGAAACGATGTGACCTTTAAGCAGCCTTTCGAAGCACTTCATCATAACCGGAGTCAGTGCAACAGGCCGGTAATCATTAAATGAGGTGATTTGAGGTTTCTTCGGCACCGGAATGATGGAGGCAGTCTTAAAGCACGCCGGCACTGTGGCTTGGCCCAGCGAGGTGTTAAAAATGTCTGTGATGACCCCAGCCAGATGACTTGCACATTCCCTGAACACACGCCCAGGAATGTTGTCCGGGCCAGGGGCCTTACAGGGGTTGACTCTCCTCAGGGTCTTCAACACATCGGCGGAGTCAAGGCAGAGTACCTCCTCTTCCTGATGGGGGACAGTTTTAACTGCTGGAGTGCCGTTTAGTGCCTCGAACCTCCCAAAGAAGTTATTTAGACCATTTAGAAAGTCAGCATCAACTACACCCACCGGGGGGGGGGAGGGTGAGTTGTCGTCTGTAATCGCCCGTATGCCTTGCCACATACTCCTGATGTTTTTGACGTCGTGGAAACGATCCTGAAATTTTCGACTGCGGTCTCGCTTCGCTATTCTGATGGCACGGTTCAAGTTGGCTCTCGCTGTCCTCAGTGTCTCCTTGTCGCCAGACTTGAAGGCAGAGTTCCGCGCTCGTAGCGTTTGACGTACCTCCTCAGTCATCCAGGGTCGTTGGTTGCCCCGGGTGATGATATTCTTAGTGGTGCTGACGTCCTCGGTGCATTTGTTGATGTAGGCTGACACAGTCATGGCACACGCATGTCTAATCTACATCGGGAAAAGTGGGAGGGAGGGAGGCAGGCAGGGAGGCAGGCAGGGAGGCAGGCAGGGAGGCAGGCAGTGTCTGTCTGTTGAGGTTTTCACCTTGTTCTTCTCCTGCTGAAGTTCTAACTGGACGTCCATCAGTTTGTTTCTCAGCTCGTCATTGGCGGCCTGAAGGGCGTCCGTTCGCTCCGCCTTGGCCCGCCCTGCCGGAGCTCGTTTGGACATCTCTTACTCGAGTCTCGCCCGGTCGTCAGTCAGAGATCACAACATTTGTACCTGGAGAGCACAAACGCAGCGCTGTTTTCCACTGGCTTCGAACTCAACTTCAATCGGTACCGTAACTTACAACATCATAAACATAGAACTAGCTTGACTTATTCATTGAATAAATGCATTTGGTTCTTCAAAACTGCATCACGCAACATAGCGTGACCGAGACGGCCGTTATCCACCTGCGTGAAGTTATTTGGTGAAATGAATGAGATGTTTAAGACACCATCGTTCTGTCTCTATGTAGATGAAGGGAAATAATCGATTGCTGAAGGTCCAAAGGTGTTGTGATAAACAAATAAACATATTAGTGATTAGTGACATATTTGTGATAAACATATTAGGCAGGATAATCACATATGTTGTTAACGTGACTGCCCACACTGTATTTATTTATGGTTATTTGTTAAATCGAGTACTGTTAGACATGAAATAGGAAGTGTTTAACATAAATGGAAGACGAAAGGGGTACTCACCATTGTAGCTCCTGCTGGTCAATGATACGAGCCTCTTCTTGCAGTGGAAAACATACAGCCAACAAACACCGTGGAACCTAAAGGAATGAAATTAAACATTAACATTTAGCCTAAACCAACATTCACAGATACAACGCAACGCAAACTACACAAACGTAAATCTTTTTAAACACAATGAGTTGTACTTACCGTGTACGCTCTAGACGGTCCACTTGCAAGCAGAAAATAAAGATATTTCTGTTGATAATCGTCGTGTTTGTATCCGGTGTCTCGCTCAAGGCCATTGCGCCCACAGATTTGAATTTTGGCGAGAGTTCAGCCTATTGACGTCATTTCCGCGGTGTAATACCCGCATATCTGAAACGGCAAAGTTAAGAGTAGAGTTAAATAAAGTTTTTAGTCAACGCAATAATTTACAACCGTTGACCAGTCGAAATAATCGTCGAAATTTGGCGTCTGTGGCTGGAAGCAGACGCCGAGTTCGACATTCCTCCCAAACGCCACACTCCCTCGCTTTTCAGGGCTAAAAAAAAACAGTTGTAATTACCTTGTACGCTCTAGACGGTCAAGTTGCAAGCTGAAAACAAAAATATTTGCCTTGTAAGTCATCGTGTTACTAACCGCTGTGTCTTGTTTGCCAGAATTGCCGCTTTCCTACTTCCTGTTGCAGCCACGCCCACGGATTATAATTTTGCCGTGAGTTCCGCCTATTGACGTCATGTCCGCGTCACATGACTGCGACGTAATATTATCTAAAACTGTTTGTGCGGTATTGTGTTGTTCTGTGCGGTATTGTGTTATTCTGTGCGGCGTCGTGTTGTTCAGTGCGACGTCGTGTTGTTCAGTGCGGCATGGTGTTGTTCAGTGCGGCATGGTGTTGTTCAGTGCGGCATGGTGTTGTTCAGTGCGGCATGGTGTTGTTCAGTGCGGCATAATGTTGTTCAGTGCGGCATAATGTTGTTCAGTGCGGCATGGTGTTGTTCAGTGCGGCATGGTGTTGTTCAGTGCGGCATGGTGTTGTTCAGTGCGGCATTATGTTGTTCAGTAAGCCATAATGTTGTTCAGTGCGGCATGGTGTTGTTCAGTGCGGGATGGTGTTGTTCAGTGCAGGATGGTGTTGTTCAGTGCGGCATGGTGTTGTTCAGTGCGGAATGGTGTTGTTCAGTGCGGCATGGTGTTGTTCAGTGCGGCATGGTGTTGTTCAGTGCGGCATGGTGTTGTTCAGTGCAGGATGGTGTTGTTCAATGCGGGATGGTGTTGTTCAGTGCGGGATGGTGTTGTTCAGTGCAGGATGGTGTTGTTCAGTGCGGCATGGTGTTGTTCAATGCGGCATGGTGTTGTTCAGTGCAGGATGGTGTTGTTCAGTGCGGCATGGTGTTGTTCAATGCGGCATGGTGTTGTTCAATGCGGCATGGTGTTGTTCAGTGCGGCATGGTGTTGTTCAGTGCGGCATGGTGTTGTTCAGTGCGGCATGGTGTTGTTCAGTGCAGCGTAATGTTGTTCAGTGCGGCATGGTGTTGTTCAGTGCGGAATGGTGTTGTTCAGTGCGGCATGGTGTTGTTCAGTGCGGGATGGTGTTGTTCAGTGCGGCATGGTGTTGCTCAGTGCGGCATGGTGTTGTTCAGTGCGGGATGGTGTTGTTCAGTGCGGCATGGTGTTGTTCAGTGCGGCATGGTGTTGTTCAGTGCGGCATGGTGTTGTTCAGTGCGGCATGGTGTTGTTCAGTGCGGCGTAATGTTGTTCAGTGCGCCATAATGTTGTTCAGTGCGGCATGGTGTTGTTCAGTGCGGGATGGTGTTGTTCAGTGCGGGATGGTGTTGTTCAGTGCGGCATGGTGTTGTTCAATGCGGGATCGTGTTGTTCAGTGCGGCATGGTGTTGTTCAGTGCGGCATGGTGTTGTTCAGTGCGGCATGGTGTTGTTCAGTGCGGGATGGTGTTGTTCAGTGCGGGATGGTGTTGTTCAGTGCGGCATGGTGTTGTTCAATGCGGGATCGTGTTGTTCAGTGCGGCATGGTGTTGTTCAGTGCGGCATGGTGTTGTTCAGTGCGGCATGGTGTTGTTCAGTGCGGCATGGTGTTGTTCAGTGCGGCATAATGTTGTTCAGTGCGGCATAATGTTGTTCAGTGCGGCATAATGTTGTTCAGTGCGGCATAATGTTGTTCAGTGCGGCATAATGTTGTTCAGTGCGGCATAATGTTGTTCAGTGCGGGATGGTGTTGTTCATTGCGGCATGGTGTTGTTCAGTGCGGCATGGTGTTGTTCAGTGCGGCATGGTGTTGTTCAGTGCGGGATGGTGTTGTTCAGTGCAGGATGGTGTTGTTCAGTGCGGCATGGTGTTGTTCAATGCGGCATGGTGTTGTTCAGTTCGGGATGGTGTTGTTCAGTGCGGCATGGTGTTGTTCAGTGCGGCATAATGTTTTTCAGTGCGGCATGTTGTTGTTCAGTGCGGCATGGTGTTGTTCAGTGCAGCATAATGTTGTTCAGTGCGGCATGGTGTTGTTCAGTGCGGAATGGTGTTGTTCAGTGCGGCATGGTGTTGTTCAGTGCGGCATGGTGTTGTTCAGTGCGGCATGGTGTTGTTCAGTGCGGCATGGTGTTGTTCAGTGCGGGATGGTGTTCAATGCGGGATCGTGTTGTTCAGTGCGGCATGGTGTTGTTCAGTGCGGCATGGTGTTGTTCAGTGCGGCATGGTGTTGTTCATTTCGGCATAATGTTGTTCAGTGCGGCATAATGTTGTTTAGTGCGGCATGGTGTTGTTCAGTGCGGGATGGTGTTGTTCAGTGCGTTATAATGTTGTTCAGTGCGGCATGGTGTTGTTCAGTGCGGCATGGTGTTGTTCAGTGCGGCATGGTGTTGTTCAGTGCGGCATAATGTTGTTCAGTGCGGCATAATGTTGTTCAGTGCGGGATGGTGTTGTTCAGTGCGGGATGGTGTTGTTCAGTGCGGCATGGTGTTCAATGCGGAATGGTGTTGTTCAGTGCAGGATGGTGTTGTTCAGTGCGGCATGGTGTTGTTCAGTGCGGCATAATGTTGTTCAGTGCGGCATGGTGTTGTTCAGTGCGGCATGGTGTTGTTCAGTGCGGCATGGTGTTGTTCAGTGCGGCATGGTGTTGTTCAGTGCGGCATAATGTTCAGTGAGGCATAATGTTGTTCAGTGCGGCATGGTGTTGTTCAGTGCGGGATGGTGTTGTTCAGTGCAGGATGGTGTTGTTCAGTGCGGCATGGTGTTCAGTGCGGGATGGTGTCTTTCAGTGCGGCATGGTGTCGTTCAGTGCGGCATGGTGTCTTTCAGTGCGGCATGGTGTCGTTCAGTGAGGCATGGTGTTGTTCAGTGCGGCATGGTGTTGTTTAGTGCGGCATGGTGTTGTTCAGTGCGGGATGGTGTTGTTCAGTGTGGCATGGTGTTCAGTGCGGCATGGTGTTGTTCAGTGCGGTATCGTGTTGTTCAGTGCGGTATCGTGTTTCTCAGTGCGGTATCGTGTTGTTCAGTGCAGTATCGTTGTGTTGTTCGTATTGTGTTGTGTTGTTCGTAATGTGTTGTGTTGTTCGTATTGTGTTGTGTTGTTCGTATTGTGTTGTGTTGTTCGTATTGTGTTGTGTTGTTCATATTGTGTTGTTCATATTGTGTTGAGTTGTTCGTATTGTGTTGTGTTGTTCGTATTGTGTTGCCTTTAACACTTAGCCTCTAACACTTAGCCTCTAACACTTAGCCTCTAGCATCTAGAAGGTAAATAAATAGGAAGGAAGGACTCACCGGTGACGTCTTCGCCCACGTCCAAGCGTTGTACTTTGTATTTTCATCCTTCTGACAGTGGAAAACATAGCCAACAAACACCGTGGAACCTAAACGAATGAAAGAAAACTATCATTTGGCCACAACCAACATTCACAGATACAACACAATGTGACGTGCGGGGTTGAGGTTAAAGGTTGAGTGAAGGGCCCTCGTTTTAAACTACTTTTTTGAAAAGGATTGGGAACAAGTAAGACGTATTTAATTTATTTAATGGGAAGTAGTAAGAGCTATTGAATTTAATCTATGTATTATATTCTATTGTATTGTATTCTGTTGTATTCTTTTGGATTGTATTCACACTAACCCCACTAAAACTTCAGCCCACAAAAACTCGCCTCTGGCGCCTAGCCTCTGGCACTTAGCCTCTAACACTTAGCCTTTAACACTTAGCCTTTAACACTTAGCCTTTAACACTTAGCCTTTAACACTTAGCCTTTAACACTTAGCCTTTAACACTTAGCCTTTAACACTTAGCCTAGAAGGTGAATAAATAGGGTTAAAGGTTGAGTGAAGGGCCCTCGTTTTAAACTACTGTTTTGAAAAGGAGTGGGAACAAGTAAGACGTATTTAATTTATTTAATGGGAAGTAGTAAGACTTATTAAATTTATTTAATCTACTTTTCTTCCCAGGCAAAATTTGATGTGCTGCAATTCCAAATTTCCAAAGTGAATGAAGGAATGAAGTCCTTTAAATTATGATTTTGTATAAATACTAGGCATTAACACAAAATCGACGGCACAAAATGGGCAGACTTTACTTGTTTGAAAAGGACTGGTTACAAGACAGACTTTTTTAATTTATTTAATGGGAAGAAGACTTAGTTTAATTGATCTATTTTTGTTCCCTGGCAAAATTCGATTTGCTGCAATTCCAAATTTCCAAAGTGAATGAAGGCAAGAAGTCGTTTAAATTATGATTTTGTTTAAATACTAGGCATGGACACAAAATCTACGGCACAAAATGGGCAGACTTTACTTGTTTGAAGAGGACTGGTTACAAGACAGACTTTTCTGATTTATTTATTGGGAAGAAGACTTATTTAGTTTATTTAATCTATTTTTGTTCCCTGGCAAAATTGGATTTGCTGAAACTGTATTTTGCCAAATCTTGCCTTGAGACCTGATAGGAAGTATTAAACGCTTAGTTAAATCAATACAAGTTGGTAGTAAGAGCGAGTAATGTTGGTTGAACCGATGAATGAAGGTTGAAAGCAATTTAAATTATGACTTTGTATAAATACTAGATATTAACAGAACATCTACTGCGCGAAATGGGCAGAGTTTACTTGTTTGAGAAGGAGTGGCTTATTCAAAACTAAGATTTATTTAATCTGTTTGTTCCCAGGCAAAATTGGATGTGATGCAATTCCAAATTTCACCACATGACGGTGCCCAATTTCGACTTCATAGGACATATTAAACACTTAGCTTGTTATTATGTTCAAGGTAATCAGATTTGTTTATTATTCTAATGGCCTCTTCAAAACTATTCTGGATTACTACTTTGGATCTATTCTACATTACTTGGCAACAACATACTCTGTAACAGATTAGGCAGTATAATCATATATGTTAACTTGAGAGTGCCCACACTCAATCTACTTATCGTGATGTGTTAAATCAATTACTGTTAGACATTATTTGTCTGATAATCTACCAAATCTTTGAATTGAAGAATTTGTGATTTAATTAATAGCTTGTTGTTATGTTCAGGGTAATCAGACTTGTATATAATTCTAATGGCCTTCTTTTGAAAACTATTCTGAATTACAACTTTGGATCTTATATTACTTTGCAACAATCTACTCGGTGACAGATTAGGCAGTATAATCACATATGTTAACTTCAGTGCCCACACTGTATTTATTTATGGTTATTTGTTAAATCAAGTACTGTTAGACATGAAATAGGAAGTGTTTAACATAAATGTAATGGCTACTCACCATTGTAGCTCGCTCCTGGTCAATGATACGAGCCTCTTCTTGCAGTGGAAAACTTGCAGCCAACAAACACCGTGGAACCTAAAGGAATGAAATTAAACATTAACATTTCGCCTCGACCAATTTTCACACGTACAACGCAACGCGGCTACACTTCTGCTATTACAAACGTAAATCTCCTTAAACACAATGAGTGTTACTTACCGTGTACGCTCTAGACGGTCCAGTTGCAAGCAGAAAATAAAGATATTTCTGTTGATAATCGTCGCTGCTCAGTGGCTCACGGCCATCGCGCCAACAGATTTGAATTTTGGCGGAGGTTCCGGCAATTACGTCATATCCGCGGCACATGACTGCGACGTAATACCCGCTTATCTGAAACGGCAGTTAAAAGTAGAGTTACATCAAGTTTTCTTGGAACCTAAACGAATGAAAGAAAACTATCATTTGGCCACAACCAACATTCACAGATACAACACAACGTGCGGGGTTGAGGTTAAAGATTGAGTGACGGGCCCTCATTTTAAACTACTGTTTTGAAAAGGAGTGGAAACAAGTAAGACGTATTTAATTTATTTAATGGGAAGTAGTAAGACTTATTAAATTTATTTAATCTACTTTTCTTCCCAGGCAAAATTTGATGTGCTGCAATTCCAAATTTCCAAAGTGAATGAAGGAATGAAGTCCTTTAAATTATGATTTTGTATAAATACTAGGCATTAACACAAAATCGACGGCACAAAATGGGCAGACTTTACTTGTTTGAAAAGGACTGGTTACAAGACAGACTTTTTTAATTTATTTAATGGGAAAAAGACTTAGTTTAATTGATCTATTTTTGTTCCCTGGCAAAATTCGATTTGCTGCAATTCCAAATTTCCAAAGTGAATGAAGGCAAGAAGTCGTTTAAATTATGATTTTGTTTAAATACTAGGCATGGACACAAAATCTACGGCACAAAATGGGCAGACTTTACTTGTTTGAAGAGGACTGGTTACAAGACAGACTTTTCTGATTTATTTATTGGGAAGAAGACTTATTTAGTTTATTTAATCTATTTTTGTTCCCTGGCAAAATTGGATTTGCTGAAACTGTATTTTGCCAAATCTTGCCTTGAGACCTGATAGGAAGTATTAAACGCTTAGTTAAATCAATACAAGTTGGTAGTAAGAGCGAGTAATGTTGGTTGAACCGATGAATGAAGGTTGAAAGCAATTTAAATTATGACTTTGTATAAATACTAGATATTAACAGAACATCTACTGCGCGAAATGGGCAGAGTTTACTTGTTTGAGAAGGAGTGGCTTATTCAAAACTAAGATTTATTTAATCTGTTTGTTCCCAGGCAAAATTGGATGTGATGCAATTCCAAATTTCACCACATGACGGTGCCCAATTTCGACTTCATAGGACATATTAAACACTTAGCTTGTTATTATGTTCAAGGTAATCAGATTTGTTTATTATTCTAATGGCCTCTTCAAAACTATTCTGGATTACTACTTTGGATCTATTCTACATTACTTGGCAACAACATACTCTGTAACAGATTAGGCAGTATAATCATATATGTTAACTTGAGAGTGCCCACACTCAATCTACTTATCGTGATGTGTTAAATCAATTACTGTTAGACATTATTTGTCTGATAATCTACCAAATCTTTGAATTGAAGAATTTGTGATTTAATTAATAGCTTGTTGTTATGTTCAGGGTAATCAGACTTGTATATAATTCTAATGGCCTTCTTTTGAAAACTATTCTGAATTACAACTTTGGATCTTATATTACTTTGCAACAATCTACTCGGTGACAGATTAGGCAGTATAATCACATATGTTAACTTCAGTGCCCACACTGTATTTATTTATGGTTATTTGTTAAATCAAGTACTGTTAGACATGAAATAGGAAGTGTTTAACATAAATGTAATGGCTACTCACCATTGTAGCTCGCTCCTGGTCAATGATACGAGCCTCTTCTTGCAGTGGAAAACTTGCAGCCAACAAACACCGTGGAACCTAAAGGAATGAAATTAAACATTAACATTTCGCCTCGACCAATTTTCACACGTACAACGCAACGCGGCTACACTTCTGCTATTACAAACGTAAATCTCCTTAAACACAATGAGTGTTACTTACCGTGTACGCTCTAGACGGTCCAGTTGCAAGCAGAAAATAAAGATATTTCTGTTGATAATCGTCGCTGCTCAGTGGCTCACGGCCATCGCGCCAACAGATTTGAATTTTGGCGGAGGTTCCGGCAATTACGTCATATCCGCGGCACATGACTGCGACGTAATACCCGCTTATCTGAAACGGCAGTTAAAAGTAGAGTTACATCAAGTTTTCTTGGAACCTAAACGAATGAAAGAAAACTATCATTTGGCCACAACCAACATTCACAGATACAACACAACGTGCGGGGTTGAGGTTAAAGATTGAGTGAAGGGCCCTCATTTTAAACTACTGTTTTGAAAAGGAGTGGAAACAAGTAAGACGTATTTAATTTATTTAATGGGAAGTAGTAAGACTTATTAAATTTATTTAATCTACTTTTCTTCCCAGGCAAAATTTGATGTGCTGCAATTCCAAATTTCCAAAGTGAATGAAGGAATGAAGTCCTTTAAATTATGATTTTGTATAAATACTAGGCATAAACACAAAATCGACGGCACAAAATGGGCAGACTTTACTTGTTTGAAAAGGACTGGTTACAAGACAGACTTTTTTAATTTATTTAATGGGAAGAAGACTTATTTAGTTTAATTGATCTATTTTTGTTCCCTGGCAAAATTCGATTTGCTGCAATTCCAAATTTCCAAAGTGAATGAAGGAAAGAAGTCGTTTAAATTATGATTTTGTTTAAATACTAGGCATAGACACAAAATCTACGGCACAAAATGGGCAGACTTTACTTGTTTGAAGAGGACTGGTTACAAGACAGACTTTTCTGATTTATTTAATGGGAAGAGGACTTATTTAGTTTATTTAATCTATTTTTGTTCCCTGGCAAAATTGGATTTGCTGAAATTGTATTTTGCCAAATCTCGATTTGAGACCTGATAGGAAGTATTAAACGCTTAGTTAAATCAATACAAGTTGGTAATAAGAGCGAGTAATGTTGGTTGAACCGATGAATGAAGGTTGAAAGCAATTTAAATTATGACTTTGTATAAATACTAGATATTAACAGAACATCTACTGCGCAAAATGGGCAGAGTTTACTTGTTTGAGAAGGAGTGGTTTATTCAAAACTAAGATTTATGTAATCTGTTTGTTCCCAGGCAAAATTGGATGTGATGCAATTCCAAATTTCACCACATGATGGTGCCCAATTTTGACTTCATAGGACATATTAAACACTTAGCTTGTTATTATGTTCAAGGTAATCAGATTTGTTTATCATTCTAATGGCCTCTTCAAAACTATTCTGGATTACTACTTTGGATCTATTCTACATTACTTGGCAACAACATACTCTGTAACAGATTAGGCAGTATAATCACATATGTTAACTTGAGAGTGCCCACACTCAATCTACTTATCGTGATGTGTTAAATCAATTACTGTTAGACATTATTTGTCTGATAATCTACCAAATCTTTGAATTGAAGAATTTGTGATTTAATTAATAGCTTGTTCAGGGTAATCAGACTTGTATATAATTCTAATGGCCTTCTTTTGAAAACTATTCTGAATTACAACTTTGGATCTTATATTACTTTGCAACAATCTACTCGGTGACAGATTAGGCAGTATAATCACATATGTTAACTTCAGTGCCCACACTGTATTTATTTATGGTTATTTGTTAAATCAAGTACTGTTAGACATGAAATAGGAAGTGTTTAACATAAATGTTATGGCTACTCACCATTGTAGCTCGCTCCTGGTCAATGATACGAGCCTCTTCTTGCAGTGGAAAACTTGCAGCCAACAAACACCGTGGAACCTAAAGGAATGAAATTAAACATTAACATTTCGCCTCGACCAATTTTCACACGTACAACGCAACGCGGCTACACTTCTGCTATTACAAACGTAAATCTCCTTAAACACAATGAGTGTTACTTACCGTGTACGCTCTAGGCAAAATTGGATGTGATGCAATTCCAAATCTATCTGAAACGGCAGTTAAAAGTAGAGTTACATCAAGTTTTCTTTTTTAATCAACACAATCATTTACAACCGTTGACCAGAAAGAATCGTCGAAATTCGACGTCCCCCACAAACGCCACGCTCACTCGCTTTTCAGGGCAACAAAAGTACTTCTTTTTAAAAACGATGAGTTGTACTTACCGTGTACGCTCTGGACGGTCCAGTTGCAAGCAGAAAATAAAAATATTTCTCTTGTTAGTCGTATGTTACCATCCGCTGTGTCTTTGTCAACATCGCCGCCGTTTTCCTACTTCCTGCTGCGAGCCACGCCCACGGATTTAAATTTGGGCGGAAGCTCTTTCCATTGGCGTCGTTTTCGCGTATAGCAAATCCGATTGGTTGGGAAGGGGGCACGGTTATGCAGCCGAGGGGTCCTGTGATCGGTGGGATGTAAAGTAGGCGTCGACGTCACGTCCGCGTCACGTGACCACGACGTGGCAGACGTCATATAGCAACCGCTGTTTTGTTTAGTAGACTTACAGTTGTTATGCATTGACATAATGGCGCACACACCAAATAGATTTAAATAAATTAAATAATTCTTCTGCCCACTCTCTTTTAAACAAGTTAACTCTCCCCGCGGATTTGAATTCCGGCGAAAGTTACGCCCATCGACGTCACGTATGTCACGTGACCACGACGTGGCAGATGTCATATAGCAACCGCTGTTTTGTTTAGTAGATTTACAGTTGTTATGCATTGGCATAATGGTGTGCACTCAAAATAGATTTAAATAAATTAAATATTTCTTCTGCCCACTCCCTTTTAAATAAGTTAACTCTGCCCACGTCCATTGACGTCTTGTCTGCGTCACGTGACCACGACGTAGCGACGTCATATAGTAACCGCTGTTTTGATCAGTAGACTTACAGTTATTATGCGTTGACATAATGGCGCACTGGTTAGCATGGCCACCTCTTAAGCATGATGTTGCGGGTTCGACGCCTGATCAATGTTAGCATGGAGTGAGCTGAAGTGCATGGCGCTGAAGATTTGAATCTTTGAAATGCGCTGAGGTCTGACATATCAGGCAGAATGGTTTGCCATCACGTTCAACAAAAAATAGAAACTTTCCCACTCTGATTAAAACGTCCTGTGTTCATCTACGTATTTTCGTTTTGCTGTGCATCTTTTCCCTGCCATTTCGAGAGCCCAATTGACACTCATAGTTTAAAGAAATGTGTTTGCCCATCCTACTTTGTGGAATTTCACCACATGCGCTTTTGACCAAAATACCAAATTGAACTCAAGTGAAGCCAACATGCACAACCCCCCCCCCCCACACACACACACACACACACACACACACAAATGTTGATATGAACATAAAAGAGCCGCATGCGGTTCGGGAGTTGCGGCTTGGCCAAACCTGTACTATACAACTTTATTTGTATAAAATTTTCACAACAGCTGTCACACAAACAAAGCGGGAAAAACCGAAGACGTGCGTGTTCCGCCCACGCTGGATTTATTTGCACCTTTGAAAAGACACCGTATTGCCGCAGATGTGGCAAAGAGTACTTTTGGGCATCTGAGACGGAAGGATGTCCAAAGCATCACGTCACCTGCTCTGGTAGGCATGGTGGTGGGACGTTGAGGTCAACCGCTTTGGGGTTGGCTGAATCTTTGATCGCAGGATGCCACACACTTGAAGACAGAAGCAGAAAAGCAGAGCTAAATGCAAAATGTACTCACCGGTGACTCCAATTTTTTTCCCCCCTGAAGAAACAGCTGGACGGGTGGCCCCGGCTGGCCAGTGGGACTCTTGTTATTCTGACCCTTTTTAGTGCGCGTTTGGGGCAACAACCGTTTTTTTGTGGCGCTCTCTTCTGGTTCAAAAGTGCCCTGCATGTGAATTTGCTTTTCCTGCCTTCTGATTGGATGAGCGCCGGTGTGACGCGGTGCCTCTGTCACCGTGGCGGGGGGTATACGTTGGCATCGGAGCGTCTGCCAACGTCTGAGACCGGCTGGCAGTGTATCGGAGGTGTCGAGTGCGGTGCCGCTGGAGCTCACTCACCAGCTGGTGTTAGGGCCACAGAATGAAGGCCAAGGAGAAGAATAGAAAGAGAAACAGAAACTTCTCCTCCAATTGTTTGATTTGTCTCTTCTGAGCTTCGATGAATTCTTTCAGCTCTTTGTTCCTCTAGGACGGACAAATGGAAAGTGGCATTCAAAAGCCAGTAAGCGTGCAAGTAAGTGCCGGGCTGGCTTTGGGCCCTTACGTACCTGTTGCGCGCTGTGCAGCAGATCCATTCTCTCTTGGAGGATGCAAGCGTCGCGCTCCCTCAACTCGCACATCAGGGCTCGCTTCCATTGGTCCACGGCGCTCCTAAGCTCTTCTCTCTGATCCGCCGTCAGCACGTCATTCACGCCAGCGTGGCTGGCTTTTTCGCCGTCCGTGGCGGGGCAGTCCTGCTGCGGTAGCGCCTCGTACAACATGGCCTCCAGCTCCAGGATCCTCTGGGCCGCAATCCTCGTCCATCAGTGGTCCGGCGGGAGATTTGAGGGCGGCTTACCTTATGAGCCTGGTCCATGGAACACTTCCTGAAGTCCAACTCTTCATCCAGGTAGCCCTTCTGCTTGCAGAACATATCCTAGCACAGCTCAAGGTCAGAATTGTTGGGGCACATTGCCGGAGTTCCCCTTGGCTGATGTCGCGTGTCTGTCTACCTTCTCACTTTCAATGTCCAACATCTTCTGTTGAAGTGCTGACTTGGTCACTTTGATGTATTCTAACCACTGAGGAAAGGCTGCTGTCACATAAGCAGAATGCGAGAGCGTGCGTGGACGTGCGCGTTACCTTCTCGGCTAGGGTGAGAAGGGTCCTGGCGTGAATCACGACCACCTGCTCCTCGTTGGTGAGATTCTGCAAGAGCCCAAAGGCACAGCGTCAACAAGCTTCTTTCAGCGCAAAGCCTTCCAAAAGTCACATTTGAGCCGCCGAGTCTCGTGGAGTGCGAACATAAGGAGTTCGACATACACTTACGGCGTTATAGCCCAGGATGTCCAGCTTCTTCATCAGATCACTGATGACGATGTCCGGGGGAAAGGCGCAAGGAGCAATGTAAGGTGTTCTGGGACCTCGGGTTAAGGTTAGGGTTGCAAGGGACGCCTTACGTACGCTCACGCCCTCGGCCTCGCAGTAGATCTGCAAAGGGCTGAGGCCGTCTGGGAAACGGACTTGCAGAAACTTCAAGACGGGGGAGCGCCACTCCCTCTCCTGAAAGGCAGAGGCATGCATCCGTCCGTCCGTCCGTCCGTCCGTCCGTCCGTCCGTCCGTCACATCTCTGGCCTCAACACGCTTGTGCGAGTCTTCCCACCTCCAGCTCCAGGATGCGGAACTCAAGCAGTTCGTTTTGGTCTCGGATATCCTGGATGTGCTCTTTCAGACGCGCTTCTTCCGCCTCCATCCGCCTGACCTGAAAAGACAGTCAGACCTCATCTGCGGGGCTTCCCGACAGGTGTGACGCCAAGCGACTCCGCCCAGCGCCTTTCTTTCCGTCACCTTTTCGGCCAACTGCTGATTGCTCTGACGCAGCAGCTGCTTCTCCTCCACCCACTTGACATTCTAGAAGAGACAAACGCGTGGACAGCTTTGGAATGTTGTGTCATTTTCATCCACAAATTCTTTGGTTGACTGGAAAATGACATTTGCTTTTCTCCGCATTTTCCCAGCCACGTTCGGGGGGGGGGGGGGGGGGGGGGGTTGGTCCAGTAATGCCAGACGGATGAGTGACTGAAGAATGTAGCTATTTTGTCTGAGAAAAAGGTGTGCTCATTGATGAGCTTACCTGTCCTTGTTGCTTCAGCGCTGACTCCAGATCTGCTACTCTGCTTTGATAGTGACCCATTTCTACCATCAGCTTTTCTCTGGTCTGAAAGGAGGAGGAGGGAGGCTCCTCCTCCTCCTTTCAGACCAGAGAACACCCGAGGCTGGGTGAGAACGGGGAGGCTGCGACCCGGCCGGGGGTTGCGGGAAGGGGCGCCACCTTGATCTCCTTCTCGGCGTCGTAGTCCCCTTCGCTGGTCTGGGCTAGCAGAGCGTAGGCTCGTTGCAGCGCTTGATATTCTTGCGTCAGCTGGCGGTAGCGAAGCTCCGCCTCTTCATGCACACACCAATGCAACACAGCACTAGTACCAGAATCAGTCAGACCGGCGACAAAGCACCCGCGACGCAAAGACGAGTCCGATTCCAAGCTGAAGAGGAATGTTTGGTGCCAATACGCTGGCAGAAATGGCGGGCTACCTCTTCGGGTTCCGTGTCGGGGGTTCTGTCGGTGTGAAAAGACAAGGACGATCCGTCCGGGTCCACCAACACGTCTTCGTCGTAGCCGTAAAATGTTTCGATGACCTGCGGGCGCGGAAGCAAACATCTCTCTGAACAAACTGAAGCGACACCTCACGATGAATCGACGAGAGGAACGATAGCGAGAAAAAGGCCATTTCATCTTGCGCAACACCAAGCAGCCGCAAACAAACAGACTCACCTTGCAGGACCTCACGCTTTGTTCCTCCTCAGAGATTCTCGACGTCGGTATCGTAGCAGCAAATCTCTCTCCTGTCGACACAAATAATCCGCCTTTGAGATTCTTTGGATGCAAAGGGAACGAACGGCTCCGGCGCAGAAACAAACGCGACTCACAATGACATTTCTGACATGAGCTCCTGTCTCCAGAGCCTGAAAAACACGTCACCGGCGATGATTGGAGGGACGCTCGTCTTTTCCAAAAGTGACAACTACAGGGTGTGTCAGGGTTTTCCAGATTATCTTTATCGTATCATTGTGTTGCTTTGACTTTGACTGCGACCTGTAATAAATAATATTATTTATCCCTTATTTATCCCTATCGCTTATCCCTTCCTACACAAAGTCGTAAAACACCCCTTGCTATGTTTTGACTAGAGGTCAAGGGCTTCCTCTATTCAATCCACTCTTACACCCACCCTGTTTCTCTTAATTAAAATGCTCGTGCAGGAGCCGAGAGTCAGACTTCATTCGTACAACGGATGGACTCTCCACCTGCAGGTGTCCAAAAGAACTTACTTGTCTCCCGTGTGGTTCTTGCAAAATAAGTTGGAGCGAGCGCAACTCTAACAGGGTGCATTTTGCCACTAGCTGCCTACGGACAATGACGTCGCGCTCGCGGCTCATGGTTGACGGGCTGAGCAGCCGGGCAAGTCCGTCGTTTTCAGCGCACAGCGAGTGGCAAAGGCGCTGACAAAACGGGAGCTTTGAGCTGCTGAAAACGGCAAAACAAGTCTAAAGCGTGTTCAAACGCGTGCGCACAATGCTCCTGCTTGAAAGGTCGGAATTTAAGGGGCCAATTTTTTGGATGGCGGCCGCCGGCCAAGCTTTGGACGGAAAAGGTTTCCTGGCGACAGCGAGCGAGCGCGGCGCTGCCGTACGTGCACCGAGTCGCCTGCCTGAAGACCTTGGACAAGTCGTCGATGATGTGCCGCTGCTCCACAACTTGAAGGAACTCCATTTCACCGTCCTGCTGGCCGCAACCGCGGTCCAGGTCATTGAGCGAACTAGGCCTTCTCTGTGGAACACAAATGCAGTGGACTCTGTTGGCACGCCGCCGTTGTCCGCGTCGACTTACCAAGCTTGCCATCTCCTCGTTCTCCTGGGTGACAAAGTGCACTTTGTTTTCAAGGCGACACAGCACCAGCGAGAGTTCTTCATTCTTCCTGCTCAGGCGTTTGTTTTTGTACAGGAGTGGCAGAAACTGGCTTTCTGTTTCTCTCAGTCGCTTTAGCTGCAAGCATGAAGTGCGGGATGTGAAAGACGCACAACACGCGGGCCAGAACGTATCCATTTCTTTTGCATCGGTTTGAACGGAATCGTGGCTTTGGCTCCCAATAAAAGACATCTACCAGGCAACCGACTCGCCGCGCCGCTCAACTAATAAGCAAGCGCAATGGGTGCCTCGCTGGATGGCGCGCATCAAACGTAGCGCAAACCTTCAAGCGTGCCGTCAATAAATTACCAGTTCATTGCGCTCTTCAGAAAGCAGGGCGTTTCGATCCTCCAGTTTCCTGATGACTGCGCTGAGCTCAGCGATTTTCAGATGAAACCGTCGCGTGTCCCGATCCTCCTGAGACTGAAAACGCCCCGCAACACACACACACAAGCACTCGTTCAAAGTTCAAAACTGTTTTTGTGCTACCTTCCTCCAGCAACGAACTAAGTCATGCGTACTGCAAGTGTGTGATGAGGTGGCTTACGCAATGAAGAGGATTGCTAGTAGCGGCGTTGACCCCACTTCCAGGGTAGTTTAGGCCCGCCCTTTGGGAATCCCTCAGGGCAGCGATCTGCTGCTCGGCAGCCTGAGTCTGCAGCTGAAGGCGGTGGACGTGGCCGGCCCCAGGGCTTCATCCAAAACACTAACCGCTCTGTCTTTCAGCTTGATCTCATCCGTCTGGATGTACAAACGGGGAGCGCTCAGGCAGGCGGGCAAACTCATTTGCCAGAATTGTGACAAAAACAAAGAGAGCAACCGGCCAATTTTTTTCTTGAATCGACTAGAACACCTTTGCTGTGACAAAAGCGAAGCGAGCAACCGGACATTTTCTTCTTGTGAAATAGAATAGAATAGAATGCCTTAGGTGTCATTGCACTGCAGGTATACAACGAAATTGGGAACATAGCCACGCACCGCGCATCTGATCAGTCCTACCAGTCGGCGGATCTCCCTCTCGCAGTCTCTCTTGGTTCGGCTCAGCTCCTCCCGATGCTGGTGATGAGCCGATCGGAGCTCGGCCGCTCGGGACTGCCAGGCCTGCTGGGCCGCTGCCAGGGCTTCTTCCGCGCTCCTGGTGGAGGCGACACCGCTCGGTCTCCCGACACCGCCGCGTCTCCTCCACCTCCGCCAGCAAAGCGCCCCCCCTCCTCACCTGAGCAGACATTGCGCCACACCGGGCCGTTGAGACCGCAACGGAGCGCCGCGACGCTTACTGGGGACAAGCTACACAATACGGTAGCGGCCGCATCGAAGCCCGACGTGGCGTGCGGATAGTCAGACACGGATAGAGCGGATCACCTTGTCCATGGAGCCGTCCCTCAGGCTGAGGACCAAGGCATTCAGTCGCTGGATCTCTCCATCTTTGATTTTGATCACTCTCATCAGCTCCATTTCATGCTGCCGCAGTAATGTCTCCCTGGTAATGGCTAACTCTTTCTGCTTCTCCTCATGGAGTTTGCTTTTGAGTTCCGTCATGGCGGCGGTGGCACGGTGGTGCTCCGCCCGCAGGTCCTGACTTCTCTCTCTCTCCAGACAGCTGACCTGACATGACTTAGACAAACTTTATTGTCATCTTGTCTGCACATGGTGCATACAAAACGAAATTCCGTTGCATACGTCTTACAACAAAGTAGTGATATTGCAGTTGAATAGAAGTAACATATCCTATGAAAATATATATATATACATATACTATATATATATATATATATATATATATATATATATATATATATATATATATATTAAAAATAAGTATAAAGTGCAGCAGTGATAATTATGCAATAGTGCAAGTAGGCAAAACAGTATTCAAGAGTGTGCAGAGGAATGCTAAACCATGTATTAAACTTCTATTTAAAGGGTTTATACAAGTTCAGTAAAGTTGGTAGTGCGAGATAGGGCAAGATAGAGGTCCGTAGTGTCATAAAGTACAGTTCTGTGAATGTGTGATGCAGAGTTCAGTTTAGAGCTCAACAGTTCTAGTGTTCAACAGTCTGATGACAGCAGGGAAAAAGCTGTTGCAGAACCTGGTGGACCTGCAGCGGATGCTGCAAACCTCTTCCCAGAGGGCAGCAGGGAGAACAGTCCATGGTGGGGGTGTGATGGGTCATTGATGATGTTACGGGCACGGGACATGCAGCGCTGAGATGAAATGTCCTGAATGGAGGGAAGAGGAGCCCCTATGATCCTCTCTGCTGTCCTCACCACTCTCCTCACGTTCTTCCAATCGGAGGCGGTGCAGCCTCCACACCACACAGAGAGACAGCTTGTCAGAATGCTCTCTATGGTGCTCCTGTAGAACGTCCTCATGATGGGTGGGGGCAGGTGGGCTCTCCTCATCCTCCGCAGGAAGTACAAGCGCTTCTGTGCCCTCTTGACCAGTGCCGTAGTGTTCATAGTCCAGGTGAGGTCTTCTGTGATGTGGACCCCCAGGAATTTGGTGCTGCTGACCACCTCCACAGCTGAGCTGTTGATGATCAGTGGAGCGTGGTGAGGCTGTTTTTTCCTGAAGTCGACGATGATCTCCTTCATCTTCTCCTCATTCAGGATCAGGCTGTTTTCTCTGCACCAGCCCACCAGCTGCTCCACCTCCTCTCTGTAGTCCAGGTCGTTGTTGTCTCTGATGAGCCCCACCACCGTTGTGTCGTCTGCTGACTTCACGATGTGATTGGTGGTGAACCTGAGGACGCAGTCGTGTGTCATCAGGGTGCACAGCAGGGGGCTCAGGACGCAGCCCTGAAGGGAGCCTGTGCTGAGGGTGATGACATCAGAGGTGTTCTGTCCGACCCGGACTGACTGAGGTCTGTTGGTGAGGAAGTCTAGCAGCCAGTTGCGAAGGGGGGTGTTGAAGCCCAGGTGTTCCAATTTTCCTACCAGATGCTGTGGGATGATGGTGTTAAACGCTGAGCTGAAGTCCAGGAACAGCCTCCGCACATGCGTGTTCTTCTCCTCCAGGTGAGCCAGGCTCAGGTGAAGAACGGAGGAGATGGCTTCCTGAGTGGAGCGGTTTTGCCGGTCGGCAAACTGGAACGGGTCAAATAATAGGGGGAGTCTGGAAACGATGTGACCTTTAAGCAGCCTTTCGAAGCACTTCATCATAACCGGAGTCAGTGCAACAGGCCGGTAATCATTAAATGAGGTGATTTGAGGTTTCTTCGGCACCGGAATGATGGAGGCAGTCTTTAAGCACGCCGGCACTGTGGCTTGGCCCAGCGAGGTGTTAAAAATGTCTGTGATGACCCCAGCCAGATGACTTGCACATTCCCTGAACACACGCCCAGGAATGTTGTCCGGGCCAGGGGCCTTACAGGGGTTGACTCTCCTCAGGTTCTTCAACACATCGGCGGAGTCAAGGCAGAGTACCTCCTCTTCCTGATGGGGGACAGTTTTAACTGCTGGAGTGCCGTTTAGTGCCTCGAACCTCCCAAAGAAGTTATTTAGACCATTTAGAAAGTCAGCATCAACTACACCCACCGGGGGGGGGGAGGGTGAGTTGTCGTCTGTAATCGCCCGTATGCCTTGCCACATACTCCTGATGTTTTTGACGTCGTGGAAACGATCCTGAAATTTTCGACTGCGGTCTCGCTTCGCTATTCTGATGGCACGGTTCAAGTTGGCTCTCGCTGTCCTCAGTGTCTCCTTGTCGCCAGACTTGAAGGCAGAGTTCCGCGCTCGTAGCGTTTGACGTACCTCCTCAGTCATCCAGGGTCGTTGGTTGCCCCGGGTGATGATATTCTTAGTGGTGCTGACGTCCTCGGTGCATTTGTTGATGTAGGCTGACACAGTCATGGCACACGCATGTCTAATCTACATCGGGAAAAGTGGGAGGGAGGGAGGCAGGCAGGGAGGCAGGCAGGGAGGCAGGCAGGGAGGCAGGCAGTGTCTGTCTGTTGAGGTTTTCACCTTGTTCTTCTCCTGCTGAAGTTCTAACTGGACGTCCATCAGTTTGTTTCTCAGCTCGTCATTGGCGGCCTGAAGGGCGTCCGTTCGCTCCGCCTTGGCCCGCCCTGCCGGAGCTCGTTTGGACATCTCTTACTCGAGTCTCGCCCGGTCGTCAGTCAGAGATCACAACATTTGTACCTGGAGAGCACAAACGCAGCGCTGTTTTCCACTGGCTTCGAACTCAACTTCAATCGGTACCGTAACTTACAACATCATAAACATACGTAGAACTAGCTTGACTTATTCATTGAATAAATGCATTTGGTTCTTCAAAACTGCATCACGCAACATAGCGTGACCGAGACGGCCGTTATCCACCTGCGTGAAGTTATTTGGTGAAATGAATGAGATGTTTAAGACACCATCGTTCTGTCTCTATGTAGATGAAGGGAAATAATCGATTGCTGAAGGTCCAAAGGTGTTGTGATAAACAAATAAACATATTAGTGATTAGTGACATATTTGTGATAAACATATTAGGCAGGATAATCACATATGTTGTTAACGTGACTGCCCACACTGTATTTATTTATGGTTATTTGTTAAATCGAGTACTGTTAGACATGAAATAGGAAGTGTTTAACATAAATGGAAGACGAAAGGGGTACTCACCATTGTAGCTCCTGCTGGTCAATGATACGAGCCTCTTCTTGCAGTGGAAAACATACAGCCAACAAACACCGTGGAACCTAAAGGAATGAAATTAAACATTAACATTTAGCCTAAACCAACATTCACAGATACAACGCAACGCAAACTACACAAACGTAAATCTTTTTAAACACAATGAGTTGTACTTACCGTGTACGCTCTAGACGGTCCACTTGCAAGCAGAAAATAAAGATATTTCTGTTGATAATCGTCGTGTTTGTATCCGGTGTCTCGCTCAAGGCCATTGCGCCCACAGATTTGAATTTTGGCGAGAGTTCAGCCTATTGACGTCATTTCCGCGGTGTAATACCCGCATATCTGAAACGGCAAAGTTAAGAGTAGAGTTAAATAAAGTTTTTAGTCAACGCAATAATTTACAACCGTTGACCAGTCGAAATAATCGTCGAAATTTGGCGTCTGTGGCTGGAAGCAGACGCCGAGTTCGACATTCCTCCCAAACGCCACACTCCCTCGCTTTTCAGGGCTAAAAAAAAACAGTTGTAATTACCTTGTACGCTCTAGACGGTCAAGTTGCAAGCTGAAAACAAAAATATTTGCCTTGTAAGTCATCGTGTTACTAACCGCTGTGTCTTGTTTGCCAGAATTGCCGCTTTCCTACTTCCTGTTGCAAGCCACGCCCACGGATTATAATTTTGCCGTGAGTTCCGCCTATTGACGTCATGTCCGCGTCACATGACTGCGACGTAATATTATCTAAAACTGTTTGTGCGGTATTGTGTTGTTCTGTGCGGTATTGTGTTATTCTGTGCGGCGTCGTGTTGTTCAGTGCGACGTCGTGTTGTTCAGTGCGGCATGGTGTTGTTCAGTGCGGCATGGTGTTGTTCAGTGCGGCATGGTGTTGTTCAGTGCGGCATAATGTTGTTCAGTGCGGCATAATGTTGTTCAGTGCGGCATGGTGTTGTTCAGTGCGGCATGGTGTTGTTCAGTGCGGCATGGTGTTGTTCAGTGCGGCATAATGTTGTTCAGTAAGCCATAATGTTGTTCAGTGCGGCATGGTGTTGTTCAGTGCGGGATGGTGTTGTTCAGTGCAGGATGGTGTTGTTCAGTGCGGCATGGTGTTGTTCAATGCGGCATGGTGTTGTTCAGTGCGGGATGGTGTTGTTCAGTGCAGGATGGTGTTGTTCAGTGCGGCATGGTGTTGTTCAATGCGGCATGGTGTTGTTCAGTGCGGCATGGTGTTGTTCAGTGCGGCATGGTGTTGTTCAGTGCGGAATGGTGTTGTTCAGTGCGGAATGGTGTTGTTCAGTGCGGCATGGTGTTGTTCAGTGTGGGATGGTGTTGTTCAATGCGGGATCGTGTTGTTCAGTACGGGGTGGTGTTGTTCAGTGCAGGATGGTGTTGTTCAGTGCGGCATGGTGTTGTTCAATGCAGGATCGTGTTGTTCAGTGCAGCATGGTGTTGTTCAGTGCAGCATGGTGTTGTTCAGTGCGGCATGGTGTTGTTCAATGCGGCATGGTGTTGTTCAGTGCGGGATGGTGTTGTTCAGTGCGGCATGGTGTTTTTCAGTGCGGCATAATGTTGTTCAGTGCAGCATGGTGTTGTTCAGTGCGGCATGGTGTTGTTCAGTGCGACATAATGTTGTTCAGTGCGACATAATGTTGTTCAGTGCGGCATGGTGTTGTTCAGTGCGGCATGGTGTTGTTCAGTGCGGCATGGTGTTGTTCAGTGCGGCATGGTGTTGTTCAGTGCGGCATGGTGTTGTTCAGTGCAGGATGGTGTTGTTCAGTGCAGGATGGTGTTGTTCAATGCGGCATGGTGTTGTTCAATGCGGCATGGTGTTGTTCAGTGCGGGATGGTGTTGTTCAGTGCAGGATGGTGTTGTTCAGTGCGGCATGGTGTTGTTCAGTGCGGAATGGTGTTGTTCAGTGCGGCATGGTGTTGTTCAGTGCGGCATGGTGTTGTTCAGTGCGGCATGGTGTTGTTCAGTGCAGGATGGTGTTGTTCAATGCGGGATGGTGTTGTTCAGTGCGGGATGGTGTTGTTCAGTGCAGGATGGTGTTGTTCAGTGCGGCATGGTGTTGTTCAATGCGGCATGGTGTTGTTCAGTGCAGGATGGTGTTGTTCAGTGCGGCATGGTGTTGTTCAATGCGGCATGGTGTTGTTCAATGCGGCATGGTGTTGTTCAGTGCGGCATGGTGTTGTTCAGTGCGGCATGGTGTTGTTCAGTGCGGCATGGTGTTGTTCAGTGCAGCGTAATGTTGTTCAGTGCGGCATGGTGTTGTTCAGTGCGGAATGGTGTTGTTCAGTGCGGCATGGTGTTGTTCAGTGCGGGATGGTGTTGTTCAGTGCGGCATGGTGTTGCTCAGTGCGGCATGGTGTTGTTCAGTGCGGGATGGTGTTGTTCAGTGCGGCATGGTGTTGTTCAGTGCGGCATGGTGTTGTTCAGTGCGGCATGGTGTTGTTCAGTGCGGCATGGTGTTGTTCAGTGCGGCATAATGTTGTTCAGTGCGCCATAATGTTGTTCAGTGCGGCATGGTGTTGTTCAGTGCGGGATGGTGTTGTTCAGTGCGGGATGGTGTTGTTCAGTGCGGCATGGTGTTGTTCAATGCGGGATCGTGTTGTTCAGTGCGGCATGGTGTTGTTCAGTGCGGCATGGTGTTGTTCAGTGCGGCATGGTGTTGTTCAGTGCGGGATGGTGTTGTTCAGTGCGGGATGGTGTTGTTCAGTGCGGCATGGTGTTGTTCAATGCGGGATCGTGTTGTTCAGTGCGGCATGGTGTTGTTCAGTGCGGCATGGTGTTGTTCAGTGCGGCATGGTGTTGTTCAGTGCGGCATGGTGTTGTTCAGTGCGGCATAATGTTGTTCAGTGCGGCATAATGTTGTTCAGTGCGGCATAATGTTGTTCAGTGCGGCATAATGTTGTTCAGTGCGGCATAATGTTGTTCAGTGCGGCATAATGTTCAGTGAGGCATAATGTTGTTCAGTGCGGCATGGTGTTGTTCAGTGCGGGATGGTGTTGTTCAGTGCAGGATGGTGTTGTTCAGTGCGGCATGGTGTTCAGTGCGGGATGGTGTCTTTCAGTGCGGCATGGTGTTGTTCAGTGCGGCATGGTGTCTTTCAGTGCGGCATGTTGTTGTTCAGTGCGGCATGGTGTTGTTCAGTGCAGCATAATGTTGTTCAGTGCGGCATGGTGTTGTTCAGTGCGGAATGGTGTTGTTCAGTGCGGCATGGTGTTGTTCAGTGCGGCATGGTGTTGTTCAGTGCGGCATGGTGTTGTTCAGTGCGGCATGGTGTTGTTCAGTGCGGGATGGTGTTCAATGCGGGATCGTGTTGTTCAGTGCGGCATGGTGTTGTTCAGTGCGGCATGGTGTTGTTCAGTGCGGCATGGTGTTGTTCATTTCGGCATAATGTTGTTCAGTGCGGCATAATGTTGTTTAGTGCGGCATGGTGTTGTTCAGTGCGGGATGGTGTTGTTCAGTGCGTTATAATGTTGTTCAGTGCGGCATGGTGTTGTTCAGTGCGGCATGGTGTTGTTCAGTGCGGCATGGTGTTGTTCAGTGCGGCATAATGTTGTTCAGTGCGGCATAATGTTGTTCAGTGCGGGATGGTGTTGTTCAGTGCGGGATGGTGTTGTTCAGTGCGGCATGGTGTTCAATGCGGAATGGTGTTGTTCAGTGCAGGATGGTGTTGTTCAGTGCGGCATGGTGTTGTTCAGTGCGGCATAATGTTGTTCAGTGCGGCATGGTGTTGTTCAGTGCGGCATGGTGTTGTTCAGTGCGGCATGGTGTTGTTCAGTGCGGCATGGTGTTGTTCAGTGCGGCATAATGTTCAGTGAGGCATAATGTTGTTCAGTGCGGCATGGTGTTGTTCAGTGCGGGATGGTGTTGTTCAGTGCAGGATGGTGTTGTTCAGTGCGGCATGGTGTTCAGTGCGGGATGGTGTCTTTCAGTGCGGCATGGTGTCGTTCAGTGCGGCATGGTGTCTTTCAGTGCGGCATGGTGTCGTTCAGTGAGGCATGGTGTTGTTCAGTGCGGCATGGTGTTGTTTAGTGCGGCATGGTGTTGTTCAGTGCGGGATGGTGTTGTTCAGTGTGGCATGGTGTTCAGTGCGGCATGGTGTTGTTCAGTGCGGTATCGTGTTGTTCAGTGCGGTATCGTGTTTCTCAGTGCGGTATCGTGTTGTTCAGTGCAGTATCGTTGTGTTGTTCGTATTGTGTTGTGTTGTTCGTAATGTGTTGTGTTGTTCGTATTGTGTTGTGTTGTTCGTATTGTGTTGTGTTGTTCGTATTGTGTTGTGTTGTTCATATTGTGTTGTTCATATTGTGTTGAGTTGTTCGTATTGTGTTGTGTTGTTCGTATTGTGTTGCCTTTAACACTTAGCCTCTAACACTTAGCCTCTAACACTTAGCCTCTAGCATCTAGAAGGTAAATAAATAGGAAGGAAGGACTCACCGGTGACGTCTTCGCCCACGTCCAAGCGTTGTACTTTGTATTTTCATCCTTCTGACAGTGGAAAACATAGCCAACAAACACCGTGGAACCTAAACGAATGAAATAAAACTATCATTTGGCCACAACCAACATTCACAGATACAACACAATGTGACGTGCGGGGTTGAGGTTAAAGGTTGAGTGAAGGGCCCTCGTTTTAAACTACTTTTTTGAAAAGGATTGGGAACAAGTAAGACGTATTTAATTTATTTAATGGGAAGTAGTAAGAGCTATTGAATTTAATCTATGTATTATATTCTATTGTATTGTATTCTGTTGTATTCTTTTGGATTGTATTCACACTAACCCCACTAAAACTTCAGCCCACAAAAACTCGCCTCTGGCGCCTAGCCTCTGGCACTTAGCCTCTAACACTTAGCCTTTAACACTTAGCCTTTAACACTTAGCCTTTAACACTTAGCCTTTAACACTTAGCCTTTAACACTTAGCCTTTAACACTTAGCCTTTAACACTTAGCCTAGAAGGTGAATAAATAGGGTTAAAGGTTGAGTGAAGGGCCCTCGTTTTAAACTACTGTTTTGAAAAGGAGTGGGAACAAGTAAGACGTATTTAATTTATTTAATGGGAAGTAGTAAGACTTATTAAATTTATTTAATCTACTTTTCTTCCCAGGCAAAATTTGATGTGCTGCAATTCCAAATTTCCAAAGTGAATGAAGGAATGAAGTCCTTTAAATTATGATTTTGTATAAATACTAGGCATTAACACAAAATCGACGGCACAAAATGGGCAGACTTTACTTGTTTGAAAAGGACTGGTTACAAGACAGACTTTTTTAATTTATTTAATGGGAAGAAGACTTAGTTTAATTGATCTATTTTTGTTCCCTGGCAAAATTCGATTTGCTGCAATTCCAAATTTCCAAAGTGAATGAAGGCAAGAAGTCGTTTAAATTATGATTTTGTTTAAATACTAGGCATGGACACAAAATCTACGGCACAAAATGGGCAGACTTTACTTGTTTGAAGAGGACTGGTTACAAGACAGACTTTTCTGATTTATTTATTGGGAAGAAGACTTATTTAGTTTATTTAATCTATTTTTGTTCCCTGGCAAAATTGGATTTGCTGAAACTGTATTTTGCCAAATCTTGCCTTGAGACCTGATAGGAAGTATTAAACGCTTAGTTAAATCAATACAAGTTGGTAGTAAGAGCGAGTAATGTTGGTTGAACCGATGAATGAAGGTTGAAAGCAATTTAAATTATGACTTTGTATAAATACTAGATATTAACAGAACATCTACTGCGCGAAATGGGCAGAGTTTACTTGTTTGAGAAGGAGTGGCTTATTCAAAACTAAGATTTATTTAATCTGTTTGTTCCCAGGCAAAATTGGATGTGATGCAATTCCAAATTTCACCACATGACGGTGCCCAATTTCGACTTCATAGGACATATTAAACACTTAGCTTGTTATTATGTTCAAGGTAATCAGATTTGTTTATTATTCTAATGGCCTCTTCAAAACTATTCTGGATTACTACTTTGGATCTATTCTACATTACTTGGCAACAACATACTCTGTAACAGATTAGGCAGTATAATCATATATGTTAACTTGAGAGTGCCCACACTCAATCTACTTATCGTGATGTGTTAAATCAATTACTGTTAGACATTATTTGTCTGATAATCTACCAAATCTTTGAATTGAAGAATTTGTGATTTAATTAATAGCTTGTTGTTATGTTCAGGGTAATCAGACTTGTATATAATTCTAATGGCCTTCTTTTGAAAACTATTCTGAATTACAACTTTGGATCTTATATTACTTTGCAACAATCTACTCGGTGACAGATTAGGCAGTATAATCACATATGTTAACTTCAGTGCCCACACTGTATTTATTTATGGTTATTTGTTAAATCAAGTACTGTTAGACATGAAATAGGAAGTGTTTAACATAAATGTAATGGCTACTCACCATTGTAGCTCGCTCCTGGTCAATGATACGAGCCTCTTCTTGCAGTGGAAAACTTGCAGCCAACAAACACCGTGGAACCTAAAGGAATGAAATTAAACATTAACATTTCGCCTCGACCAATTTTCACACGTACAACGCAACGCGGCTACACTTCTGCTATTACAAACGTAAATCTCCTTAAACACAATGAGTGTTACTTACCGTGTACGCTCTAGACGGTCCAGTTGCAAGCAGAAAATAAAGATATTTCTGTTGATAATCGTCGCTGCTCAGTGGCTCACGGCCATCGCGCCAACAGATTTGAATTTTGGCGGAGGTTCCGGCAATTACGTCATATCCGCGGCACATGACTGCGACGTAATACCCGCTTATCTGAAACGGCAGTTAAAAGTAGAGTTACATCAAGTTTTCTTGGAACCTAAACGAATGAAAGAAAACTATCATTTGGCCACAACCAACATTCACAGATACAACACAACGTGCGGGGTTGAGGTTAAAGATTGAGTGACGGGCCCTCATTTTAAACTACTGTTTTGAAAAGGAGTGGAAACAAGTAAGACGTATTTAATTTATTTAATGGGAAGTAGTAAGACTTATTAAATTTATTTAATCTACTTTTCTTCCCAGGCAAAATTTGATGTGCTGCAATTCCAAATTTCCAAAGTGAATGAAGGAATGAAGTCCTTTAAATTATGATTTTGTATAAATACTAGGCATTAACACAAAATCGACGGCACAAAATGGGCAGACTTTACTTGTTTGAAAAGGACTGGTTACAAGACAGACTTTTTTAATTTATTTAATGGGAAAAAGACTTAGTTTAATTGATCTATTTTTGTTCCCTGGCAAAATTCGATTTGCTGCAATTCCAAATTTCCAAAGTGAATGAAGGCAAGAAGTCGTTTAAATTATGATTTTGTTTAAATACTAGGCATGGACACAAAATCTACGGCACAAAATGGGCAGACTTTACTTGTTTGAAGAGGACTGGTTACAAGACAGACTTTTCTGATTTATTTATTGGGAAGAAGACTTATTTAGTTTATTTAATCTATTTTTGTTCCCTGGCAAAATTGGATTTGCTGAAACTGTATTTTGCCAAATCTTGCCTTGAGACCTGATAGGAAGTATTAAACGCTTAGTTAAATCAATACAAGTTGGTAGTAAGAGCGAGTAATGTTGGTTGAACCGATGAATGAAGGTTGAAAGCAATTTAAATTATGACTTTGTATAAATACTAGATATTAACAGAACATCTACTGCGCGAAATGGGCAGAGTTTACTTGTTTGAGAAGGAGTGGCTTATTCAAAACTAAGATTTATTTAATCTGTTTGTTCCCAGGCAAAATTGGATGTGATGCAATTCCAAATTTCACCACATGACGGTGCCCAATTTCGACTTCATAGGACATATTAAACACTTAGCTTGTTATTATGTTCAAGGTAATCAGATTTGTTTATTATTCTAATGGCCTCTTCAAAACTATTCTGGATTACTACTTTGGATCTATTCTACATTACTTGGCAACAACATACTCTGTAACAGATTAGGCAGTATAATCATATATGTTAACTTGAGAGTGCCCACACTCAATCTACTTATCGTGATGTGTTAAATCAATTACTGTTAGACATTATTTGTCTGATAATCTACCAAATCTTTGAATTGAAGAATTTGTGATTTAATTAATAGCTTGTTGTTATGTTCAGGGTAATCAGACTTGTATATAATTCTAATGGCCTTCTTTTGAAAACTATTCTGAATTACAACTTTGGATCTTATATTACTTTGCAACAATCTACTCGGTGACAGATTAGGCAGTATAATCACATATGTTAACTTCAGTGCCCACACTGTATTTATTTATGGTTATTTGTTAAATCAAGTACTGTTAGACATGAAATAGGAAGTGTTTAACATAAATGTAATGGCTACTCACCATTGTAGCTCGCTCCTGGTCAATGATACGAGCCTCTTCTTGCAGTGGAAAACTTGCAGCCAACAAACACCGTGGAACCTAAAGGAATGAAATTAAACATTAACATTTCGCCTCGACCAATTTTCACACGTACAACGCAACGCGGCTACACTTCTGCTATTACAAACGTAAATCTCCTTAAACACAATGAGTGTTACTTACCGTGTACGCTCTAGACGGTCCAGTTGCAAGCAGAAAATAAAGATATTTCTGTTGATAATCGTCGCTGCTCAGTGGCTCACGGCCATCGCGCCAACAGATTTGAATTTTGGCGGAGGTTCCGGCAATTACGTCATATCCGCGGCACATGACTGCGACGTAATACCCGCTTATCTGAAACGGCAGTTAAAAGTAGAGTTACATCAAGTTTTCTTGGAACCTAAACGAATGAAAGAAAACTATCATTTGGCCACAACCAACATTCACAGATACAACACAACGTGCGGGGTTGAGGTTAAAGATTGAGTGACGGGCCCTCATTTTAAACTACTGTTTTGAAAAGGAGTGGAAACAAGTAAGACGTATTTAATTTATTTAATGGGAAGTAGTAAGACTTATTAAATTTATTTAATCTACTTTTCTTCCCAGGCAAAATTTGATGTGCTGCAATTCCAAATTTCCAAAGTGAATGAAGGAATGAAGTCCTTTAAATTATGATTTTGTATAAATACTAGGCATTAACACAAAATCGACGGCACAAAATGGGCAGACTTTACTTGTTTGAAAAGGACTGGTTACAAGACAGACTTTTTTAATTTATTTAATGGGAAAAAGACTTAGTTTAATTGATCTATTTTTGTTCCCTGGCAAAATTCGATTTGCTGCAATTCCAAATTTCCAAAGTGAATGAAGGCAAGAAGTCGTTTAAATTATGATTTTGTTTAAATACTAGGCATGGACACAAAATCTACGGCACAAAATGGGCAGACTTTACTTGTTTGAAGAGGACTGGTTACAAGACAGACTTTTCTGATTTATTTATTGGGAAGAAGACTTATTTAGTTTATTTAATCTATTTTTGTTCCCTGGCAAAATTGGATTTGCTGAAACTGTATTTTGCCAAATCTTGCCTTGAGACCTGATAGGAAGTATTAAACGCTTAGTTAAATCAATACAAGTTGGTAGTAAGAGCGAGTAATGTTGGTTGAACCGATGAATGAAGGTTGAAAGCAATTTAAATTATGACTTTGTATAAATACTAGATATTAACAGAACATCTACTGCGCGAAATGGGCAGAGTTTACTTGTTTGAGAAGGAGTGGCTTATTCAAAACTAAGATTTATTTAATCTGTTTGTTCCCAGGCAAAATTGGATGTGATGCAATTCCAAATTTCACCACATGACGGTGCCCAATTTCGACTTCATAGGACATATTAAACACTTAGCTTGTTATTATGTTCAAGGTAATCAGATTTGTTTATTATTCTAATGGCCTCTTCAAAACTATTCTGGATTACTACTTTGGATCTATTCTACATTACTTGGCAACAACATACTCTGTAACAGATTAGGCAGTATAATCATATATGTTAACTTGAGAGTGCCCACACTCAATCTACTTATCGTGATGTGTTAAATCAATTACTGTTAGACATTATTTGTCTGATAATCTACCAAATCTTTGAATTGAAGAATTTGTGATTTAATTAATAGCTTGTTGTTATGTTCAGGGTAATCAGACTTGTATATAATTCTAATGGCCTTCTTTTGAAAACTATTCTGAATTACAACTTTGGATCTTATATTACTTTGCAACAATCTACTCGGTGACAGATTAGGCAGTATAATCACATATGTTAACTTCAGTGCCCACACTGTATTTATTTATGGTTATTTGTTAAATCAAGTACTGTTAGACATGAAATAGGAAGTGTTTAACATAAATGTAATGGCTACTCACCATTGTAGCTCGCTCCTGGTCAATGATACGAGCCTCTTCTTGCAGTGGAAAACTTGCAGCCAACAAACACCGTGGAACCTAAAGGAATGAAATTAAACATTAACATTTCGCCTCGACCAATTTTCACACGTACAACGCAACGCGGCTACACTTCTGCTATTACAAACGTAAATCTCCTTAAACACAATGAGTGTTACTTACCGTGTACGCTCTAGACGGTCCAGTTGCAAGCAGAAAATAAAGATATTTCTGTTGATAATCGTCGCTGCTCAGTGGCTCACGGCCATCGCGCCAACAGATTTGAATTTTGGCGGAGGTTCCGGCAATTACGTCATATCCGCGGCACATGACTGCGACGTAATACCCGCTTATCTGAAACGGCAGTTAAAAGTAGAGTTACATCAAGTTTTCTTGGAACCTAAACGAATGAAAGAAAGCTATCATTTGGCCACAACCAACATTCACAGATACAACACAACGTGCGGGGTTGAGGTTAAAGATTGAGTGAAGGGCCCTCGTTTTAAACTACTGTTTTGAAAAGGAGTGGAAACAAGTAAGACGTATTTAATTTATTTAATGGGAAGTAGTAAGACTTATTAAATTTATTTAATCTACTTTTCTTCCCAGGCAAAATTTGATGTGCTGCAATTCCAAATTTCCAAAGTGAATGAAGGAATGAAGTCCTTTAAATTATGATTTTGTATAAATACTAGGCATAAACACAAAATCGACGGCACAAAATGGGCAGACTTTACTTGTTTGAAAAGGAGTGGTTACAAGACAGACTTTTTTAATTTATTTAATGGGAAGAAGACTTATTTAGTTTAATTGATCTATTTTTGTTCCCTGGCAAAATTCGATTTGCTGCAATTCCAAATTTCCAAAGTGAATGAAGGAAAGAAGTCGTTTAAATTATGATTTTGTTTAAATACTAGGCATAGACACAAAATCTACGGCACAAAATGGGCAGACTTTACTTGTTTGAAGAGGACTGGTTACAAGACAGACTTTTCTGATTTATTTAATGGGAAGAGGACTTATTTAGTTTATTTAATCTATTTTTGTTCCCTGGCAAAATTGGGTTTGCTGAAATTGTATTTTGCCAAATCTCGATTTGAGACCTGATAGGAAGTATTAAACGCTTAGTTAAATCAATACAAGTTGGTAATAAGAGCGAGTAATGTTGGTTGAACCGATGAATGAAGGTTGAAAGCAATTTAAATTATGACTTTGTATAAATACTAGATATTAACAGAACATCTACTGCGCAAAATGGGCAGAGTTTACTTGTTTGAGAAGGAGTGGTTTATTCAAAACTAAGATTTATGTAATCTGTTTGTTCCCAGGCAAAATTGGATGTGATGCAATTCCAAATTTCACCACATGATGGTGCCCAATTTTGACTTTATAGGACATATTAAACACTTAGCTTGTTATTATGTTCAAGGTAATCAGATTTGTTTATCATTCTAATGGCCTCTTCAAAACTATTCTGGATTACTACTTTGGATCTATTCTACATTACTTGGCAACAACATACTCTGTAACAGATTAGGCAGTATAATCACATATGTTAACTTGAGAGTGCCCACACTCAATCTACTTATCGTGATGTGTTAAATCAATTACTGTTAGACATTATTTGTCTGATAATCTACCAAATCTTTGAATTGAAGAATTTGTGATTTAATTAATAGCTTGTTCAGGGTAATCAGACTTGTATATAATTCTAATGGCCTTCTTTTGAAAACTATTCTGAATTACAACTTTGGATCTTATATTACTTTGCAACAATCTACTCGGTGACAGATTAGGCAGTATAATCACATATGTTAACTTCAGTGCCCACACTGTATTTATTTATGGTTATTTGTTAAATCAAGTACTGTTAGACATGAAATAGGAAGTGTTTAACATAAATGTTATGGCTACTCACCATTGTAGCTCGCTCCTGGTCAATGATACGAGCCTCTTCTTGCAGTGGAAAACTTGCAGCCAACAAACACCGTGGAACCTAAAGGAATGAAATTAAACATTAACATTTCGCCTCGACCAATTTTCACACGTACAACGCAACGCGGCTACACTTCTGCTATTACAAACGTAAATCTCCTTAAACACAATGAGTGTTACTTACCGTGTACGCTCTAGGCAAAATTGGATGTGATGCAATTCCAAATCTATCTGAAACGGCAGTTAAAAGTAGAGTTACATCAAGTTTTCTTTTTTAATCAACACAATCATTTACAACCGTTGACCAGAAAGAATCGTCGAAATTCGACGTCCCCCACAAACGCCACGCTCACTCGCTTTTCAGGGCAACAAAAGTACTTCTTTTTAAAAACGATGAGTTGTACTTACCGTGTACGCTCTGGACGGTCCAGTTGCAAGCAGAAAATAAAAATATTTCTCTTGTTAGTCGTATGTTACCATCCGCTGTGTCTTTGTCAACATCGCCACCGTTTTCCTACTTCCTGCTGCGAGCCACGCCCACGGATTTAAATTTGGGCGGAAGCTCTTTCCATTGGCGTCGTTTTCGCGTATAGCAAATCCGATTGGTTGGGAAGGGGGCACGGTTATGCAGCCGAGGGGTCCTGTGATCGGTGGGATGTAAAGTAGGCGTCGACGTCACGTCCGCGTCACGTGACCACGACGTGGCAGACGTCATATAGCAACCGCTGTTTTGTTTAGTAGACTTACAGTTGTTATGCATTGACATAATGGCGCACACACCAAATAGATTTAAATAAATTAAATAATTCTTCTGCCCACTCTCTTTTAAACAAGTTAACTCTCCCCGCGGATTTGAATTCCGGCGAAAGTTACGCCCATCGACGTCACGTATGTCACGTGACCACGACGTGGCAGATGTCATATAGCAACCGCTGTTTTGTTTAGTAGATTTACAGTTGTTATGCATTGGCATAATGGTGTGCACTCAAAATAGATTTAAATAAATTAAATATTTCTTCTGCCCACTCCCTTTTAAACAAGTTAACTCTGCCCACGTCCATTGACGTCTTGTCTGCGTCACGTGACCACGACGTAGCGACGTCATATAGTAACCGCTGTTTTGATCAGTAGACTTACAGTTATTATGCGTTGACATAATGGCGCACTGGTTAGCATGGCCACCTCTTAAGCATGATGTTGCGGGTTCGACGCCTGATCAATGTTAGCATGGAGTGAGCTGAAGTGCATGGCGCTGAAGATTTGAATCTTTGAAATGCGCTGAGGTCTGACATATCAGGCAGAATGGTTTGCCATCACGTTCAACAAAAAATAGAAACTTTCCCACTCTGATTAAAACGTCCTGTGTTCATCTACGTATTTTCGTTTTGCTGTGCATCTTTTCCCTGCCATTTCGAGAGCCCAATTGACACTCATAGTTTAAAGAAATGTGTTTGCCCATCCTACTTTGTGGAATTTCACCACATGCGCTTTTGACCAAAATACCAAATTGAACTCAAGTGAAGCCAACACGCACAACCCCCCCACACACACACACACACAAATGTTGATATGAACATAAAAGAGCCGCATGCGGTTCGGGAGTTGCGGCTTGGCCAAACCTGTACTATACAACTTTATTTGTATAAAATTTTCACAACAGCTGTCACACAAACAAAGCGGGAAAAACTGAAGACGTGCGTGTTCCGCCCACGCTGGATTTATTTGCACCTTTGAAAAGACACCGTATTGCCGCAGATGTGGCAAAGAGTACTTTTGGGCATCTGAGACGGAAGGATGTCCAAAGCATCACGTCACCTGCTCTGGTAGGCATGGTGGTGGGACGTTGAGGTCAACCGCTTTGGGGTTGGCTGAATCTTTGATCGCAGGATGCCACACACTTGAAGACAGAAGCAGAAAAGCAGAGCTAAATGCAAAATGTACTCACCGGTGACTCCAATTTTTTTCCCCCCTGAAGAAACAGCTGGACGGGTGGCCCCGGCTGGCCAGTGGGACTCTTGTTATTCTGACCCTTTTTAGTGCGCGTTTGGGGCAACAACCGTTTTTTGTGGCGCTCTCTTCTGGTTCAAAAGTGCCCTGCATGTGAATTTGCTTTTCCTGCCTTCTGATTGGATGAGCGCCGGTGTGACGCGGTGCCTCTGTCACCGTGGCGGGGGGTATACGTTGGCATCGGAGCGTCTGCCAACGTCTGAGACCGGCTGGCAGTGTATCGGAGGTGTCGAGTGCGGTGCCGCTGGAGCTCACTCACCAGCTGGTGTTAGGGCCACAGAATGAAGGCCAAGGAGAAGAATAGAAAGAGAAACAGAAACTTCTCCTCCAATTGTTTGATTTGTCTCTTCTGAGCTTCGATGAATTCTTTCAGCTCTTTGTTCCTCTAGGACGGACAAATGGAAAGTGGCATTCAAAAGCCAGTAAGCGTGCAAGTAAGTGCCGGGCTGGCTTTGGGCCCTTACCTGTTGCGCGCTGTGCAGCAGATCCATTCTCTCTTGGAGGATGCAAGCGTCGCGCTCCCTCAACTCGCACATCAGGGCTCGCTTCCATTGGTCCACGGCGCTCCTAAGCTCTTCTCTCTGATCCGCCGTCAGCACGTCATTCACGCCAGCGTGGCTGGCTTTTTCGCCGTCCGTGGCGGGGCAGTCCCGCTGCGGTAGCGCCTCGTACAACATGGCCTCCAGCTCCAGGATCCTCTGGGCCGCAATCCTCGTCCATCAGTGGTCCGGCGGGAGATTTGAGGGCGGCTTACCTTATGAGCCTGGTCCATGGAACACTTCCTGAAGTCCAACTCTTCATCCAGGTAGCCCTTCTGCTTGCAGAACATATCCTAGCACAGCTCAAGGTCAGAATTGTTGGGGCACATTGCCGGAGTTCCCCTTGGCTGATGTCGCGTGTCTGTCTACCTTCTCACTTTCAATGTCCAACATCTTCTGTTGAAGTGCTGACTTGGTCACTTTGATGTATTCTAACCACTGAGGAAAGGCTGCTGTCACATAAGCAGAATGCGAGAGCGTGCGTCGACGTGCGCGTTACCTTCTCGGCTAGGGTGAGAAGGGTCCTGGCGTGAATCACGACCACCTGCTCCTCGTTGGTGAGATTCTGCAAGAGCCCAAAGGCACAGCGTCAACAAGCTTCTTTCAGCGCAAAGCCTTCCAAAAGTCACATTTGAGCCGCCGAGTCTCGTGGAGTGCGAACATAAGGAGTTCGACATACACTTACGGCGTTATAGCCCAGGATGTCCAGCTTCTTCATCAGATCACTGATGACGATGTCCGGGGGAAAGGCGCAAGGAGCAATGTAAGGTGTTCTGGGACCTCGGGTTAAGGTTAGGGTTGCAAGGGACGCCTTACGTACGCTCACGCCCTCGGCCTCGCAGTAGATCTGCAAAGGGCTGAGGCCGTCTGGGAAACGGACTTGCAGAAACTTCAAGACGGGGGAGCGCCACTCCCTCTCCTGAAAGGCAGAGGCATGCATCCGTCCGTCCGTCCGTCCGTCCGTCCGTCCGTCCGTCACATCTCTGGCCTCAACACGCTTGTGCGAGTCTTCCCACCTCCAGCTCCAGGATGCGGAACTCAAGCAGTTCGTTTTGGTCTCGGATATCCTGGATGTGCTCTTTCAGACGCGCTTCTTCCGCCTCCATCCGCCTGACCTGAAAAGACAGTCAGACCTCATCTGCGGGGCTTCCCGACAGGTGTGACGCCAAGCGACTCCGCCCAGCGCCTTTCTTTCCGTCACCTTTTCGGCCAACTGCTGATTGCTCTGACGCAGCAGCTGCTTCTCCTCCACCCACTTGACATTCTAGAAGAGACAAACGCGTGGACAGCTTTGGAATGTTGTGTCATTTTCATCCACAAATTCTTTGGTTGACTGGAAAATGACATTTGCTTTTCTCCGCATTTTCCCAGCCACGTTCGGGGGGGGGGGGGGGGGGGGTTGGTCCAGTAATGCCAGACGGATGAGTGACTGAAGAATGTAGCTATTTTGTCTGAGAAAAAGGTGTGCTCATTGATGAGCTTACCTGTCCTTGTTGCTTCAGCGCTGACTCCAGATCTGCTACTCTGCTTTGATAGTGACCCATTTCTACCATCAGCTTTTCTCTGGTCTGAAAGGAGGAGGAGAGAGGCTCCTCCTCCTCCTTTCAGACCAGAGAACACCCGAGGCTGGGTGAGAACGGGGAGGCTGCGACCCGGCCGGGGGTTGCGGGAAGGGGCGCCACCTTGATCTCCTTCTCGGCGTCGTAGTCCCCTTCGCTGGTCTGGGCTAGCAGAGCGTAGGCTCGTTGCAGCGCTTGATATTCTTGCGTCAGCTGGCGGTAGCGAAGCTCCGCCTCTTCATGCACACACCAATGCAACACAGCACTAGTACCAGAATCAGTCAGACCGGCGACAAAGCACCCGCGACGCAAAGACGAGTCCGATTCCAGGCTGAAGAGGAATGTTTGGTGCCAATACGCTGGCAGAAATGGCGGGCTACCTCTTCGGGTTCCGTGTCGGGGGTTCTGTCGGTGTGAAAAGACAAGGACGATCCGTCCGGGTCCACCAACACGTCTTCGTCGTAGCCGTAAAATGTTTCGATGACCTGCGGGCGCGGAAGCAAACATCTCTCTGAACAAACTGAAGCGACACCTCACGATGAATCGACGAGAGGAACGATAGCGAGAAAAAGGCCATTTCATCTTGCGCAACACCAAGCAGCCGCAAACAAACAGACTCACCTTGCAGGACCTCACGCTTTGTTCCTCCTCAGAGATTCTCGACGTCGGTATCGTAGCAGCAAATCTCTCTCCTGTCGACACAAATAATCCGCCTTTGAGATTCTTTGGATGCAAAGGGAACGAACGGCTCCGGCGCAGAAACAAACGCGACTCACAATGACATTTCTGACATGAGCTCCTGTCTCCAGAGCCTGAAAAACACGTCACCGGCGATGATTGGAGGGACGCTCGTCTTTTCCAAAAGTGACAACTACAGGGTGTGTCAGGGTTTTCCAGATTATCTTTATCGTATCATTGTGTTGCTTTGACTTTGACTGCGACCTGTAATAAATAATATTATTTATCCCTTATTTATCCCTATCGCTTATCCCTTCCTACACAAAGTCGTAAAACACCCCTTGCTATGTTTTGACTAGAGGTCAAGGGCTTCCTCTATTCAATCCACTCTTACACCCACCCTGTTTCTCTTAATTAAAATGCTCGTGCAGGAGCCGAGAGTCAGACTTCATTCGTACAACGGATGGACTCTCCACCTGCAGGTGTCCAAAAGAACTTACTTGTCTCCCGTGTGGTTCTTGCAAAATAAGTTGGAGCGAGCGCAACTCTAACAGGGTGCATTTTGCCACTAGCTGCCTACGGACAATGACGTCGCGCTCGCGGCTCATGGTTGACGGGCTGAGCAGCCGGGCAAGTCCGTCGTTTTCAGCGCACAGCGAGTGGCAAAGGCGCTGACAAAACGGGAGCTTTGAGCTGCTGAAAACGGCAAAACAAGTCTAAAGCGTGTTCAAACGCGTGCGCACAATGCTCCTGCTTGAAAGGTCGGAATTTAAGGGGCCAATTTTTTGGATGGCGGCCGCCGGCCAAGCTTTGGACGGAAAAGGTTTCCTGGCGACAGCGAGCGAGCGCGGCGCTGCCGTACGTGCACCGAGTCGCCTGCCTGAAGACCTTGGACAAGTCGTCGATGATGTGCCGCTGCTCCACAACTTGAAGGAACTCCGTTTCACCGTCCTGCTGGCCGCAACCGCGGTCCAGGTCATTGAGCGAACTAGGCCTTCTCTGTGGAACACAAATGCAGTGGACTCTGTTGGCACGCCGCCGTTGTCCGCGTCGACTTACCAAGCTTGCCATCTCCTCGTTCTCCTGGGTGACAAAGCGCACTTTGTTTTCAAGGCGACACAGCACCAGCGAGAGTTCTTCATTCTTCCTGCTCAGGCGTTTGTTTTTGTACAGGAGTGGCAGAAACTGGCTTTCTGTTTCTCTCAGTCGCTTTAGCTGCAAGCATGAAGTGCGGGATGTGAAAGACGCACAACACGCGGGCCAGAACGTATCCATTTCTTTTGCATCGGTTTGAACGGAATCGTGGCTTTGGCTCCCAATAAAAGACATCTACCAGGCAACCGACTCGCCGCGCCGCTCAACTAATAAGCAAGCGCAATGGGTGCCTCGCTGGATGGCGCGCATCAAACGTAGCGCAAACCTTCAAGCGTGCCGTCAATAAATTACCAGTTCATTGCGCTCTTCAGAAAGCAGGGCGTTTCGATCCTCCAGTTTCCTGATGACTGCGCTGAGCTCAGCGATTTTCAGATGAAACCGTCGCGTGTCCCGATCCTCCTGAGACTGAAAACGCCCCGCAACACACACACACAAGCACTCGTTCAAAGTTCAAAACTGTTTTTGTGCTACCTTCCTCCAGCAACGAACTAAGTCATGCGTACTGCAAGTGTGTGATGAGGTGGCTTACGCAATGAAGAGGATTGCTAGTAGCGGCGTTGACCCCACTTCCAGGGTAGTTTAGGCCCGCCCTTTGGGAATCCCTCAGGGCAGCGATCTGCTGCTCGGCAGCCTGAGTCTGCAGCTGAAGGCGGTGGACGTGGCCGGCCCCAGGGCTTCATCCAAAACACTAACCGCTCTGTCTTTCAGCTTGATCTCATCCGTCTGGATGTACAAACGGGGAGCGCTCAGGCAGGCGGGCAAACTCATTTGCCAGAATTGTGACAAAAACAAAGAGAGCAACCGGCCAATTTTTTTCTTGAATCGACTAGAACACCTTTGCTGTGACAAAAGCGAAGCGAGCAACCGGACATTTTCTTCTTGTGAAATAGAATAGAATAGAATGCCTTAGGTGTCATTGCACTGCAGGTATACAACGAAATTGGGAACATAGCCACGCACCGCGCATCTGATCAGTCCTACCAGTCGGCGGATCTCCCTCTCGCAGTCTCTCTTGGTTCGGCTCAGCTCCTCCCGATGCTGGTGATGAGCCGATCGGAGCTCGGCCGCTCGGGACTGCCAGGCCTGCTGGGCCGCTGCCAGGGCTTCTTCCGCGCTCCTGGTGGAGGCGACACCGCTCGGTCTCCCGACACCGCCGCGTCTCCTCCACCTCCGCCAGCAAAGCGCCCCCCCTCCTCACCTGAGCAGACATTGCGCCACACCGGGCCGTTGAGACCGCAACGGAGCGCCGCGACGCTTACTGGGGACAAGCTACACAATACGGTAGCGGCCGCATCGAAGCCCGACGTGGCGTGCGGATAGTCAGACACGGATAGAGCGGATCACCTTGTCCATGGAGCCGTCCCTCAGGCTGAGGACCAAGGCATTCAGTCGCTGGATCTCTCCATCTTTGATTTTGATCACTCTCATCAGCTCCATTTCATGCTGCCGCAGTAATGTCTCCCTGGTAATGGCTAACTCTTTCTGCTTCTCCTCATGGAGTTTGCTTTTGAGTTCCGTCATGGCGGCGGTGGCACGGTGGTGCTCCGCCCGCAGGTCCTGACTTCTCTCTCTCTCCAGACAGCTGACCTGACATGACTTAGACAAACTTTATTGTCATCTTGTCTGCACATGGTGCATACAAAACGAAATTCCGTTGCATACGTCTTACAACAAAGTAGTGATATTGCAGTTGAATAGAAGTAACATATCCTATGAAAATATATATATATACATATACTATATATATATATATATATATATATATATATATATATATATATATATATATTAAAAATAAGTATAAAGTGCAGCAGTGATAATTATGCAATAGTGCAAGTAGGCAAAACAGTATTCAAGAGTGTGCAGAGGAATGCTAAACCATGTATTAAACTTCTATTTAAAGGGTTTATACAAGTTCAGTAAAGTTGGTAGTGCGAGATAGTGCAAGATAGAGGTCCGTAGTGTCATAAAGTACAGTTCTGTGAATGTGTGATGCAGAGTTCAGTTTAGAGCTCAACAGTTCTAGTGTTCAACAGTCTGATGACAGCAGGGAAAAAGCTGTTGCAGAACCTGGTGGACCTGCAGCGGATGCTGCAAACCTCTTCCCAGAGGGCAGCAGGGAGAACAGTCCATGGTGGGGGTGTGATGGGTCATTGATGATGTTACGGGCACGGGACATGCAGCGCTGAGATGAAATGTCCTGAATGGAGGGAAGAGGAGCCCCTATGATCCTCTCTGCTGTCCTCACCACTCTCCTCACGTTCTTCCAATCGGAGGCGGTGCAGCCTCCACACCACACAGAGAGACAGCTTGTCAGAATGCTCTCTATGGTGCTCCTGTAGAACGTCCTCATGATGGGTGGGGGCAGGTGGGCTCTCCTCATCCTCCGCAGGAAGTACAAGCGCTTCTGTGCCCTCTTGACCAGTGCCGTAGTGTTCATAGTCCAGGTGAGGTCTTCTGTGATGTGGACCCCCAGGAATTTGGTGCTGCTGACCACCTCCACAGCTGAGCTGTTGATGATCAGTGGAGCGTGGTGAGGCTGTTTTTTCCTGAAGTCGACGATGATCTCCTTCATCTTCTCCTCATTCAGGATCAGGCTGTTTTCTCTGCACCAGCCCACCAGCTGCTCCACCTCCTCTCTGTAGTCCAGGTCGTTGTTGTCTCTGATGAGCCCCACCACCGTTGTGTCGTCTGCTGACTTCACGATGTGATTGGTGGTGAACCTGAGGACGCAGTCGTGTGTCATCAGGGTGCACAGCAGGGGGCTCAGGACGCAGCCCTGAAGGGAGCCTGTGCTGAGGGTGATGACATCAGAGGTGTTCTGTCCGACCCGGACTGACTGAGGTCTGTTGGTGAGGAAGTCTAGCAGCCAGTTGCGAAGGGGGGTGTTGAAGCCCAGGTGTTCCAATTTTCCTACCAGATGCTGTGGGATGATGGTGTTAAACGCTGAGCTGAAGTCCAGGAACAGCCTCCGCACATGGGTGTTCTTCTCCTCCAGGTGAGCCAGGCTCAGGTGAAGAACGGAGGAGATGGCTTCCTGAGTGGAGCGGTTTTGCCGGTCGGCAAACTGGAACGGGTCAAATAATAGGGGGAGTCTGGAAACGATGTGACCTTTAAGCAGCCTTTCGAAGCACTTCATCATAACCGGAGTCAGTGCAACAGGCCGGTAATCATTAAATGAGGTGATTTGAGGTTTCTTCGGCACCGGAATGATGGAGGCAGTCTTAAAGCACGCCGGCACTGTGGCTTGGCCCAGCGAGGTGTTAAAAATGTCTGTGATGACCCCAGCCAGATGACTTGCACATTCCCTGAACACACGCCCAGGAATGTTGTCCGGGCCAGGGGCCTTACAGGGGTTGACTCTCCTCAGGTTCTTCAACACATCGGCGGAGTCAAGGCAGAGTACCTCCTCTTCCTGATGGGGGACAGTTTTAACTGCTGGAGTGCCGTTTAGTGCCTCGAACCTCCCAAAGAAGTTATTTAGACCATTTAGAAAGTCAGCATCAACTACACCCACCGGGGGGGGGGGAGGGTGAGTTGTCGTCTGTAATCGCCCGTATGCCTTGCCACATACTCCTGATGTTTTTGACGTCGTGGAAACGATCCTGAAATTTTCGACTGCGGTCTCGCTTCGCTATTCTGATGGCACGGTTCAAGTTGGCTCTCGCTGTCCTCAGTGTCTCCTTGTCGCCAGACTTGAAGGCAGAGTTCCGCGCTCGTAGCGTTTGACGTACCTCCTCAGTCATCCAGGGTCGTTGGTTGCCCCGGGTGATGATATTCTTAGTGGTGCTGACGTCCTCGGTGCATTTGTTGATGTAGGCTGACACAGTCATGGCACACGCATGTCTAATCTACATCGGGAAAAGTGGGAGGGAGGGAGGCAGGCAGGGAGGCAGGCAGGGAGGCAGGCAGGGAGGCAGGCAGTGTCTGTCTGTTGAGGTTTTCACCTTGTTCTTCTCCTGCTGAAGTTCTAACTGGACGTCCATCAGTTTGTTTCTCAGCTCGTCATTGGCGGCCTGAAGGGCGTCCGTTCGCTCCGCCTTGGCCCGCCCTGCCGGAGCTCGTTTGGACATCTCTTACTCGAGTCTCGCCCGGTCGTCAGTCAGAGATCACAACATTTGTACCTGGAGAGCACAAACGCAGCGCTGTTTTCCACTGGCTTCGAACTCAACTTCAATCGGTACCGTAACTTACAACATCATAAACATAGAACTAGCTTGACTTATTCATTGAATAAATGCATTTGGTTCTTCAAAACTGCATCACGCAACATAGCGTGACCGAGACGGCCGTTATCCACCTGCGTGAAGTTATTTGGTGAAATGAATGAGATGTTTAAGACACCATCGTTCTGTCTCTATGTAGATGAAGGGAAATAATCGATTGCTGAAGGTCCAAAGGTGTTGTGATAAACAAATAAACATATTAGTGATTAGTGACATATTTGTGATAAACATATTAGGCAGGATAATCACATATGTTAACGTGACTGCCCACACTGTATTTATTTATGGTTATTTGTTAAATCGAGTACTGTTAGACATGAAATAGGAAGTGTTTAACATAAATGGAAGACGAAAGGGGTACTCACCATTGTAGCTCCTGCTGGTCAATGATACGAGCCTCTTCTTGCAGTGGAAAACATACAGCCAACAAACACCGTGGAACCTAAAGGAATGAAATTAAACATTAACATTTAGCCTAAACCAACATTCACAGATACAACGCAACGCAAACTACACAAACGTAAATCTTTTTAAACACAATGAGTTGTACTTACCGTGTACGCTCTAGACGGTCCACTTGCAAGCAGAAAATAAAGATATTTCTGTTGATAATCGTCGTGTTTGTATCCGGTGTCTCGCTCAAGGCCATTGCGCCCACAGATTTGAATTTTGGCGAGAGTTCAGCCTATTGACGTTATTTCCGCGGTGTAATACCCGCATATCTGAAACGGCAAAGTTAAGAGTAGAGTTAAATAAAGTTTTTAGTCAACGCAATAATTTACAACCGTTGACCAGTCGAAATAATCGTCGAAATTTGGCGTCTGTGGCTGGAAGCAGACGCCGAGTTCGACATTCCTCCCAAACGCCACACTCCCTCGCTTTTCAGGGCTAAAAAAAAACAGTTGTAATTACCTTGTACGCTCTAGACGGTCAAGTTGCAAGCTGAAAACAAAAATATTTGCCTTGTAAGTCATCGTGTTACTAACCGCTGTGTCTTGTTTGCCAGAATTGCCGCTTTCCTACTTCCTGTTGCAAGCCACGCCCACGGATTATAATTTTGCCGTGAGTTCCGCCTATTGACGTCATGTCCGCGTCACATGACTGCGACGTAATATTATCTAAAACTGTTTGTGCGGTATTGTGTTGTTCTGTGCGGTATTGTGTTATTCTGTGCGGCGTCGTGTTGTTCTGTGCGGCGTCGTGTTGTTCAGTGCGACGTCGTGTTGTTCAGTGCGGCATGGTGTTGTTCAGTGCGGCATGGTGTTGTTCAGTGCGGCATGGTGTTGTTCAGTGCGGCATAATGTTGTTCAGTGCGGCATAATGTTGTTCAGTGCGGCATGGTGTTGTTCAGTGCGGCATGGTGTTGTTCAGTGCGGCATGGTGTTGTTCAGTGCGGCATAATGTTGTTCAGTAAGCCATAATGTTGTTCAGTGCGGCATGGTGTTGTTCAGTGCGGGATGGTGTTGTTCAGTGCAGGATGGTGTTGTTCAGTGCGGCATGGTGTTGTTCAATGCGGCATGGTGTTGTTCAGTGCGGGATGGTGTTGTTCAGTGCAGGATGGTGTTGTTCAGTGCGGCATGGTGTTGTTCAATGCGGCATGGTGTTGTTCAGTGCGGCATGGTGTTGTTCAGTGCGGCATGGTGTTGTTCAGTGCGGCATGGTGTTGTTCAGTGCGGAATGGTGTTGTTCAGTGCGGCATGGTGTTGTTCAGTGTGGGATGGTGTTGTTCAGTGCGGGATCGTGTTGTTCAGTACGGGGTGGTGTTGTTCAGTGCAGGATGGTGTTGTTCAGTGCAGGATGGTGTTGTTCAGTGCGGCATGGTGTTGTTCAATGCAGGATCGTGTTGTTCAGTGCAGCATGGTGTTGTTCAGTGCAGCATGGTGTTGTTCAGTGCGGCATGGTGTTGTTCAATGCGGCATGGTGTTGTTCAGTGCGGGATGGTGTTGTTCAGTGCGGCATGGTGTTTTTCAGTGCGGCATAATGTTGTTCAGTGCAGCATGGTGTTGTTCAGTGCGTCATGGTGTTGTTCAGTGCGACATAATGTTGTTCAGTGCGGCATAATGTTGTTCAGTGCGGCATGGTGTTGTTCAGTGCGGCATGGTGTTGTTCAGTGCGGCATGGTGTTGTTCAGTGCGGCATGGTGTTGTTCAGTGCAGGATGGTGTTGTTCAGTGCAGGATGGTGTTGTTCAATGCGGCATGGTGTTGTTCAGTGCGGGATGGTGTTGTTCAGTGCAGGATGGTGTTGTTCAGTGCGGCATGGTGTTGTTCAGTGCGGCATGGTGTTGTTCAGTGCGGCATGGTGTTGTTCAGTGCGGCATGGTGTTGTTCAGTGCAGGATGGTGTTGTTCAATGCGGGATGGTGTTGTTCAGTGCGGGATGGTGTTGTTCAGTGCAGGATGGTGTTGTTCAGTGCGGCATGGTGTTGTTCAATGCGGCATGGTGTTGTTCAGTTCGGGATGGTGTTGTTCAGTGCGGCATGGTGTTGTTCAGTGCGGCATAATGTTTTTCAGTGCGGCATGTTGTTGTTCAGTGCGGCATGGTGTTGTTCAGTGCAGCATAATGTTGTTCAGTGCGGCATGGTGTTGTTCAGTGCGGAATGGTGTTGTTCAGTGCGGCATGGTGTTGTTCAGTGCGGCATGGTGTTGTTCAGTGTGGCATGGTGTTGTTCAGTGCGGCATGGTGTTGTTCAGTGCGGGATGGTGTTGTTCAGTGCGGCATGGTGTTTTTCAGTGCGGCATAATGTTGTTCAGTGCAGCATGGTGTTGTTCAGTGCGGCATGGTGTTGTTCAGTGCGACATAATGTTGTTCAGTGCGGCATAATGTTGTTCAGTGCGGGATGGTGTTGTTCATTGCGGCATGGTGTTGTTCAGTGCGGCATGGTGTTGTTCAGTGCGGCATGGTGTTGTTCAGTGCGGGATGGTGTTGTTCAGTGCAGGATGGTGTTGTTCAGTGCGGCATGGTGTTGTTCAATGCGGCATGGTGTTGTTCAGTTCGGGATGGTGTTGTTCAGTGCGGCATGGTGTTGTTCAGTGCGGCATAATGTTTTTCAGTGCGGCATGTTGTTGTTCAGTGCGGCATGGTGTTGTTCAGTGCAGCATAATGTTGTTCAGTGCGGCATGGTGTTGTTCAGTGCGGAATGGTGTTGTTCAGTGCGGCATGGTGTTGTTCAGTGCGGCATGGTGTTGTTCAGTGCGGCATGGTGTTGTTCAGTGCGGCATGGTGTTGTTCAGTGCGGGATGGTGTTCAATGCGGGATCGTGTTGTTCAGTGCGGCATGGTGTTGTTCAGTGCGGCATGGTGTTGTTCAGTGCGGCATGGTGTTGTTCATTTCGGCATAATGTTGTTCAGTGCGGCATAATGTTGTTTAGTGCGGCATGGTGTTGTTCAGTGCGGGATGGTGTTGTTCAGTGCGTTATAATGTTGTTCAGTGCGGCATGGTGTTGTTCAGTGCGGCATGGTGTTGTTCAGTGCGGCATGGTGTTGTTCAGTGCGGCATAATGTTGTTCAGTGCGGCATAATGTTGTTCAGTGCGGGATGGTGTTGTTCAGTGCGGGATGGTGTTGTTCAGTGCGGCATGGTGTTCAATGCGGAATGGTGTTGTTCAGTGCAGGATGGTGTTGTTCAGTGCGGCATGGTGTTGTTCAGTGCGGCATAATGTTGTTCAGTGCGGCATGGTGTTGTTCAGTGCGGCATGGTGTTGTTCAGTGCGGCATGGTGTTGTTCAGTGCGGCATGGTGTTGTTCAGTGCGGCATGGTGTTGTTCAGTGCGGCATGGTGTTGTTCAGTGCGGCATAATGTTGTTCAGTGCGGCATAATGTTGTTCAGTGCGGCATGGTGTTGTTCAGTGCGGGATGGTGTTGTTCAGTGCAGGATGGTGTTGTTCAGTGCGGCATGGTGTTCAGTGCGGGATGGTGTCTTTCAGTGCGGCATGGTGTCGTTCAGTGCGGCATGGTGTCTTTCAGTGCGGCATGGTGTCGTTCAGTGAGGCATGGTGTTGTTCAGTGCGGCATGGTGTTGTTTAGTGCGGCATGGTGTTGTTCAGTGCGGGATGGTGTTGTTCAGTGTGGCATGGTGTTCAGTGCGGCATGGTGTTGTTCAGTGCGGTATCGTGTTGTTCAGTGCGGTATCGTGTTTCTCAGTGCGGTATCGTGTTGTTCAGTGCAGTATCGTTGTGTTGTTCGTATTGTGTTGTGTTGTTCGTAATGTGTTGTGTTGTTCGTATTGTGTTGTGTTGTTCGTATTGTGTTGTGTTGTTCGTATTGTGTTGTGTTGTTCATATTGTGTTGTTCATATTGTGTTGAGTTGTTCGTATTGTGTTGTGTTGTTCGTATTGTGTTGCCTTTAACACTTAGCCTCTAACACTTAGCCTCTAACACTTAGCCTCTAGCATCTAGAAGGTAAATAAATAGGAAGGAAGGACTCACCGGTGACGTCTTCGCCCACGTCCAAGCGTTGTACTTTGTATTTTCATCCTTCTGACAGTGGAAAACATAGCCAACACACACCGTGGAACCTAAACGAATGAAAGAAAACTATCATTTGGCCACAACCAACATTCACAGATACAACACAATGTGACGTGCGGGGTTGAGGTTAAAGGTTGAGTGAAGGGCCCTTGTTTTAAACTACTTTTTTGAAAAGGATTGGGAACAAGTAAGACGTATTTAATTTATTTAATGGGAAGTAGTAAGAGCTATTGAATTTAATCTATGTATTATATTCTATTGTATTGTATTCTGTTGTATTCTTTTGGATTGTATTCACACTAACCCCACTAAAACTTCAGCCCACAAAAACTCGCCTCTGGCGCCTAGCCTCTGGCACTTAGCCTCTAACACTTAGCCTTTAACACTTAGCCTTTAACACTTAGCCTTTAACACTTAGCCTTTAACACTTAGCCTTTAACACTTAGCCTAGAAGGTGAATAAATAGGGTTAAAGGTTGAGTGAAGGGCCCTCGTTTTAAACTACTGTTTTGAAAAGGAGTGGGAACAAGTAAGACGTATTTAATTTATTTAATGGGAAGTAGTAAGACTTATTAAATTTATTTAATCTACTTTTCTTCCCAGGCAAAATTTGATGTGCTGCAATTCCAAATTTCCAAAGTGAATGAAGGAATGAAGTCCTTTAAATTATGATTTTGTATAAATACTAGGCATTAACACAAAATCGACGGCACAAAATGGGCAGACTTTACTTGTTTGAAAAGGACTGGTTACAAGACAGACTTTTTTAATTTATTTAATGGGAAGAAGACTTAGTTTAATTGATCTATTTTTGTTCCCTGGCAAAATTCGATTTGCTGCAATTCCAAATTTCCAAAGTGAATGAAGGCAAGAAGTCGTTTAAATTATGATTTTGTTTAAATACTAGGCATGGACACAAAATCTACGGCACAAAATGGGCAGACTTTACTTGTTTGAAGAGGACTGGTTACAAGACAGACTTTTCTGATTTATTTATTGGGAAGAAGACTTATTTAGTTTATTTAATCTATTTTTGTTCCCTGGCAAAATTGGATTTGCTGAAACTGTATTTTGCCAAATCTTGCCTTGAGACCTGATAGGAAGTATTAAACGCTTAGTTAAATCAATACAAGTTGGTAGTAAGAGCGAGTAATGTTGGTTGAACCGATGAATGAAGGTTGAAAGCAATTTAAATTATGACTTTGTATAAATACTAGATATTAACAGAACATCTACTGCGCGAAATGGGCAGAGTTTACTTGTTTGAGAAGGAGTGGCTTATTCAAAACTAAGATTTATTTAATCTGTTTGTTCCCAGGCAAAATTGGATGTGATGCAATTCCAAATTTCACCACATGACGGTGCCCAATTTCGACTTCATAGGACATATTAAACACTTAGCTTGTTATTATGTTCAAGGTAATCAGATTTGTTTATTATTCTAATGGCCTCTTCAAAACTATTCTGGATTACTACTTTGGATCTATTCTACATTACTTGGCAACAACATACTCTGTAACAGATTAGGCAGTATAATCATATATGTTAACTTGAGAGTGCCCACACTCAATCTACTTATCGTGATGTGTTAAATCAATTACTGTTAGACATTATTTGTCTGATAATCTACCAAATCTTTGAATTGAAGAATTTGTGATTTAATTAATAGCTTGTTGTTATGTTCAGGGTAATCAGACTTGTATATAATTCTAATGGCCTTCTTTTGAAAACTATTCTGAATTACAACTTTGGATCTTATATTACTTTGCAACAATCTACTCGGTGACAGATTAGGCAGTATAATCACATATGTTAACTTCAGTGCCCACACTGTATTTATTTATGGTTATTTGTTAAATCAAGTACTGTTAGACATGAAATAGGAAGTGTTTAACATAAATGTAATGGCTACTCACCATTGTAGCTCGCTCCTGGTCAATGATACGAGCCTCTTCTTGCAGTGGAAAACTTGCAGCCAACAAACACCGTGGAACCTAAAGGAATGAAATTAAACATTAACATTTCGCCTCGACCAATTTTCACACGTACAACGCAACGCGGCTACACTTCTGCTATTACAAACGTAAATCTCCTTAAACACAATGAGTGTTACTTACCGTGTACGCTCTAGGCAAAATTGGATGTGATGCAATTCCAAATCTATCTGAAACGGCAGTTAAAAGTAGAGTTACATCAAGTTTTCTTTTTTAATCAACACAATCATTTACAACCGTTGACCAGAAAGAATCGTCGAAATTCGACGTCCCCCACAAACGCCACGCTCACTCGCTTTTCAGGGCAACAAAAGTACTTCTTTTTAAAAACGATGAGTTGTACTTACCGTGTACGCTCTGGACGGTCCAGTTGCAAGCAGAAAATAAAAATATTTCTCTTGTTAGTCGTATGTTACCATCCGCTGTGTCTTTGTCAACATCGCCGCCGTTTTCCTACTTCCTGCTGCGAGCCACGCCCACGGATTTAAATTTGGGCGGAAGCTCTTTCCATTGGCGTCGTTTTCGCGTATAGCAAATCCGATTGGTTGGGAAGGGGGCACGGTTATGCAGCCGAGGGGTCCTGTGATCGGTGGGATGTAAAGTAGGCGTCGACGTCACGTCCGCGTCACGTGACCACGACGTGGCAGACGTCATATAGCAACCGCTGTTTTGTTTAGTAGACTTACAGTTGTTATGCATTGACATAATGGCGCACACACCAAATAGATTTAAATAAATTAAATAATTCTTCTGCCCACTCTCTTTTAAACAAGTTAACTCTCCCCGCGGATTTGAATTCCGGCGAAAGTTACGCCCATCGACGTCACGTATGTCACGTGACCACGACGTGGCAGATGTCATATAGCAACCGCTGTTTTGTTTAGTAGATTTACAGTTGTTATGCATTGGCATAATGGTGTGCACTCAAAATAGATTTAAATAAATTAAATATTTCTTCTGCCCACTCCCTTTTAAACAAGTTAACTCTGCCCACGTCCATTGACGTCTTGTCTGCGTCACGTGACCACGACGTAGCGACGTCATATAGTAACCGCTGTTTTGATCAGTAGACTTACAGTTATTATGCGTTGACATAATGGCGCACTGGTTAGCATGGCCACCTCTTAAGCATGATGTTGCGGGTTCGACGCCTGATCAATGTTAGCATGGAGTGAGCTGAAGTGCATGGCGCTGAAGATTTGAATCTTTGAAATGCGCTGAGGTGTGACATATCAGGCAGAATGGTTTGCCATCACGTTCAACAAAAAATAGAAACTTTCCCACTCTGATTAAAACGTCCTGTGTTCATCTACGTATTTTCGTTTTGCTGTGCATCTTTTCCCTGCCATTTCGAGAGCCCAATTGACACTCATAGTTTAAAGAAATGTGTTTGCCCATCCTACTTTGTGGAATTTCACCACATGCGCTTTTGACCAAAATACCAAATTGAACTCAAGTGAAGCCAACACGCACAACCCCCCCCCCCACACACACACACACAAATGTTGATATGAACATAAAAGAGCCGCATGCGGTTCGGGAGTTGCGGCTTGGCCAAACCTGTACTATACAACTTTATTTGTATAAAATTTTCACAACAGCTGTCACACAAACAAAGCGGGAAAAACCGAAGACGTGCGTGTTCCGCCCACGCTGGATTTATTTGCACCTTTGAAAAGACACCGTATTGTGATGTGGCAAAGAGTACTTTTGGGCATCTGAGACGGAAGGATGTCCAAAGCATCACGTCACCTGCTCTGGTAGGCATGGTGGTGGGACGTTGAGGTCAACCGCTTTGGGGTTGGCTGAATCTTTGATCGCAGGATGCCACACACTTGAAGACAGAAGCAGAAAAGCAGAGCTAAATGCAAAATGTACTCACCGGTGACTCCAATTTTTTTCCCCCCTGAAGAAACAGCTGGACGGGTGGCCCCGGCTGGCCAGTGGGACTCTTGTTATTCTGACCCTTTTTAGTGCGCGTTTGGGGCAACAACCGTTTTTTGTGGCGCTCTCTTCTGGTTCAAAAGTGCCCTGCATGTGAATTTGCTTTTCCTGCCTTCTGATTGGATGAGCGCCGGTGTGACGCGGTGCCTCTGTCACCGTGGCGGGGGGTATACGTTGGCATCGGAGCGTCTGCCAACGTCTGAGACCGGCTGGCAGTGTATCGGAGGTGTCGAGTGCGGTGCCGCTGGAGCTCACTCACCAGCTGGTGTTAGGGCCACAGAATGAAGGCCAAGGAGAAGAATAGAAAGAGAAACAGAAACTTCTCCTCCAATTGTTTGATTTGTCTCTTCTGAGCTTCGATGAATTCTTTCAGCTCTTTGTTCCTCTAGGACGGACAAATGGAAAGTGGCATTCAAAAGCCAGTAAGCGTGCAAGTAAGTGCCGGGCTGGCTTTGGGCCCTTACCTGTTGCGCGCTGTGCAGCAGATCCATTCTCTCTTGGAGGATGCAAGCGTCGCGCTCCCTCAACTCGCACATCAGGGCTCGCTTCCATTGGTCCACGGCGCTCCTAAGCTCTTCTCTCTGATCCGCCGTCAGCACGTCATTCACGCCAGCGTGGCTGGCTTTTTCGCCGTCCGTGGCGGGGCAGTCCCGCTGCGGTAGCGCCTCGTACAACATGGCCTCCAGCTCCAGGATCCTCTGGGCCGCAATCCTCGTCCATCAGTGGTCCGGCGGGAGATTTGAGGGCGGCTTACCTTATGAGCCTGGTCCATGGAACACTTCCTGAAGTCCAACTCTTCATCCAGGTAGCCCTTCTGCTTGCAGAACATATCCTAGCACAGCTCAAGGTCAGAATTGTTGGGGCACATTGCCGGAGTTCCCCTTGGCTGATGTCGCGTGTCTGTCTACCTTCTCACTTTCAATGTCCAACATCTTCTGTTGAAGTGCTGACTTGGTCACTTTGATGTATTCTAACCACTGAGGAAAGGCTGCTGTCACATAAGCAGAATGCGAGAGCGTGCGTCGACGTGCGCGTTACCTTCTCGGCTAGGGTGAGAAGGGTCCTGGCGTGAATCACGACCACCTGCTCCTCGTTGGTGAGATTCTGCAAGAGCCCAAAGGCACAGCGTCAACAAGCTTCTTTCAGCGCAAAGCCTTCCAAAAGTCACATTTGAGCCGCCGAGTCTCGTGGAGTGCGAACATAAGGAGTTCGACATACACTTACGGCGTTATAGCCCAGGATGTCCAGCTTCTTCATCAGATCACTGATGACGATGTCCGGGGGAAAGGCGCAAGGAGCAATGTAAGGTGTTCTGGGACCTCGGGTTAAGGTTAGGGTTGCGAGGGACGCCTTACGTACGCTCACGCCCTCGGCCTCGCAGTAGATCTGCAAAGGGCTGAGGCCGTCTGGGAAACGGACTTGCAGAAACTTCAAGACGGGGGAGCGCCACTCCCTCTCCTGAAAGGCAGAGGCATGCATCCGTCCGTCCGTCCGTCCGTCACATCTCTGGCCTCAACACGCTTGTGCGAGTCTTCCCACCTCCAGCTCCAGGATGCGGAACTCAAGCAGTTCGTTTTGGTCTCGGATATCCTGGATGTGCTCTTTCAGACGCGCTTCTTCCGCCTCCATCCGCCTGACCTGAAAAGACAGTCAGACCTCATCTGCGGGGCTTCCCGACAGGTGTGACGCCAAGCGACTCCGCCCAGCGCCTTTCTTTCCGTCACCTTTTCGGCCAACTGCTGATTGCTCTGACGCAGCAGCTGCTTCTCCTCCACCCACTTGACATTCGAGAAGAGACAAACGCGTGGACAGCTTTGGAATGTTGTGTCATTTTCATCCACAAATTCTTTGGTTGACTGGAAAATGACATTTGCTTTTCTCCGCATTTTCCCAGCCACGTTCGGGGGGGGGGGGGGTTGGTCCAGTAATGCCAGACGGATGAGTGACTGAAGAATGTAGCTATTTTGTCTGAGAAAAAGGTGTGCTCATTGATGAGCTTACCTGTCCTTGTTGCTTCAGCGCTGACTCCAGATCTGCTACTCTGCTTTGATAGTGACCCATTTCTACCATCAGCTTTTCTCTGGTCTGAAAGGAGGAGGAGGGAGGCTCCTCCTCCTCCTTTCAGACCAGAGAACACCCGAGGCTGGGTGAGAACGGGGAGGCTGCGACCCGGCCGGGGGTTGCGGGAAGGGGCGCCACCTTGATCTCCTTCTCGGCGTCGTAGTCCCCTTCGCTGGTCTGGGCTAGCAGAGCGTAGGCTCGTTGCAGCGCTTGATATTCTTGCGTCAGCTGGCGGTAGCAAAGCTCCGCCTCTTCATGCACACACCAATGCAACACAGCACTAGTACCAGAATCAGTCAGACCGGCGACAAAGCACCCGCGACGCAAAGACGAGTCCGATTCCAGGCTGAAGAGGAATGTTTGGTGCCAATACGCTGGCAGAAATGGCGGGCTACCTCTTCGGGTTTCGTGTCTGGGGTTCTGTCGGTGTGAAAAGACAAGGACGATCCGTCCGGGTCCACCAACACGTCTTCGTCGTAGCCGTAAAATGTTTCGATGACCTGCGGGCGCGGAAGCAAACATCTCTCTGAACAAACTGAAGCGACACCTCACGATGAATCGACGAGAGGAACTATAGCGAGAAAAAGGCCATTTCATCTTGCGCAACACCAAGCAGCCGCAAACAAACAGACTCACCTTGCAGGACCTCACGCTTTGTTCCTCCTCAGAGATTCTCGACGTCGGTATCGTAGCAGCAAATCTCTCTCCTGTCGACACAAATAATCCGCCTTTGAGATTCTTTGGATGCAAAGGGAACGAACGGCTCCGGCGCAGAAACAAACGCGACTCACAATGACATTTCTGACATGAGCTCCTGTCTCCAGAGCCTGAAAAACACGTCACCGGCGATGATTGGAGGGACGCTCGTCTTTTCCAAAAGTGACAACTACAGGGTGTGTCAGGGTTTTCCAGATTATCTTTATCGTATCATTGTGTTGCTTTGACTTTGACTGCGACCTGTAATAAATAATATTATTTATCCCTTATTTATCCCTATCGCTTATCCCTTCCTACACAAAGTCGTAAAACACCCCTTGCTATGTTTTGACTAGAGGTCAAGGGCTTCCTCTATTCAATCCACTCTTACACCCACCCTGTTTCTCTTAATTAAAATGCTCGTGCAGGAGCCGAGAGTCAGACTTCATTCGTACAACGGATGGACTCTCCACCTGCAGGTGTCCAAAAGAACTTACTTGTCTCCCGTGTGGTTCTTGCAAAATAAGTTGGAGCGAGCGCAACTCTAACAGGGTGCATTTTGCCACTAGCTGCCTACGGACAATGACGTCGCGCTCGCGGCTCATGGTTGACGGGCTGAGCAGCCGGGCAAGTCCGTCGTTTTCAGCGCACAGCGAGTGGCAAAGGCGCTGACAAAACGGGAGCTTTGAGCTGCTGAAAACGGCAAAACAAGTCTAAAGCGTGTTCAAACGCGTGCGCACAATGCTCCTGCTTGAAAGGTCGGAATTTAAGGGGCCAATTTTTTGGATGGCGGCCGCCGGCCAAGCTTTGGACGGAAAAGGTTTCCTGGCGACAGCGAGCGAGCGCGGCGCTGCCGTACGTGCACCGAGTCGCCTGCCTGAAGACCTTGGACAAGTCGTCGATGATGTGCCGCTGCTCCACAACTTGAAGGAACTCCATTTCACCGTCCTGCTGGCCGCAACCGCGGTCCAGGTCATTGAGCGAACTAGGCCTTCTCTGTGGAACACAAATGCAGTGGACTCTGTTGGCACGCCGCCGTTGTCCGCGTCGACTTACCAAGCTTGCCATCTCCTCGTTCTCCTGGGTGACAAAGCGCACTTTGTTTTCAAGGCGACACAGCACCAGCGAGAGTTCTTCATTCTTCCTGCTCAGGCGTTTGTTTTTGTACAGGAGTGGCAGAAACTGGCTTTCTGTTTCTCTCAGTCGCTTTAGCTGCAAGCATGAAGTGCGGGATGTGAAAGACGCACAACACGCGGGCCAGAACGTATCCATTCCTTTTGCATCGGTTTGAACGGAATCGTGGCTTTGGCTCCCAATAAAAGACATCTACCAGGCAACCGACTCGCCGCGCCGCTCAACTAATAAGCAAGCGCAATGGGTGCCTCGCTGGATGGCGCGCATCAAACGTAGCGCAAACCTTCAAGCGTGCCGTCAATAAATTACCAGTTCATTGCGCTCTTCAGAAAGCAGGGCGTTTCGATCCTCCAGTTTCCTGATGACTGCGCTGAGCTCAGCGATTTTCAGATGAAACCGTCGCGTGTCCCGATCCTCCTGAGACTGAAAACGCCCCGCAACACACACACACAAGCACTCGTTCAAAGTTCAAAACTGTTTTTGTGCTACCTTCCTCCAGCAACGAACTAAGTCATGCGTACTGCAAGTGTGTGATGAGGTGGCTTACGCAATGAAGAGGATTGCTAGTAGCGGCGTTGACCCCACTTCCAGGGTAGTTTAGGCCCGCCCTTTGGGAATCCCTCAGGGCAGCGATCTGCTGCTCGGCAGCCTGAGTCTGCAGCTGAAGGCGGTGGACGTGGCCGGCCCCAGGGCTTCATCCAAAACACTAACCGCTCTGTCTTTCAGCTTGATCTCATCCGTCTGGATGTACAAACGGGGAGCGCTCAGGCAGGCGGGCAAACTCATTTGCCAGAATTGTGACAAAAACAAAGAGAGCAACCGGCCAATTTTTTTCTTGAATCGACTAGAACACCTTTGCTGTGACAAAAGCGAAGCGAGCAACCGGACATTTTCTTCTTGTGAAATAGAATAGAATAGAATGCCTTAGGTGTCATTGCACTGCAGGTATACAACGAAATTGGGAACATAGCCACGCACCGCGCATCTGATCAGTCCTACCAGTCGGCGGATCTCCCTCTCGCAGTCTCTCTTGGTTCGGCTCAGCTCCTCCCGATGCTGGTGATGAGCCGATCGGAGCTCGGCCGCTCGGGACTGCCAGGCCTGCTGGGCCGCTGCCAGGGCTTCTTCCGCGCTCCTGGTGGAGGCGACACCGCTCGGTCTCCCGACACCGCCGCGTCTCCTCCACCTCCGCCAGCAAAGCGCCCCCCCTCCTCACCTGAGCAGACATTGCGCCACACCGGGCCGTTGAGACCGCAACGGAGCGCCGCGACGCTTACTGGGGACAAGCTACACAATACGGTAGCGGCCGCATCGAAGCCCGACGTGGCGTGCGGATAGTCAGACACGGATAGAGCGGATCACCTTGTCCATGGAGCCGTCCCTCAGGCTGAGGACCAAGGCATTCAGTCGCTGGATCTCTCCATCTTTGATTTTGATCACTCTCATCAGCTCCATTTCATGCTGCCGCAGTAATGTCTCCCTGGTAATGGCTAACTCTTTCTGCTTCTCCTCATGGAGTTTGCTTTTGAGTTCCGTCATGGCGGCGGTGGCACGGTGGTGCTCCGCCCGCAGGTCCTGACTTCTCTCTCTCTCCAGACAGCTGACCTGACATGACTTAGACTTAGACTTAGACAAACTTTATTGTCATCTTGTCTGCACATGGTGCATACAAAACGAAATTCCGTTGCATACGTCTTACAACAAAGTAGTGATATTGCAGTTGAATAGAAGTAACATATCCTATGAAAATATATATATATATATACATATACTATATATATATATATATATATATATATATATATATATATATATTAAAAATAAGTATAAAGTGCAGCAGTGATAATTATGCAATAGTGCAAGTAGGCAAAACAGTATTCAAGAGTGTGCAGAGGAATGCTAAACCATGTATTAAACTTCTATTTAAAGGGTTTATACAAGTTCAGTAAAGTTGGTAGTGCGAGATAGTGCAAGATAGAGGTCCGTAGTGTCATAAAGTACAGTTCTGTGAATGTGTGATGCAGAGTTCAGTTTAGAGCTCAACAGTTCTAGTGTTCAACAGTCTGATGACAGCAGGGAAAAAGCTGTTGCAGAACCTGGTGGACCTGCAGCGGATGCTGCAAACCTCTTCCCAGAGGGCAGCAGGGAGAACAGTCCATGGTGGGGGTGTGATGGGTCATTGATGATGTTACGGGCACGGGACATGCAGCGCTGAGATGAAATGTCCTGAATGGAGGGAAGAGGAGCCCCTATGATCCTCTCTGCTGTCCTCACCACTCTCCTCACGTTCTTCCAATCGGAGGCGGTGCAGCCTCCACACCACACAGAGAGACAGCTTGTCAGAATGCTCTCTATGGTGCTCCTGTAGAACGTCCTCATGATGGGTGGGGGCAGGTGGGCTCTCCTCATCCTCCGCAGGAAGTACAAGCGCTTCTGTGCCCTCTTGACCAGTGCCGTAGTGTTCATAGTCCAGGTGAGGTCTTCTGTGATGTGGACCCCCAGGAATTTGGTGCTGCTGACCACCTCCACAGCTGAGCTGTTGATGATCAGTGGAGCGTGGTGAGGCTGTTTTTTCCTGAAGTCGACGATGATCTCCTTCATCTTCTCCTCATTCAGGATCAGGCTGTTTTCTCTGCACCAGCCCACCAGCTGCTCCACCTCCTCTCTGTAGTCCAGGTCGTTGTTGTCTCTGATGAGCCCCACCACCGTTGTGTCGTCTGCTGACTTCACGATGTGATTGGTGGTGAACCTGAGGACGCAGTCGTGTGTCATCAGGGTGCACAGCAGGGGGCTCAGGACGCAGCCCTGAAGGGAGCCTGTGCTGAGGGTGATGACATCAGAGGTGTTCTGTCCGACCCGGACTGACTGAGGTCTGTTGGTGAGGAAGTCTAGCAGCCAGTTGCGAAGGGGGGTGTTGAAGCCCAGGTGTTCCAATTTTCCTACCAGATGCTGTGGGATGATGGTGTTAAACGCTGAGCTGAAGTCCAGGAACAGCCTCCGCACATGGGTGTTCTTCTCCTCCAGGTGAGCCAGGCTCAGGTGAAGAACGGAGGAGATGGCTTCCTGAGTGGAGCGGTTTTGCCGGTCGGCAAACTGGAACGGGTCAAATAATAGGGGGAGTCTGGAAACGATGTGACCTTTAAGCAGCCTTTCGAAGCACTTCATCATAACCGGAGTCAGTGCAACAGGCCGGTAATCATTAAATGAGGTGATTTGAGGTTTCTTCGGCACCGGAATGATGGAGGCAGTCTTAAAGCACGCCGGCACTGTGGCTTGGCCCAGCGAGGTGTTAAAAATGTCTGTGATGACCCCAGCCAGATGACTTGCACATTCCCTGAACACACGCCCAGGAATGTTGTCCGGGCCAGGGGCCTTACAGGGGTTGACTCTCCTCAGGGTCTTCAACACATCGGCGGAGTCAAGGCAGAGTACCTCCTCTTCCTGATGGGGGACAGTTTTAACTGCTGGAGTGCCGTTTAGTGCCTCGAACCTCCCAAAGAAGTTATTTAGACCATTTAGAAAGTCAGCATCAACTACACCCACCGGGGGGGGGGAGGGTGAGTTGTCGTCTGTAATCGCCCGTATGCCTTGCCACATACTCCTGATGTTTTTGACGTCGTGGAAACGATCCTGAAATTTTCGACTGCGGTCTCGCTTCGCTATCCTGATGGCACGGTTCAAGTTGGCTCTCGCTGTCCTCAGTGTCTCCTTGTCGCCAGACTTGAAGGCAGAGTTCCGCGCTCGTAGCGTTTGACGTACCTCCTCAGTCATCCAGGGTCGTTGGTTGCCCCGGGTGATGATATTCTTAGTGGTGCTGACGTCCTCGGTGCATTTGTTGATGTAGGCTGACACAGTCATGGCACACGCATGTCTAATCTACATCGGGAAAACTGGGAGGGAGGGAGGCAGGCAGGGAGGCAGGCAGGGAGGCAGGCAGGGAGGCAGGCAGTGTCTGTCTGTTGAGGTTTTCACCTTGTTCTTCTCCTGCTGAAGTTCTAACTGGACGTCCATCAGTTTGGTTCTCAGCTCGTCATTGGCGGCCTGAAGGGCGTCCGTTCGCTCCGCCTTGGCCCGCCCTGCCGGAGCTCGTTTGGACATCTCTTACTCGAGTCTCGCCCGGTCGTCAGTCAGAGATCACAACATTTGTACCTGGAGAGCACAAACGCAGCGCTGTTTTCCACTGGCTTCGAACTCAACTTCAATCGGTACCGTAACTTACAACATCATAAACATAGAACTAGCTTGACTTATTCATTGAATAAATGCATTTGGTTCTTCAAAACTGCATCACGCAACATAGCGTGACCGAGACGGCCGTTATCCACCTGCGTGAAGTTATTTGGTGAAATGAATGAGATGTTTAAGACACCATCGTTCTGTCTCTATGTAGATGAAGGGAAATAATCGATTGCTGAAGGTCCAAAGGTGTTGTGATAAACAAATAAACATATTAGTGATTAGTGACATATTTGTGATAAACATATTAGGCAGGATAATCACATATGTTAACGTGACTGCCCACACTGTATTTATTTATGGTTATTTGTTAAATCGAGTACTGTTAGACATGAAATAGGAAGTGTTTAACATAAATGGAAGACGAAAGGGGTACTCACCATTGTAGCTCCTGCTGGTCAATGATACGAGCCTCTTCTTGCAGTGGAAAACATACAGCCAACAAACACCGTGGAACCTAAAGGAATGAAATTAAACATTAACATTTAGCCTAAACCAACATTCACAGATACAACGCAACGCAAACTACATAAACGTAAATCTTTTTAAACACAATGAGTTGTACTTACCGTGTACGCTCTAGACGGTCCACTTGCAAGCAGAAAATAAAGATATTTCTGTTGATAATCGTCGTGTTTGTATCCGGTGTCTCGCTCAAGGCCATTGCGCCCACAGATTTGAATTTTGGCGAGAGTTCAGCCTATTGACGTCATTTCCGCGGTGTAATACCCGCATATCTGAAACGGCAAAGTTAAGAGTAGAGTTAAATACAGTTTTTAGTCAACGCAATAATTTACAACCGTTGACCAGTCGAAATAATCGTCGAAATTTGGCGTCTGTGGCTGGAAGCAGACGCCGAGTTCGACATTCCTCCCAAACGCCACACTCCCTCGCTTTTCAGGGCTAAAAAAAAACAGTTGTAATTACCTTGTACGCTCTAGACGGTCAAGTTGCAAGCTGAAAACAAAAATATTTGCCTTGTAAGTCATCGTGTTACTAACCGCTGTGTCTTGTTTGCCAGAATTGCCGCTTTCCTACTTCCTGTTGCAAGCCACGCCCACGGATTATAATTTTGCCGTGAGTTCCGCCTATTGACGTCATGTCCGCGTCACATGACTGCGACGTAATATTATCTAAAACTGTTTGTGCGGTATTGTGTTGTTCTGTGCGGTATTGTGTTATTCTGTGCGGCGTCGTGTTGTTCTGTGCGGCGTCGTGTTGTTCAGTGCGACGTCGTGTTGTTCAGTGCGGCATGGTGTTGTTCAGTGCGGCATGGTGTTGTTCAGTGCGGCATGGTGTTGTTCAGTGCGGCATAATGTTGTTCAGTGCGGCATAATGTTGTTCAGTGCGGCATGGTGTTGTTCAGTGCGGCATGGTGTTGTTCAGTGCGGCATGGTGTTGTTCAGTGCGGCATAATGTTGTTCAGTAGGCCATAATGTTGTTCAGTGCGGCATGGTGTTGTTCAGTGCGGGATGGTGTTGTTCAGTGCAGGATGGTGTTGTTCAGTGCGGCATGGTGTTGTTCAATGCGGCATGGTGTTGTTCAGTGCGGGATGGTGTTGTTCAGTGCAGGATGGTGTTGTTCAGTGCGGCATGGTGTTGTTCAATGCGGCATGGTGTTGTTCAGTGCGGCATGGTGTTGTTCAGTGCGGCATGGTGTTGTTCAGTGCGGCATGGTGTTGTTCAGTGCGGAATGGTGTTGTTCAGTGCGGCATGGTGTTGTTCAGTGTGGGATGGTGTTGTTCAATGCGGGATCGTGTTGTTCAGTACGGGGTGGTGTTGTTCAGTGCAGGATGGTGTTGTTCAGTGCAGGATGGTGTTGTTCAGTGCGGCATGGTGTTGTTCAATGCAGGATCGTGTTGTTCAGTGCAGCATGGTGTTGTTCAGTGCAGCATGGTGTTGTTCAGTGCGGCATGGTGTTGTTCAATGCGGCATGGTGTTGTTCAGTGCGGGATGGTGTTGTTCAGTGCGGCATGGTGTTTTTCAGTGCGGCATAATGTTGTTCAGTGCAGCATGGTGTTGTTCAGTGCGGCATGGTGTTGTTCAGTGCGACATAATGTTGTTCAGTGCGGCATAATGTTGTTCAGTGCGGCATGGTGTTGTTCAGTGCGGCATGGTGTTGTTCAGTGCGGCATGGTGTTGTTCAGTGCGGCATGGTGTTGTTCAGTGCAGGATGGTGTTGTTCAGTGCAGGATGGTGTTGTTCAATGCGGCATGGTGTTGTTCAGTGCGGGATGGTGTTGTTCAGTGCAGGATGGTGTTGTTCAGTGCGGCATGGTGTTGTTCAGTGCGGAATGGTGTTGTTCAGTGCGGCATGGTGTTGTTCAGTGCGGCATGGTGTTGTTCAGTGCGGCATGGTGTTGTTCAGTGCGGCATGGTGTTGTTCAGTGCAGGATGGTGTTGTTCAATGCGGGATGGTGTTGTTCAGTGCGGGATGGTGTTGTTCAGTGCGGGATGGTGTTGTTCAGTGCAGGATGGTGTTGTTCAGTGCGGCATGGTGTTGTTCAATGCGGCATGGTGTTGTTCAGTGCAGGATGGTGTTGTTCAGTGCGGCATGGTGTTGTTCAATGCGGCATGGTGTTGTTCAATGCGGCATGGTGTTGTTCAGTGCGGCATGGTGTTGTTCAGTGCGGCATGGTGTTGTTCAGTGCAGCGTAATGTTGTTCAGTGCGGCATGGTGTTGTTCAGTGCGGAATGGTGTTGTTCAGTGCGGCATGGTGTTGTTCAGTGCGGGATGGTGTTGTTCAGTGCGGCATGGTGTTGCTCAGTGCGGCATGGTGTTGTTCAGTGCGGCATGGTGTTGTTCAGTGCGGCATGGTGTTGTTCAGTGCGGCATAATGTTGTTCAGTGCGCCATAATGTTGTTCAGTGCGGCATGGTGTTGTTCAGTGCGGGATGGTGTTGTTCAGTGCAGGATGGTGTTGTTCAGTGCGGCATGGTGTTGTTCAATGCGGGATCGTGTTGTTCAGTGCGGCATGGTGTTGTTCAGTGCGGCATGGTGTTGTTCAGTGCGGCATGGTGTTGTTCAGTGCGGCATGGTGTTGTTCAGTGCGGCATAATGTTGTTCAGTGCGGCATAATGTTGTTCAGTGCGGCATAATGTTGTTCAGTGCGGCATAATGTTGTTCAGTGCGGCATAATGTTGTTCAGTGCGGCATAATGTTGTTCAGTGCGGGATGGTGTTGTTCATTGCGGCATGGTGTTGTTCAGTGCGGCATGGTGTTGTTCAGTGCGGCATGGTGTTGTTCAGTGCGGGATGGTGTTGTTCAGTGCAGGATGGTGTTGTTCAGTGCGGCATGGTGTTGTTCAATGCGGCATGGTGTTGTTCAGTTCGGGATGGTGTTGTTCAGTGCGGCATGGTGTTGTTCAGTGCGGCATAATGTTTTTCAGTGCGGCATGTTGTTGTTCAGTGCGGCATGGTGTTGTTCAGTGCAGCATAATGTTGTTCAGTGCGGCATGGTGTTGTTCAGTGCGGAATGGTGTTGTTCAGTGCGGCATGGTGTTGTTCAGTGCGGCATGGTGTTGTTCAGTGCGGCATGGTGTTGTTCAGTGCGGCATGGTGTTGTTCAGTGCGGCATGGTGTTGTTCAGTGCGGGATGGTGTTCAATGCGGGATCGTGTTGTTCAGTGCGGCATGGTGTTGTTCAGTGCGGCATGGTGTTGTTCAGTGCGGCATGGTGTTGTTTAGTGCGGCATGGTGTTGTTCATTTCGGCATAATGTTGTTCAGTGCAGCATAATGTTGTTTAGTGCGGCATGGTGTTGTTCAGTGCGGGATGGTGTTGTTCAGTGCGTTATAATGTTGTTCAGTGCGGCATGGTGTTGTTCAGTGCGGCATGGTGTTGTTCAGTGCGGCATGGTGTTGTTCAGTGCGGCATAATGTTGTTCAGTGCGGCATAATGTTGTTCAGTGCGGGATGGTGTTGTTCAGTGCGGGATGGTGTTGTTCAGTGCGGCATGGTGTTCAATGCGGAATGGTGTTGTTCAGTGCAGGATGGTGTTGTTCAGTGCGGCATGGTGTTGTTCAGTGCGGCATAATGTTGTTCAGTGCGGCATGGTGTTGTTCAGTGCGGCATGGTGTTGTTCAGTGCGGCATGGTGTTGTTCAGTGCGGCATGGTGTTGTTCAGTGCGGCATGGGGTTGTTCAGTGCGGCATGGTGTTGTTCAGTGCGGCATGGTGTTGTTCAGTGCGGCATAATGTTCAGTGCGGCATAATGTTGTTCAGTGCGGCATAATGTTGTTCAGTGCGGCATGGTGTTGTTCAGTGCGGGATGGTGTTGTTCAGTGCAGGATGGTGTTGTTCAGTGCGGCATGGTGTCTTTCAGTGCGGCATGGTGTCGTTCAGTGCGGCATGGTGTCTTTCAGTGCGGCATGGTGTCGTTCAGTGAGGCATGGTGTTGTTCAGTGCGGCATGGTGTTGTTTAGTGCGGCATGGTGTTGTTCAGTGCGGGATGGTGTTGTTCAGTGTGGCATGGTGTTCAGTGCGGCATGGTGTTGTTCAGTGCGGTATCGTGTTGTTCAGTGCGGTATCGTGTTTCTCAGTGCGGTATCGTGTTGTTCAGTGCAGTATCGTTGTGTTGTTCGTATTGTGTTGTGTTGTTCGTAATGTGTTGTGTTGTTCGTATTGTGTTGTGTTGTTCGTATTGTGTTGTGTTGTTCGTATTGTGTTGTGTTGTTCATATTGTGTTGTTCATATTGTGTTGAGTTGTTCGTATTGTGTTGTGTTGTTCGTATTGTGTTGCCTTTAACACTTAGCCTCTAACACTTAGCCTCTAACACTTAGCCTCTAACACTTAGCCTCTAACACTTAGCCTCTAGCATCTAGAAGGTAAATAAATAGGAAGGAAGGACTCACCGGTGACGTCTTCGCCCACGTCCAAGCGTTGTACTTTGTATTTTCATCCTTCTGACAGTGGAAAACATAGCCAACAAACACCGTGGAACCTAAACGAATGAAAGAAAACTATCATTTGGCCACAACCAACATTCACAGATACAACACAATGTGACGTGCGGGGTTGAGGTTAAAGGTTGAGTGAAGGGCCCTCGTTTTAAACTACTTTTTTGAAAAGGATTGGGAACAAGTAAGACGTATTTAATTTATTTAATGGGAAGTAGTAAGAGCTATTGAATTTAATCTATGTATTATATTCTATTGTATTGTATTCTGTTGTATTCTTTTGGATTGTATTCACACTAACCCCACTAAAACTTCAGCCCACAAAAACTCGCCTCTGGCGCCTAGCCTCTGGCACTTAGCCTCTAACACTTAGCCTTTAACACTTAGCCTTTAACACTTAGCCTTTAACACTTAGCCTTTAACACTTAGCCTTTAACACTTAGCCTAGAAGGTGAATAAATAGGGTTAAAGGTTGAGTGAAGGGCCCTCGTTTTAAACTACTGTTTTGAAAAGGAGTGGGAACAAGTAAGACGTATTTAATTTATTTAATGGGAAGTAGTAAGACTTATTAAATTTATTTAATCTACTTTTCTTCCCAGGCAAAATTTGATGTGCTGCAATTCCAAATTTCCAAAGTGAATGAAGGAATGAAGTCCTTTAAATTATGATTTTGTATAAATACTAGGCATTAACACAAAATCGACGGCACAAAATGGGCAGACTTTACTTGTTTGAAAAGGACTGGTTACAAGACAGACTTTTTTAATTTATTTAATGGGAAGAAGACTTAGTTTAATTGATCTATTTTTGTTCCCTGGCAAAATTCGATTTGCTGCAATTCCAAATTTCCAAAGTGAATGAAGGCAAGAAGTCGTTTAAATTATGATTTTGTTTAAATACTAGGCATGGACACAAAATCTACGGCACAAAATGGGCAGACTTTACTTGTTTGAAGAGGACTGGTTACAAGACAGACTTTTCTGATTTATTTATTGGGAAGAAGACTTATTTAGTTTATTTAATCTATTTTTGTTCCCTGGCAAAATTGGATTTGCTGAAACTGTATTTTGCCAAATCTTGCCTTGAGACCTGATAGGAAGTATTAAACGCTTAGTTAAATCAATACAAGTTGGTAGTAAGAGCGAGTAATGTTGGTTGAACC